>NC_134095.1:107859848-108198916 GCF_000715075.1 Nicotiana tabacum
AAAGAAAAGAAAGGTGAAGGACCAAACCTAGGAAGAATAGGAATTGGTTAGTAGAAAAAAAAGGAAAGAATTTAGGAAATCCAAAACCCACAAGAATAAGGAAAGAAGTTACCTTAATCTGCAAGAACTAGGATCCCCTCTTCTTGTTTCCTTTCTTGACTTGAAAACGAAATAATACTTAAATTTTGAAATAATAATGAGCAATAACACTTTTCTTTGTAGGCTATTTTCCTTTATTTATTTTTTTTTGTTTTTGTTTTTTTGTTGCTTAAGAACCTCTCAAGATTATCAATATTGAAATCTTGATTAGCCTTCGCTCTGATGCCACTTGGTCACAATACAATAGGGGTCCAAGAATTATTAAAGAAAAAAAAAAGAAAATAAAAAAACATGGGGAAGTTAAAAGAAAGTAGAGAAATGAAAAAGAAGATAAAAATTAAAGATAGATTGAATTCAAGAAAGAGTTTCTTGAATTGAAGAAGTCTATTTTTGAAGTTGAATCCTAACAACAACAATTAACTAACAAAGAATTAATTGCCTTTGGTAGAGAATTAAAGACAAGAGACAGATTGTGAAACCCGACCTTTTAGAATAACGAGAACAACAATAAGCCCAAAACTTATCACCTTTCTTGAATACCTAAAAATGATATAAGATTTCGAAAAGGGTTAATCATACCACCTTAAGTTGAGTCTTGAAGGTTGAAGGATACATCCAAGAGTAGCCACACACAAGAGTATAAAGAAAATCTCACAATTTTTATTGATAATAATATGTTATAATCTATGTCTAAAAACAAAGAAGACACCCTTTTATAAAGGAAAGGGTCACAAAATTGAACCTAAAAATAATAAATAAAGTCCTAAACTATTTTGGACAACAAGTCCAACTACCTCAGGGGAAGAAAAAATATTAGGAAACAAAAACCAAGTCAATCTTGGAAAGTAAACTCCAACAATCTTCGGAAAAGGAAAACATAACCTTAACTACCTAGGACAGCAATAAATTTAGTACCAAAATATATGGAAATAAGTTAAACCAATCTAGGATAAGATCTTGAAAGTCCCAAACTAATCTTAGATAGGATCTTAGAAATCTTGAAGGAAATTTGCAAGCAACTTGGCATCAACTTTTAGAAATCTTATTGTACCCTTCTTGGACATCAAGTATGTCCTTTTTATGTTATAAGAACGTGGCTTTATGTAGGACTTCTTAGGCTGAAAGTTTGAACACATTTTAGGTGCCAAATAGGTCAAACAACGACCTGATTTGGACCCTCTTTAGAGGATGTCTCTTGTGATCTAATCCACCTCTTCTTGGACATGAATTTGGGCCATATAATAAGTATAACACCTATACAACTAATATCCTTTATCCTTGAGTTCTTCCTCCCAATTAACAATTTTTTTTCGCTCCTAAAGTCCAATGACCTTGTTTTGGAACCTTTTAGCTTGAGATCGTTTTAAAGGCCCTCTATGAGATTCCAAAGCTTCATCCTTGTTCTTGAATAGAGTTGAGCTTCCTAGGATTCTATCATATATGCTCTGTCAATGCATATAATAGTATGTACATATATAATACATGACATGATGCACCCAATTTTACCTAATTAGTCCAACGCATGTACCAATGAATCAAAATAGCATATAACAATGATATGTACAACTCAAAATTGATATGAAACACATCAACAAAAGCCTAATATTACTAATTCATGATAAAGACTCAAACTATACATCAACTAATACTCTAAGTATCAAACAAAATAGAAACTTATCAGTTTCTCACAATCTTGTGCATACACTCATCGAGGTAAAATAGGTGATATAGTGACTCTAGTGGGACGCATCCATATTCGCATACAACTACTTGGCCAATTTAACATGCGCAATATTATCCATATAGACAACTCAATGTGCCAAACTACATGGTCAGTTCACATGAATATCATAATCCCATGAACAACTCAATGTGCTAAAAACATGCCAATTTATATGCATATCATAAACTGCACGGACTACTCAATGTGACAAAATCACATCAATGTGTGAAACTCATATGAAAATGATAATGCATCTGTCCAATACGTAACTAACAGTTTAAACATGTAATCCTACACACAGATCAACCATAATGTTAATTATCATATAAAGGATGAAATTATACTTGGGTCCATCATTACTTTCTATGCACGAGTAGGGTTCAATGATAATATGTTCATGCCCTTCGTTGTATTGAAAAGTGGTAGAATCGTTGATATAGATGGACTACTTGGTCCAGTGTCAAGCACTAGCTTGCCCTTTATCCTTTTGGTAAATTCTGTTACCACAAATTATTGATAATTTATTTAATGATTATTAAAAAAAATACAGTTTGATGTTGCCGTAAAAATATTAACGATACCTAAATTACATAATTAAAAGTAATTAAGTCAATCTAAAAGTCATAAAAATTAATTATTACTTTTTTCAAAAAAGTGTGAGAGGGAGATGATGGTGCTATCTCTATTTCCTTTTTTTCCTGGCAAGTTTAGATAGGAGGTAAGAATAACTAAATTAGAGCATTAAGGATTAGTAGGAAAGGTGCGAAGGGTTAGAGGGGAGTAATAGAAGTGCGATCTGGGGCATGATGTTGCATTAAAGGTATGTCTTGGAGGATGAGGCAGTATAAAGACAATACATTGCAATAAAACAGTGAAAACTTGTACAAAACGCCTTAGTTCAGTAGAAACCTCTTTTAAAACCCCTTTTAGCAGTTAAAAAAGTGAAAGAAAAGCAGTGAGTAAAGATAGACACATAAAATTAGCCCCTCGGGCAAAAGACCAACAGACTCAGCCCCTCGGGCTATCTCATAATCACTCGTATCAGTCCCTCAGGCAATATCATAAAACAACATCAGCCCTTCGGGCTATATCACATCACAAACTAGGTACCCGCGCTCACTGGGGGTGTACAGACTCCGGGAGGGGCCCTTACGGCCCAAGCGCAATATCAAGCCATCGAGTGGCATAACAACTCAGGACCTCGGCCTCATGAGCATAAATCAGTACAACATTGCTGCGACGTGCAGCCTGATCCCATGTTAACCTCAACACACAGGCCCTCGGCCTTACTTAGTCAGAAATCTCTAAAATCCACTCGGGCACAGTAAAATATGATGCTCAGCTTAAAATATCATCTAAGATGTCAAAACAGAGTAAACATGGCTGAGTTATGAAAGCAGTAGAATATAATACGACTAAGTACAAATATCAAGTCAAAATTGTAAAGAATAGTAGTAAAAATCCCCAAAGGGTCCAAAACAGTTGGCACGAGGCCCAAATATGGCATTCAACCCAAAAATGTTGATAGCAAATAGTTTTCAATCAAATATGCAGTAAAACACTCATTCGGGACGAACTAAGTCACAATCCCTAATAGTGCACGATCCCACGCTCATCATCTAGCGTGTGCGTCACCTCAAGGTAGCACAACGATGTGAAAATGTAATGACCCGGTCGGTCTTTTTAAGAATTAACGCTCTAATCCTCTATTAACTGTTTTCCCCATGTTTGTTTCTGCTATTGTGAGTTGCCCAGAGGGTTTGTTTGGAGTTTCTGAGAGTTTTGGGGAACTTAGTCCCTAAATGAAAGCTTAAGTTTTGAAAATTTGACCATAATCAGAACATTGTGAAGATAACCTCATAATGGAATTTCGATGGTTCCATTAGCTCTGTTGGGTGATTTCGGGTTTCGGAGCGTGTTCGGATTGTGTTTTGAAGGTTTGTAGCTAATTAAGGTTTGAAATGCCAAAAGTTGAATTTTTGAAGTTTCTGGTTCGATAGTGAGACTTTGATCCGATGGTCGAAATGGATTTTCGAAAGTTGGAGTAGCTCTGTAGTGTTGAATGTGACGTATGTGCAAAATTTCAAGTCATTACGGCCGAGGTTTGATAGATTTTTTGATCGAAAGAGTAAATTTAGAGTTTTGGAGTTCTTAGGCTTGAATCCGTGGTTGATTTATCGTTTGGATGTTGTTTTAGGTGTTCTAAGGATTTGTATAAGTTTGGATAGTGGTATAGGACTTGTTCGTGCTTTTGGTTGAGGTCTCGGAGGCCTTGGGATGATTTCGGATATGTGACGGAAAGGTTGGAGTTGAAAGTTTCAATTGAAGCTTTAAGTCTACTGTCATAACCGCACCTGCGACTTGGGGACCGCAAGTGTGAGGCCGTACAAAAGGTCGAGCAACCGCAGAAGCGGTTTAAGGAAAAAAAGGAGTTGACCGCAGATGCAGTCAGAGCACCGCAGAAGCAGCACCGCATTTGCGATAAGGTAGTCGCAGGTGCGGATGTTCCCCTTTAAATGAGAAGTCGCAGATGCGACCTTGGCTCTGCAGAAGCGGGACCACAGGTGCAATCCCCTGAATGCAGAAGCGGATTAGCTGGGCAGAACATATAAATACTTGCCTTCGCGAATTTGGGTTATTTTCACGTCTTTTCAAACGGGAAGAAGCCTTGGGGAGCATTTTCAAGGGAGATTTTTAGAGGAGTTCATTGGGGTAAGGTCTTTGGTCCCTAAACTCGTTATTGGAGTGATTTTTATTATTATAAGCATGAAAAATTAAGGAAAATCAGTGGTAATTTGGGGGTTAGGTCTTGATTAATTAGAGACCTTTGAGTTATAATTTGAGGGACTAGTTGAGGTTTGATTTTGGTACTTTTGGAAAGGCTGAACTCGTGAGAGTGTGAGGATTCTGGAAATGTAAATTTTACCCAATTTCGAGATGTGGGCCTGAAGGGCATTTTGGTCATTTTACCTAATTTCGCGTATTAGCTAAGAATTTAATTGTAGAATCAGTTACTTGAAGTGTTATTTACATTATGCAATTGTGGATAGATTTGGGCCATTTGGAGTTGAGTACTCATGGCAAGAGCGTGGTTTCTGGTTGATTTTGAGCTGGTTCGAGGTAAGTGGTTTGCCTAACCTTGTGTAGGGGACCTTTCCCTTAGGATTTGGTATTAATGTTAATTGAAATGCCTTGTACGTGAGGTGACGAGTGTGTACTTGTGCTAATTGTTGAAAATCCAATTTTTTCATTAAGTAATTACTAGTATTTTTCCTTTCCTGTCTATATTACTTGCACTATTAAGCCTGTTATTAGCTTAGGAAAGCATGTCTAAGTGATTTAATTGCTTTATTTGCTCAAACTGTTTTACCTGAATTCTGTGCAGCATGCTAGGCTAGAATTACTTGTTGCCTTAATATGAAATTGACAATTGCTGAATATTTTTCCTATTGCTACTGTGTATTTACATTTGGGACTATGGATGTGGGATTCTGGTAGCTTCCCCCCTTGTCTGTAATTTTGGGAATACAGATATGGGATTCTGGTAGATCTCCCTGCATAGTATATGGAACTACGGGACTGCACCTGGTAGATTCCCCCAGTACTGGGTATTTACATTTGGGACTACGGATCGGGATTCCGGTAGATCCCCGCGTACTATAAGTTGGACTACAGGATGGTATCCCGGGAGATCCACTGGATATTTATATTTAGGACTACAGGACAGTATCCTGGGAGATCCCCAGTTGTTATCTCTATGTTGAGCTATATTTTCTTCCGTGTTTAGTTTGCCTCTGTGGTAGTGGTTGATGTCCTTTATATCCTGTGTTGCTTTTATTGTTGTACTTATTTATACTATTTTGTTCTCCACTGTTGAACTTTATAGTTTATTTAACCTCAGTGGGGCCCTGACCATCTTCGTCACTACCCGACCGAGGTTAGACTTGGCACTTATCGAGTACCGTTGTGGTGTACTCATGCCCTTTCTGCGCATGTTTTTCATGTGCAGATCTAGGTACAGACTGAAGAGTCCCTTTCTACTCTCCCTTTTGTATTAGCCCTTCTGTATTTTCGTTTCTTTGTTAGACTTTCCAGAGTTAGATACTAGTAGACATTCAAAGGCTTGTGATCATGAGATTTCAGGCTTTGGGAAAATGTATTAGTTTTTGAGAGTTGATATTGTGTATGCCGAGCGGCACTTTTAAATGCTGTTTTATTACACTATTTCTATTTTAAACGGTTTTCTTTCGCAAATTAGTTTATCTTCCGCATTTTAGGCTTACCTAGTCGTAGAGACTAGGTGCCGTCACGATGGTTCACGGAGGGCGAACTAGGGTCGTGATAAGTTGGTATCAGAGCTCTAGGTTCATAGGAGTCATGAATCACAAGACGATTTATTAGAGTTTCGCTGATCGGTACGGAGACGTCTATACTTATCTATGAGAGGCTATGTAACTGTTAGGAAAATTCCACTTCATTTGATTTCCTTGTCATGCGAGATTTTGACATCAAAATTTTAAAATTCTATCTTCTATTCTCTCATAGATGGTGAGGACACATGCTACTCAAGATGATCAGGCACCCGCGCCCCCTATTTCAGCCATTAGAGGCCGAGGACGCGCACGTGGTGTAGCTAGAGCACCCCTGCAAGCTGCCGCTGAGGTACCACCAGCAGTTCCAGCCAGAGTCCAGGCACCTGATACGCCTATTGTTGCTACTACTCCAGCTCTCCGGGAGACTCTTGCACAGTTCATGAGCATGTACACCACTCTGGCTCAGGCAAGTTTGCTTCCCCTTGCTGCAGCCACATCTTAGGTGGGGGAAGGAGCACAGACTCCCGCCGCCCGCACTCCTGAGTAGTGAGTGCAAGTTGATCAGGTCCCAAAGATTATTCCTGTACAGCCTGTAGTCCTAGATCAGCCCAAGGACAGGGCAGCGGTTTCAGAGGATGAGTAGCGGAGACTTGAGATGTTCAAGAAGTATGATCCTCCTATATTCAGTGGGTTAGCATCAGATGATGCCTTGGGATTTTTGGAGGAGTTCTACCGCATTCTCCATACCATGGGTATATCAGGATCGAGCGGGGTTTCCTTCCCTACTTTCCAGCTTTGAGGAGCCGCCTATGAGTGGTGGTGCACCTATGAGTCAGACAGTCCGGATGAGGCAGTTTCCCTAACTTGGACTCAGTTTTCAGATATGTTCCTCAGAGCCTCAGAGCCTCAGGGACGCATAGCGCATAGAGTTTGAGCATTTGCGCCAGGTTACTATGACTGTCTCGGAGTATGCTGTCTGTTTCACCAACTTGGCTAGACATGCACCAGCCTTGGTTTCTATTGTTCGCGAGAGGGTTCGCCGGTTCATTGAGAGGCTTATTCCCAGCATCAAGTCTAGCATGGCTCGCGAGTTTGAGATGGATATTGATTATCAGTAGGTGGTGAGCATTGCTAGGAAGATTGAGGATATGCATTCTAGGGATAGAGAGGAGAGGGAGGCCAAGAGGTCTCGAGAATCGGGCCATTATTCTGGTGCCTGTGCCCCAGCTGTAGGTCGTCATGGTACGGGTTATATGAGTCGCCCCGTCTATTCAGCTCTTCTAGCAGCCAGTGGTATTCCAGCTCCTCCTAGGCCTCAGGAACCTTATTATGCACTTCTAGTATCTAGTGCGCCTCCTGTGCGAGGTGCTTTCAGTGGTCAGTCCAGCAGACCTGGCCCGAACCAGTCACATCCACCACGTCCTCCTAGAGCTTGTTTTGAGTGTGGTGATACACGCCATACGGTGAGGGATTGCCCCAGACTTAGGAGGGTTGCACCTCTACATACTTCTTAGCCACAACGTGCCCCACAGGGTTCTCAGGCTATGATTATAGCACCAGGTGCTACCTCACCTACTCAGCCAGCTAGAAGTGGAGGTCGGGGAGGTAGAGGTCGCTCTAGAGGGGGAGGCCAGGCCCAATACTATGCCCTTTTCTGCCCGTACCGAGGTTGTTGCCTCCGACTCTGTCATCACAGGAATTATACTGGTTTGTCATAGAGATGCATCATTTCCATTCGATCTAAGCTCCACTTATTCTTATGTGTCTTCTTATTTTTCTCCATATTTGGGTATATCTCGGGATTCTTTGAGTTCCCCCGTTTATGTTTTTACTCCTGTGGGAGATTTTCTTGTTGTGGATCGTGTTTATCGGTCGTGTTTGGTTGCTCTTAGTGGTTTTGAGACCAGAGCTTATTTATTGTTACTCAGCATGGTAGATTATGATATTATCTTGAGCATGGACTGGTTGTCGCCCCATTATGCTATTCTTGATTGTCACGCCAAAACTGTGACGCTGGCTATGCCATGTATACCGCGTGTTGGGTGGAGGGGTGCTTTATATCACACTCCCAGTAGAGTTATTTCTTTCCTTAAGGCTCGGCATATGGTTGAGAAGGGGTGTAACGCGTATCTTGCTTATGTGAGAGATGTCAGTATTGATACCCCTTCAATTGATTCAGTCCCAGTAGTACGGGATTTTCTTGATGTGTTTTCAACTGATCTTCCGGGCATACCGTATGATAGAGATATTGATTTTGGCATTGATCTATTGCCGGGCACTCAACCCATTTCTATTCCTTCGTATTGTATGGCTCCTCCTGAGTTGAATGAATTGAAGGATCAGTTATAGAAATTGCTTGATAAGGGTTTTATTAGGCCCAGTGTATCACCTTGGGGTGCTCCTGTCTTGTTTGTGAAGAAAAAGGAGGGTTCTATGCGTATGTGTATTGATTATCGCTAGTTGAACAAAGTTACAGTGAAGAACCGTTATCTTTTGCCTCGTATTGATGATCTGTTTGACCAGCTTCAGGGCGCACGAGTGTTTTCTAAGATTGACTTGCGCTCAAGTTACCATCAGTTGAAGATTAGGGAGCCAGATATCCCGAAGACTGCTTTCAGGATTCGGTTTGTTCATTACGAGTTCCTTGTTATGTCATTTGGGCTGACCAATGCCCCAATAGCCTTTATGCATTTGATGCACAGTGTGTTCCGGTCGTATCTTGACTTATTCGTCATTGTCTTTATTGATGATATTCTGGTGTATTCCCGGAGTCAGGAAGATCATAAGCAGCACCTGAGGACAGTGCTCCAAACTTTGAGGGAAAAGAAGTTATATGCAAAGTTCTCGAAATGCGAGTTTTGGTTAGATTCCGTGGCATTCGTAAGCTACGTGGCATTGGGTGAGGGTATTCAGGTGGATCCAAAGAAAGTAGAGGCAGTGCAGAGTTGTCCCAGACCATCCTCAGCTATAGAGATCCGCAGTTTTCTTGGCTTGGAGGGTTATTACCATTATTTTGTTGAGGGGTTTTCATCGATTGCAGCCCTATAACCAGGTTGACCCAGAAGGGTGCTCCGTTCCAGTGGATGGAAGAGTGTGAGGCGAGCTTTCAGAAGCTCAAGACAGCTTTGACTACAGCCCCAGTTTTGATATTGCCTACAAGTTTGGGGTCTTATACGGTCTATTATGATGCCTCGAGGATTGGCCTTGGAGCGGTGTTGATGCAGGGCGGTAGGGTGATTGCCTACGTGTCCAGACAGTTGAAGGTATATGAGAAGAATTACCATGTCCATGATCTAGAGTTAGCTGCCATTGTTCACTTGTGCCATTATTTGTGTGGTGTTCCTTATGAGATTTATATTGATCATCGGAGCTTGCAGCACTTGTTCAAGCAAAAAGATCTTAATTTGCGCTAGATGAGTTGGTTAGAGTTGCTGAAGGACTATGATATCACTATTTTGTATTACCAGGGCAAGGCCAATGTGGTGGCCGATGCTTTGAGTCACCGGGCAGAGAGTTTGGGGAGTTTGGCTTATTTACCAGCTTCGGAGAGGCCCATGACGATAAATGCTCAGGCTTTAGCCAGCCATTTTGTGAGATTGGATCTTTCGGAGCCCAGTCGGGTTCTAGCTTGCGTGGTCTCTCGGTCTTTCTTATTTGATCGTATCAGGGAGCATCAGTATGATGACCCTCATTTGCTTGTCCCCAAGGACACGGTTCAGCATGGCGATGCCAGAGATGTGACTATTGGTGATGACGGGGTATTGATGATGCAGGGTCAGATTTGTGTACCAAATGTTGATGGGCTTCGGGAGTTGATTCTAGAGGAGGCCCATAGTTCGCGGTATTCCATCCATCCGGGTATCGTGAAGATGTATTAGGATTTGAGACAACACTATTGGTTGAGATGGATGAAGAAAGATATATTTGGATTTGTAGCTCGGTGCCTCAATCGTCAGCAGGTAAAGTATGAGCACCAGAGACCGGGTGGGTTACTTCAGCAGATAGAGATTCTGGAGTGGAAATGGGAGAGGATCACCACAGACTTTGTAGTTGGGCTCCCACGGACTTTGAGAAAGTTCGATGCTATTTGGGTGATTGTGGATCGGCTAACCAAGTTCGCGCACTTCATTCCTGTATGTACAACTTATTCTTCGGAGCAGTTGGCGAAGATTCATATCCGGGAGATTGTCCGTCTACATGGTATTCCGGTTTCCATCATTTCAGATAGAGGTACTCAGTTTACATCACGGTTCTAGAGGTCCGTTCAGCATGAGTTGGGCACTCGGGTGGAGTTGAGCACAGCATTTCACCCTCAGACAGACAGACAGTCTGAGTGCACTATTCAGATTCTTGAGGATATGCTCTGTGCGTGTGTGATTGATTTTGAGGTTCTAGGGATCAGTTCTTTCCATTGGCGGAGTTTGCCTACAACAACAGCTATCAGTCCAGCATTCAGATGGCACCGTATAAGGCTTTATATGGTAGGCGGTGTAGATCCCCGGTGGGTTGGTTTGAGCCGGGTGAAGCTAGATTATTGGGTACAGACTTGGTTCAGGATGCTTTGGAGAAGGTTAAGGTGATTCAAGATAGACTCTGTACAACCCAGTCCAGACAGAAGAGTTACGCGGATAGGAAGGTTTGTGATGTTTCCTATATGGTTGGAGAGCGGGTTCTGCTTCGAGTTTCTCCTATGAAGGGCGTTATGAGATTTGGAAAGAAGGGGAAGTTGAGTCCGAGGTTTATTGGCCCTTTTGAGATATTGAGGTGTGTTGGGGAGGTTGCATACGAGCTTGCCTTACCTCCCAGCTTGGCAGGAGTTCATCCGGTTTTTCATGTTTCGATGCTCCGGAGGTATCACGGTGATCCATCGCAAGTGTTGGATTTCAGTTCAGTCCAGTTGGACAAGGATCTATCTTATGTAGAGGAGCCAGTGGAGATATTGGATAGGCAGGTTCGAAAGCTGAGGTCAAAGAACATTGCATCAGCAAAGGTTCAGTGGCGGGGTCAGCCGGTCGAGGAGGCGACCTAGGAGACCGAGCAGGATATATGCAGCCATTACCCTCATCTTTTCACTACTTCAGGTATGTCTCTATGCTCGAGCGAATGTTTTAAATGTACGAGGATGTAACGACCTGGCCGGTTATTTTAAGAATTAACGCCCCAATCCCCTATTAACAGCTTTCCCCGTGTTTGTTTCTGCTATTGTGAGTTGCCGGAAGGGTTTGTTTAGAGTTTCGGAGAATTTTTGGACACTTAGTCCCTAAATGAGATCTTAAGTTTTGAAAATTTGATCATAGTCGGAACAGTGTAAAGATGGCCTCAGAATGGAATTCCGATGGTTCCGTTAGCTCCGTTGGGTGATTTCGGGTTTGGGAGCGTGTTCGGATTGTGTTTTGGAGGTCCATAGCTAATTTAGACTTGAAATGGTAAAAGTTGAACTTTTGAAGTTCCCGTTTCGATAGTGAGATTTTGATCCGAGGGTCGGAACGGAATTCCAAAAGTTTTAGTAGCTCCGTAGTGTTGAATGTGACGTGTGTGCAAAATTTCTGGTCATTCGGACGAGGTTTGACAGACTTTTTGATCGAAAGCGTAAATTTAGAGTTTTGGAGTTCTTAGACTTGAATCCGTGGTTGATTCATCGTTTTAATGTTGTTTTAGGTGTTCTAAGGATTTGTATAAGTTTAGATAGTGTTAAATGACTTGTTCGTGCTTTTGGTTGAGGTCCCGGGGGCCTCGGGATGATTTCGGATGCTTGACGAAAAGGTTTGGAGTTAAAAGTTGCAGCTGAAGCTTTAAGTCTAATATCATAACCGCACCTGCGGCTTGGGGACCGCAGGTGTGAGGCCGCAGAAGCGGTCGAGCAACCGCAGAAGCGGTTTCAGGCAAAAAAAAGAGTTGACCACAGATGCGGTCAGAGCATCGCAGAAGCGGCACCGCATTTGCGGTAAGGTAGTCACAGGTGCGGATGTTCCCCTTTAAATGAGAAGTCGTAGATGCAACCTTGGCTCCACAGGTGCGGTCCCTTGACCGCAAAAGTGGATAAGCTGGGCAGAACATATAATTACTTGCCTTCACGAATTTGAGTTATTTTTACCTCTTTTCAAACGGGAAGAAGCCTTGGGGAGCATTTTCAAGGGAGATTTTTAAAGGAGTTCATTGGGGTAAGGTCTTTGGTCCCTAAACTCGTTATTGGAGTGTTTTGTATCATTATAAGCATGAAAAATAAAGGAAAATCAGTGGTAATTTGGGGGTTAGGGTTTGATTAATTAGAGACCTTTGAGTGATGATTTGAGGGACCATTTAAGGTCCGATTTTGGTACTTTTGGTATGAATGAACTCGTGAGAGTGTGAGGATTCTGGAAATGTAAATTTTACCCGATTCCGAGATGTCGGCCCGATGAGTGTTTTGGTCATTTTACCTAATTTCACGTATTGGCTTAGAATTTAATTGTAGAATAATTTACTTGAAGTGTTATTTATATTATGCAATTGAATTGAATAGATTTGGGCCAATTGGAGTCGAGTACTCGTGGCAAGAGTGTGGTTTCGGGTTGATTTTGAGCTGGTTTGAGGTAAGTGGCTTGCCTAACCTTGTGTGGGGGACCTTCCCCTTAGGATTTGGTATTACTGTTAATTGAAATGCCTTGTACGTGAGGTGATGAGTGCGTACTTGTGCTAATTTTTGAAAATCCAATTTTTTCCATTAAGTAATTACTAGTATGTTTCCTTTCCTGTCTATATTACTTGCACTATTAAGCGTGTTGTTAGCTTAGGAAAGCATGTCTAAGTGATTTAATTATTTTATTTACTCAAACTGTTTTACTTGAATTCTGTGCAGCATGCTAGGCTAGAATTACTTTTTGCCTTAATATGAAATTGACATTTGCTGAATATTTTTTTTGTTGTTGCTGTGTATTTACATTTGGGACTACGGATGTGGGATTCCGGTAGCTCCCCTCTTTGTATGTTTATTTGGGATTACGGATGTGGGATTCCGGTAGATCCCCCTGTACGGTTATATGGAACTACGGGACTGCACCCGGTAGATTCCCCTACTACTGGGTATTTACATTTGGGACTATGGATAGGGATTCTGATAGATTCCCACTCACTATGAGTTGGACTACGGGACGGTATCCTGGGAGATCCATTGGATATTTATATTTGGGACTACAGGACGGTATCCTGGGAGATCCCTGGTTGTTATCTTTGTGCTGAGCTGTATTTTCTTCCGTGTTTACTTTACCTCTGTGGTAGTTGTTACTGCCCTTTATATCCTGTGTTGCTTTTACTATTGTAATTATTTATATTGTTTTGTTATACACTATTGAACCTTATATTTTATTTAACCTTAGTAGGGCCTAGACCTTCCTCGTCTTTACCCGATCGAGGTTAGGCTTGGCACTTACTGAGTAACGATGTGGTGTACTTATGCCCTTTCTGCGCATGTTTTTCATGTGCACATCCAGGTACTTCTACCCAGACTTATCACGCTTGAGACAAGGTGCTTGAAGAGACTCCGAGGTATCTGCCACGTCCGCAGACCGAAGAGTCCCTTTCTACTCTCCCTTTTGTATTAGCCCTTCTGTATTTTCGTTTCTTTGTTAGACTTTCCGGAGTTAGATACTTCTAGACATTCAAAGGCTTGTGATCATGAGATTTCGGGTTTTGGAAAAATGTATTAGTTTTTGAGATTTGATATTGTGTATGCCGAGCGACACTTTTGAGGCTTACTTAGTCATAGAGACTAGGTGCCACCACGATGGTTCACGGATGGCGAACTGGGGTTGTGACAGAAAATCTGAGGTTTCATACCCTTAAGACAACATTTACAATCATTACTCACCTCTATCCGGTCCAACTCTAGTCTGTGATGCCTTTGCCTCTCAAATCAGCCTCCGGATGCTCCAAATCTAACCAAAATCAGTACATAACCATCAAAATATGCTAATGGAACAAAGCCCACTAGAAAGTAACCAAAATACAATGCAAATCCCGAAATTAACCAAACCCGACCCCCGGGCCCACGTCTCAAAATTTGATAAAATTTATATCAATCAACTCTTTATCTCCCCATGAGTTCATACATATCAAAAGTACCAAGATCCGACTACAAATGACCCCTCAAACCCTTACTCAAAGGTCTCCAATCTCAAGCCCTAATTTCCAATTTTTAACCCTTAATTCCCATTAATTTCAAGTCAAATCAGTGAAATAACACCATAGAAACGAGTTTAGGGTCCAAAAACCTTACCTCTATGAAATCCATTTGAAATCCCTCTTCAAATAGCTCCCTCAAGCTCAAACCCGCATAAAAATGGTGAAGAATAACTCAAAAATCGCAAAGGAAACCTTTTATACTTTCTGGCCCAGGCTTTTCGCACCTGCGGTCCAAGTTCCGCTCCTGCGCTACCGCTTCTGCAGTCCAAACCATCACATCTACGGTTTTTCACTTAAAGTCCAAGTCCCGCATCTGCGATCACATCCTCGCACCTGCACTACCGCAGGTGCGCTTCCTTAGCCGCTTCTGCGATTCCAGCTGATCTTCCCCCTTTGGCCGCTCCTGTGGCTTGCTTCCGCATCTGTGGGGGTCGCACCTGCTCCCACCCACAGATGCAGTTATGACAGCAGTCCTAAAACTTCAGCTGCAAAAAAATCCAACTCAAATCTTCCGTCAACCATCCGAAATCACCCCGAGGCCCTCGGGACCTCAACCAAAAGCAGAAATAAGTCATATACTACTATCCAAACTTATACCAAATCTTCAAAATACCTCAAATAACATTGAATCAACCAAATCACATCGAATTCAAGCCTAAGGTTACAAAAATCTTACAAATTCCACTTTTGATCAAAAAGTCTATCAAACCACGTCCGAATGACCTAAAATTTTACACACACATCCCAAATGACACAAAAGACCTACTGCAACTCCCGGAATTTCATTCTGACCCCTATGTCAAAATCTCACCTATCAACCGGAAAACGCCAGAATATCAATTTCGCCAATTCAAGCCTAAACCTACTACAGACTTCCAAAACATGTTTTGATCACACTCCTAAGTGCCAAATCATCTCCCGAAGCTATCCGAACCATCGAAATTCACATCCGAGCCCTTTTCACACAATTCAACATCCTGTTGACTTTTTTCCAACTTAAGCTTACTCAAAAGAGACTAAGTGTCTCAAATCTTACCAAAACCTTTCCGAACCCGATCCAACCAACCTAATAACACATAATACCGTTGAACAAGGCAATAAGAAGCATAAATGGGGGAAACGAAGTGGTAACTCATGAAATGACCGGCCGGATCGTTACATCCTCCCCCTCTTAAACAAACATTCATCCTTGAACGAGTCAAGAAACATACCTAAAGCCTCAAATAGGCGAGGATATCTGCTCCGCATCTCTTGCTCGGTCTCTCAGGTAGCCTTCTCCACGAGTCGACCTCTCTACTGCATTTTCACTGAAGCTATATCCTTTTTACCTCAACTTTCGAACCTGATACTCCAAAATAGCCACTGGCTCCACATCATAAGTCAAATCACCACCTAACTGAACCGTGCTGAAATCCAAAACATGAGACGGATCGCCAATATACTTCCGGAGCATAAAAACATGAAATACCGGATGCACACTCGATAAGTTAGGTGGCAAAGCAAGCTCATAAGCCACCTCCCCAATCCTCCGAAGTACCTCAAAAGGCCTAATGAACCGAGGACTCAATTTACCTTTATTCCCAAATCTCATAACACCCTTCATGGGTGAAACCTTCAACAAAACCTTCTAACCAACCATGTAGGACACATCCCGAACCTTCTTGTCAGCATAACTCTTTTGTCTCGACTGCGTTATACGAAGCCTCTCCTAAATCACCTTCATCTTGGCTAAAGCATCTTGCACTAGGTCTGTACCCAATAGTCTAGCCTCACCCGGCTAAAACCATCCAACTGGAGATCTACACCGCCTCCCATACAAGGCTTCATATGGAGCCATCTGAATACTCGACTGGTAACTGTTGTTTTAAGCAAACTCTGTGAGTGGTAGAAACTGATCCCATTACCCTCTAAAATTAATGACACAGGCAAGCAACATGTCCTCTAATATCTGAATAGTGTGCTCAGACTGTCCGTCCGTCTGAGGGTGAAAAGCTGTGCTCAACTTAACCTGAGTACCCAACTCTCGCTGCACAGACCTCCAAAACTGTGAAGTAAACTGAGTGCCCCTATCTGAAATGATAAAAACTGGGATAGCAAGCAAACGAACAATCTCCCGGATATAGATCTCTGCCAACCGCTCTGAAGAATATGTAGTACACATAGGAATGAAGTGCGCGGACTTGATCAGTAGATCCACAATCACCCAAATAGCATCGAACTTATTCAAAGTTCGCGGGAGCCCAACTACAAAGTCCATGGTAATCCGCTCCCACTTCCACTCTAGAATATCCATCTGCTGAATCAAGCCACCCGGTCTCTGATGCTCAATTTTCACCTGCTGACAATTGAGACATCGAGCTACAAATCCCATAATGTCTTTCTTCATTCTCCTCCACTAATAATGTTGTCTCAGATCCTGATACATCTTCGCGGCACCCAGATGAAGGGATTACTGTGAACTATGAGCCTCCTCCAGAATCAACTCTCGAACCCCATCCACATTGGGCACACATATCCGGCCCTACATCCTCAACACCCCATCATTACCAATAGTCATATTTTTGGCATCATCGTGCTGAACTCTATCCTTAAGGAAAAGCAAATGAGAATCATCATTCTAGCGCTATCTGATGCGATCAAATAAGGAAGACCGAGAAATCACACAAGCCAATACCCAACTAGGCTCCGAAATATCCAACCTTACAAACCGATTGGCCAAGGCCTGAACATCAATGGCCAGAGGTCTCTATCCAACTGGAATATATGCCAAACTCCCCATACTCACCGCCTTCCTGCTCAAGGCATCGGCCACCACATTGGTCTTCCCCGGATGGTACAAAATAGTAATATCATAATCCTTTAGCAACTCCAACCATCTCCGTTGCCTCAAATTGAGATCCTTCTATTTGAACAAGTGCTGGAGGCTATGATGATCGGTAAACACCTCACAAGATACACCATACAAATAATGCCTCCAAATCTTCAATGCATGAACAATGGCAGCCAACTCCAAATCATGAACGTGGTAGTTCTTCTCATGGGGCCTCAACCAACGAGAAGCATAAGCAAGAACTCTACCTTCCATCATCAATACACACCCAATACCAACTCTCAAAGTATCACAATACATGGTATATGAACCTGAAGCTGATGGCAAAACTAACATTGGAGCTGTGGTCATGACAGTCTTGAGCTTCTGAAAGCTCTCCTCACACTCATCCGACCACATAATGGAGCACCCTACTGAGTCAACTTGGTCAAGGGCGATGTGATACATGAAAATCCCTGAACAAATCGATGATAATAACCCACCAAACCAAGGAAGCTGCGAATCTTTATGGCTGAGGACGGTTTGGACCAACTCTGAACCGCCTCTATCTTCTTCGGATCAACCTGAATACCCTTGTTGGACACTACGTGCCCCACGGAAGCCACTAAACTGAGCCAATACTCACACTTGGAGAACTTTACATAAAGCTTCTCCTCCCTCAATCTCTGCAACACCACTCTCAATTGCTCTGTGTGCTCCTCCTGGCAACGCGAGTATACTAGAATATCATCAATGAAAACTATGACAAACGAGTCGAGATAAGGCCGAAACATGTTGTTCATCAAATGCATGAACGCCGCTAGGGCATTGGTTATCTCAAAAGACATCACCAAGAACTCATAATGACCATATCGGGTCCTGAAAGCCGTCTTAAGATTATCCAAATCCCTGATTTTCAACTGGTGATAACCTGAACAGAGATCAATCTTGGAGAACACTCTTGCTCCCTGAAGCTGGTTAAACAAATCATCGATGCGAGGCAAAGGATACTTGTTCCTGATTGTTACTTTGTTCAACTACCTATAATCAATGCACATCTTCGTCGTGCCATCCTTCTTCTTCATAAATAAAATCGGCGCACCCCAAGGTGACACACTAGGCCAAAACCCCTTATCAAGGAGCTCCTAAAGCTGCTCCTTCAGCTCCTTCAACTCCGCTAGTGCCACACGATACGGTGGAATAGAAATGAGCTGAGTGTCTGGCACCAGATCAATGCCAAAATCAATATCCCTATCCGGTGGCATGCCCAGTAGGTCTGTAGGAAACACATCAGGAAACTCCCTCACAATAGGAACAGAATCAATACTAGGAGTCTCTGCACCGACATCCCTCACAAAGGCTAGATACAAAAGACAGCCCTTCCCAACCATACGCTAGGCCTTCAAGAATGAAATTACCCTACTGGGAACATAATCAGTTGAACCTCGCCACTTAATCCGTGGCACACCCGGCATAACCAATGTCACTGTCTTAGCATGACAATCTAAAATAGCGCGACACAGAGATAGCCAATCCATGCCCAATATAACATCGAAGTCTACTATACATAACAACAAAAGATCCACTCGGGTTTCCAGACCCCCAATAGTCACCACATAAGACCGGTACACATTATCTACAACAACAATATCACCCACCGGAGTAGATACATGAACAAATGAAATAAGAGACTCACGGGGCTTATCCAAATAACGAGCAAAGTATGATGACACATAAGAATAAGTGGAGCCGGGATCAAATAATACAGAGGCATCTCTGTGGTAGACTGAGACAATATCTGTGATCACAGCATCTGAAGCAATAACATCGGGTCTAGCTGGAAGTGCATAGAAATGGGCCTGACCGCCAACTGATCGACCTCCCCCTCTAGGAAGACCCCTAGTTAACTGACCCCCACCCCTAGCTGGGTGGGTGGGTGGTGGTGAAGTAACTGGCACTGAAGCCGATGGATGACTCCTCTGTTAAGATGAACCCCCAAGACGATGAGGACACTGCCTCCACATATGACCCAACTCTCCACACTTATATCAATTCCGGGATGCTGGGGACGGGGACTGAAGGGAACCGCTAGCACTGGAATGACTAGTAGATGCACCTGGCATAGAAGAGCCCTGAACTGATAGAGCACGGGATGAACTCTGGGCTGGAAGGGCACTGATTGATGACTAGCCCTGATGAGAACTGTGAGAACCATGCCCCGATTATGCCCCACGATAACCCGAGGGAGCTGGCTGAGCATGCCTGAATAGACCGCATCTGCCGTGCTGAAACTGACCCCTCCAAGGAGCACCACCATAACTACCAGATCCTCGAGGCCTCTTGGCCTCTCTCTCTCTCATCCCTCTCCTGGCGACGAACTAACTCAATCTCGCGAGAAATATTGATAACCTCCTCAAAAGTAGCACCAGACACCCGCTCCCTGGTCATGAGAATACGAAGCTGATAAGTGAGGCCATCAACGAACCTTCTGATCCTCTCTCTATCTATCAGAACCAACCAAGCAGCATGACGAGCAAACTCTAAGAACCTCATCTTATACTGCATCACGGTCAAATATCTCGGACGCAACCACTTGAACTGCCTGTGCAGCTCCTCTCCGCGAGACTGTGGCACATACTTCTCCAAAAAGAGAACGAAAAACTATTGCCAGGTAAAGGGTGCTGCACCAACAAGCCTACAACCTCCCATAAACCTCCCACCAAGTGAAGGCAACTCCAAAAAACTGAAAAGTAGTGAAAGTGACCTCGCTGGTCTCCAGAATACCCATTGTACGAAGAATCCTCTGAAACTTGTCCAAGAAACCCTGGGCATCCTCGCCCTCTGCACCACTAAAAGTCGGAGGCTGAAGTCTACCAAACCTCTCCAACCTGTGTTACTCGTCCTCTGGCATAACAGGGGATACATAGTCCTGAATAGCTACAACCAGCTGGGCTGGAGGTGCCCTCGGTATCTGAAGTCCCTGCACGACCTGGTCAGGTGTGCGAGCGGCGGGAGTCTGAGTGCCTCCATTGGCCTGAGAAGTAGTTGTGACTGTAGTAACTGAAACCGCCTAAGCTAGGTCAGTGCATACTGGTAAAATCTAAGCCAGGCCCTCCTAAAGACCCGGAATCACAATGGGCACAGCTGGTGCTGCTAGAGCGTCCATAATTGGGACCTGATCATAAACTAGGGCGACTGGTGGATCTGCAGGTGCTGCCCAAGCTGTTGTGCGGGCGACACCCCTGCCCCTACCGCTACCTCGACCGTGTCCTCGACCCCTAGTGACCATAGCTGGTGGTACTGGTGGTCGTCCATCCTGACCGGTAGCACGTGTCCTTACCATCTATGAGAGAATAGAATAACAGAAGTTTAGTACTCGGATCAACATATTCGCACAACAAGAATTTCAAGAATATGAAGTTTCCTAAAGGTTCTACAGCCTCTCGAGGATAAATACAGATGTCTCTATACTGATCCGCGATACTCTACTAAACCTGCTCATGACTCGTGAGACCTATGTAACCTAGGCTATAATACCAACTTGTCACGACCCTAAATTCGGACCCAGTTGTGACGGCGCCTATCGTGAAACAAGGTTATCCAACACAACTCCCAATTCATTTTTAACAGTTATAATAATTCAATTAAAGTCATTAACATGCTATAAATCCCAAAATGAAAGTGAAGTAGAACAATTACGAAAATAACCACAGCCCGACATCGGGGTGTCACCAGTCATGAGCATCTAACATAAGTCTAAGAGTATGGAAACAAGGATTTCACAGTCTATTACAGAATCCAGTACAAGAGGAAAATAAAGATAAGAGGGAGAAACACTAGGCTGTGAATGCCGAGAGGCTACCTAGTGAACTACAAATAGCCCGCTGGAAGCAATCAGCCCTCGCTAGCAGTAGGGGTGGGCGTTCGGTATTTCAGTTCGGTATTTAAGAATTTCGGTTCGGTAATTCGGTATTCGGTTTATCAATTGTATATACCAAATACCGTACCATAATATTTCGGTACGGTTCGGTATTTCTTATTTTGGTTCGGTACGGTTTCGGTTTAAACCAAATCTTCACTATCTCCCCCTCCAATCTCCATTAACTAGCAAAATCTGACGCCAACAGGGGAAGAGAACAAACAAAAAGAAAGAAAGCAACAGAAAGTTCGTCGTTGCTCTCTGTTACTTGTCAACATTTGTCTTCCCTTTCAATTATTTTCATGTTCCCAGCATTGTATTCTTTACAGATTATATTGAGGGGATTCACTCATTCTGAAGATTCTTCAATCGACGAGATTTGCACTAGTGATCCGTCAAACCGACTTCAATTTGCTATAGACATTTGAGAGACTCTTGAGTAACGTATTTGCAGTATAGCGAAGTGAACCTATATTTGGCTAAAAGCACTACCGTTTTGTTAGACTAGATAGCCTTATTGATGGTGTTGGAAGAAAACTAACGTGTGCCATTGGTTCTTTATAAGAAAAAGAAAAAAAACAAATTAAAAAGGGCATGCAAAGTTTTAGTCAGGGATGGGTCACTTATATTTATCTCAGGATATAAAAGGACGAAGTAAAAAACTTGAAGGTAAAAACTAGGGAGCAGGGGCAACAAATCACCAAAACGTATTAAACTATTTCGGTATAACCGAAATACCGAAATATCAATAATCCAATACCTTGTACCGTACCGAATTACCGAAATAAATCAAAATACCAAAAAAACCGAAACCAAAATACCAAATTAATTCGGTTCGGTTCGGAATTCGGTTTTTCGGATTTTATGCCCACCCCTAGCTAGCAGGACCCGAGGCTCATGAATCTGCACACAAGGTGCAGGGAGTAATGTGAGTACGCCAACTCAGTGAGTAATAAAAATAATCGCAGCTGAGAGATAAGAAAATACGTAAAAACACAGCAAAATGCTACAATAAGGTAGTATAAAGACAATACATTGCAATAAAACAATGAAAACTTGTACAAAACGCCTTAGTTCAGTAGAAACCTCTTTTAAAACCCCTTTTAGCAGTTAAACAAGTGAAAGAAAAGAAGTAAGGAAAGATAGACACATAAAATTAGCCCCTCGGGCAAAAGACCCATAGATTCAGCCCCCCAGGCTATCTCATAATCACTCATATTAGCCCCTCGGGCAATATCATGAAACAACATCAGCCCCTCGGACTATATCACATCATAAACTGGGTACCTGCACTCACTTGGGGTGTACAGACCCCGGGAGGGGCCCCTTATGGCCCAAGCGCAATATCAAGCCATCTCGTGGCATAACAACTCAGGCCCTCGGCCTCATAATCATAAATCAGTATAACACTGCTGCAGCGTGCAACCCGATCTCATGCTAACCTCAGCACACAGGCCCTCGGCCCTACTCAGTCAAAAATCTCTAAAAGCCACTCGGGCACAGTAAAAGGTATGATGCTCAACTCAAAATATCATCTAAGATGTCAAAACAGAGTAAACTTGGCTGAGTTATAAAAGTAGTAGAATATAACACAACTGAGTACAAATATCAAGTCAAAAAGTGAGGAATAGTAGTAAAAATCCCCTAATGGTCCAAAACAGTTGTCATGAGGCCCAAATATGGCATTCAACCCAAACATATTGATAGCAAATAGTTTTCAATCAAATACACAGTAAAACAGTCATTTGGGACGGACTAAGTCACAATCCCCAATAGTGCACGATCCCACGCTCGTCATTTAGCGTGTGCGTCACCTCAAGATAGCACAACAATGTGAAAATCCATGGTTTCATACCCTTAGGACAACATTTACAATCATTACTCACCTCTATCCGGTCCAACTCTAGTCCACGATGCCTTTGCCTCTCGAATTGGCCTCCGGATGCTCCAAATCAAACCAAAATCAGTACATAACCATCAAAATATACTAAGGGAACAAAGCCCACTCGAAAGTAATCAAAATATAACGCAAATCTCGAAATTAACCAAACCCGACCCCCAGGCCCACATCTCGGAATTTGATAAAATTTATATAAATCAACTCCTTATCTCCCCACGAGTTCATACATATCAAAAGTACCAAGATCCGACTACAAATGACCCCTCAAACCCTTACTCAAAGGTATCCAATCTGAAGCCCTAATTCCCAATTTTTAACTCTTAATTCCCATTAATTTCAAGTCAAAACAGTGAAATAACACCATAGAAACGAGTTTATGGTCCGAAAACCTTACCTCTATGAAACCCCTTTGAAATACCTCTTCAAATAGCTCCCTCAAGCTCAAACCCGCATGAAAATGGTGAAGAATAACTAAAAAATAGCGAAGGAAGCCTTTTATATTTTCTGGCCCAAGCTTTTCGCACCTGCGGTCCAAATTCCGCTTCTGCGGTTCAAACCACCGCATCTGCAGTTTTTCACTTAAAGTTCAAGTCCCACATCTGCGATCACATCCTCGCACTTGCACTACCGCAGGTGTGCTTCCTTAGTCGCTTCTGTGGTTCCAGCTGATCTTCCCCCATTGGCCGCTCCTGCGGCTTGCTTCCGCATCTGCGGGGATTGCACATGTGGCCTCCCAACTACAGATGCGGTTATGACAGCAGTCCTAAAACTTCAGCTGCAAAAAAACCCAACTCAAATCTTCCGTCAACCATCTGAAATCACCCCGAGGCTCCCGGGACCTCAACCAAAAGCACAAACAAGTCATATACCACTATCAAACTTATACCAAATCTTCAAAACACCTCAAACAACATCGAATCAACCAAATCACATCGAATTCAAGTCTAAGGTTCCAAAAATCTTCTGAATTTCGCGTTTGATCAAAAAGTCTATCAAACCACATCCGAGTGACCTGAAATTTTGCACACACATCCCAAATGACACAACGGACTTACTGCAACTCCCAGAATTCTATTTCGACCCTTATATCAAAATCTCACCTATCAAATGTAGACATGTAATTTTGACCCGCACTTTCGAATTACCTTTAATAGTCCTAGTATTTTTTTAGGATATTTGTCTGAGTTTATTTCTATAAGATTTCACTTTATTATTAATTCTGATTCTATTTTTAAAGGCACAAAAAAATTGAAAAAAAAATACAAAAAATAGTTTCCTTATATATTTTCTTATTTTTAACTTAAGGCAATGGCCATTAGTATTTTATAGCAATATATTTTTATTTTTATTTTTATTTTTACTACGATTTTTACGTATTTTTCTCTACTTTTATTTTTAATGTATTAATTTATATATATATTTATATATATAATATAGTTGCATTTTGTTATATAATTTACCCTAGTTAATTAGAATTGAATTATATTTTGAGAAGAAAAGGTTTAAGTCTTTCTTAATTGATGGATTTTAAAGGGTTATAGTCCCAAATTTAGGCCCAAATTCAGCCAAGCTTGAGCCCAAATTGGGGCAACCCAATTCCCTTAATTCTTGACCCACACCCAACCCCTTCGACCCGCCATACCTACCCGACCCGACCCGACCCGTTTTTGGTCTTAAATCTCAGCCATTAATTTCCTCTCATCCAATGACCCACATTTCATTTTAACCCCATATAAAACCCTAATATTTCCCAAACCCTAAACCTAAATCCCAACCCAAATCGGCGCCCCCCTTTACCAGCCTCTGCCCACGTCCCTTGCCACTCTAACTCGCCGGAAAACTCAGCAAATCGGCCGAGTTAACTCACACGGTCCCCTCATGGTCCACCCCTCATCATTAGGATTTGATTCTACGCGTTTTCTTCCTATTTTTCATTTTTCGGATTTCTCTTTTAGGCGAAAATAGGAAAAATAGGGTGCGTAGGATTGAGTTGCACTCGATCTACTCCCTCCATTTCTCTTATCTCACCAATAGAAGAGATTTTCCGATTTTGGTTTTGATTTTCTGAGAATTTCGTGGGGATTTTCGGATTTTTGAAGGGTTTTGCGATTTCTTGCAAAGGAAGAAGAGAAGCTTCGAGAGAGGGCTATATATTTGGGTCTGGACAGAGATTGAAGGGGGGATTGGGATAAAAATTAGGGTTTGAGAAATCATCAATCCTCTTCTCTAATTTTCTTGGTTTTCTTGGAGCAACCAGAAAAATACAAACGAAAAAAAAGAGATTCAGTTAGCCCTCTTCATTTTCGGATTCTATTTTTCAGATTTTTAGTTTGATTTAAATCTTCGAAAAATACAAAAAAAATTATTATTCTCAGTTTTGTTTTGATTCTCTTTGATGGAGTTAACGAAGACATCGTGGAGTTGAAGCTGTAGTCCGAGATTTTTGCCGAGGTCATTTTGAAGTCGCTCTTTGACTGCCGATCGAGGTTTCTGTTCGGGGCTCTTGATTCCTTCTGCTGTTTGTTGTTCATTTTAAAATCTCGTTGTTGACTCTGCTTGTATTTACTCTACAGAACTAATCAAAATTTTTGCCACACCAGGTTCATTTCTCTTCTTTTGTTGAATATTTTGGTGTGGTTGGAATATAAAGCTTGGTATGCAATACTAGCTTAGATTGTTTGTATCACTGTTATAAATGTTTGTTGCTAGTTACTTACTGTTAGTGACTGCAATAGTGTTACAAATGATACCTTTCTTTGCTGGTTTCAGTTAGGTGTTTTGACATCCCAGTCATATTACAAATTATTTGTCGAAGTTAATATAATTTGCTAATTCGGGGAATAAAAATGAATCTAAGACTTCAATGCTAATCCAGTTTGCTTGTAGGTGTTAAAGCCTTGTTTTAGTTTGAATTTGCTTTGTTTATCAAGATGAATGACTGTGAATTCGATCGATCCCGTGACTATTACGACAAAGGAGTTACTGTCTATATTTGTTGATCTTGGACACCCAGATCATAGCTGCCTCTGTTTAATTTACTAGAATTTAGATTCCCGCGCTCATGTTGTTTATCCATGTATTAAGTTTTGTATGGATTGAGTAATTAACAAAAATGGCATGTCTATGATTATGGTCTGATATCGAGCGGCATTGTATGCATTCTGACTGTTAATGCATAGATCCTTTCACATCTGTAGTTGGTTGCATTGTCCGCTATTGATGACTAATGGTCAAGCTGTTCTTTTAGGTTCATTTTTTTGTTAGATCATTCTAAATAACTAGACTATCCCCCTCCTGATCTATTGGTAACTTGTCCTGCTCATATCATGATTTCATGAAGTGCTCATCATGCAGGTTACCTTTCCTAATATTTGATTTTGGTTGCCATCAGTTTGTTTGCAAAGTGTCAATACAAGAATTTGGGTGAATGGGAAGGTGATGCTATTAGCTATACATATTTGTCGAGTTTCAATTCTAAATTTAGGGGTGAGGAGTAAAGTAAGTGACAGTTCATGATAAGTCCTTAATTAACTTTAAAGGAGGAAATTTTTGTATTAAACGGGTAGTTCATTAACTTAAAGATTGCCAGAATGGGGTGGGGTTGGTAATTGGCTCTTGTCACATTTTTAAGTCCATTTTTCTGTTCCATTGCTTCACTATCGTTCTTTCTTTCGCTAGTATATTTGATCTACCTGTTTGGATGTTTTCTTGTCTGGAACATTTCATCTGCTAAAATGATGTTATCTTGAATGTCTGTTGGATCATGGGCCGTGGGGGTTGGTAAAGGCCTAGCCCATTAGTGATCTGAAATTGCTCGCATGTTTTAGGAATTGGGCTTGGTCAAATGCATGAAATAAGAAGTTAAAAGAAAAGTGAACATGAAATGAGTTTTATTTAATTTTATTTCTATCTTTTAATCTCTAGGAGCATGCTTAGGCCGACCACATTCGGGTAGGTAAATCTTTAGGGTGTTTATATTTTTGTTTTTGTTTTGTCGAGGCGAGAGGTTGTCCCTTTAGCTGATTATATTATCCGGGGAATGCCCCGAAGTACTTTGTAAATATTTTGGAGGCCGTGACGAGTTTGTGAAGGAAGCTTAGTGTAGTATTTTATTTATTCTTATCTTATTTTTCTTTTATCTAGGCAGGGACAACCTCGAACCTCATGTGTGTTTATTTTGCTTTTTCGTGATTTTATCTCAACTTGAATATTTTAAAAGCCAACTAGATTGAGTACGCAACCGTGACTTTCACGGGACTTGGGGAGTGCCTAACACCTTCTCCCCGAGTCAAATGAACCCCCTTACCCAAATCTCTGGTGGTGACTTAGTTTTTGAGTCCAAAGTGTTTTAAAAAGAAAAATCATTTCTAAAAATGGTGGCCTGACACACTGAAACCAATGTCAGGTGGCGACTCTGAAACAATCCTTTTGAATACATATTTTTGTCACTTTCGAATTTAAAAACCCTTTTGAGTTTCATAAAATCCTTTTATTTATTTTAAGAGGGTTAAGTGAGCTTAAAAGGGGTGTGACATCAAACGGAAAAAGTCAAAATACCAATTTCGCCAATTCACACCTAAACCTACTATGGACCTCCAAAACACGTTCGAATCACATTCCTAAGTCCCAAATCATCTCCCGAAGCTATCCGAACCATCGAAATTCACATCCGAGCCCTTTTCACACAAGTCAACATCCGATTGACTTTTTTTCAACTCAAGCTTACTCAAAAGAGACTAAGTGTCTCAAACCTTACCAAAACCTTTTTGAACCCGAGCCAACCAACCCGATAACACATAATACCGCTGAACAAGGCAATAAGAAGCAGAAATGGGGAAAACGGAGCGATAACTCATGAAACGACCGGCTGGGTCATTACACCTTCCTCTCCATCTTCTTCTACCAAACAAAAGAACAAAGTACTCACATAACCATGGCTTGGTTAAATTCTAGGCCAAATTGCCGGATATGGAGTTTCAGGGTTCCAAATCGAATAGAACGAATGCAAAATTTTGAAAAATTCTTGGCTTTCAGCGGAAAAGTTCGGAACTTTCTTCTTCTCAGAGTTATACATTAGGAAACAAATACTAATCTAAGCCAAAAACGTTTAGATTTGGAAGTTGGGTCATTTGAAAATCTGAAAATTAGGGTTCGAAGTTGGCTGAGTGTTAGAGTTTTTGGTTGTAAACGCTGATATGAGGTGAAGTCTGAAGATTTTAGCTCAATTTTGAACTAATTTTCTAGGGTTTTGGGTTCGAAACTTTAACTGATTTTTCGACGCAGAAGACGAACTTAGGTCTTCTGATTTTGCGGTTGTTTGTTCGAATTAATCACTCGACTTGGTATTGATGTTGATTAGAGTTCTCCTTTCAAGTTTTAAATTGTTTGGTGAAGATTTGGGTGAGATTGGTTCGTTTTGGGTCTGCTGAAGCACGATGAAACACTTCTAGTTCTTCAGTCGACGAACTAAGAAGAAATTGCAATTTTGGGTTCAAAATTTGGTAGGATTTGGTAGTAATCTCGTGAACAAATCTGAAAATTTAAAAAGATAAGTTCACTTGGAAAAAATTTCCGACATAAATTATTCATTTTCCGGTAAGAAGTATGTGGTATTTGTTTTTTGGATGATTTCACGCACTTGAAAAATGTGAGAAACACTTGCCTTGTCATGTCAGCATTTTGTGTCTAAATAACACAGTAAAAGCCTAGTTAAAGTGTTCAAATGAAACAGACTTAAGATAGATTGTCTAAGTGAAAAGTGAGCACAAATTTAATAGCTTGCTATTCTGCCAATTAAAATTGAGGAATTTTCCTTGTTTATAAGGAATAAAACAAAAATGAAACATAAACATAGAAGTCAACTCGAACCGGAACTGTTGAAAGGGCAAAACACTCGAACCAGACCGGAGCCAAATTCGAAAAACCTTACCGGGTTAACCAGCTATACTGTTGAAAAGTAAAAGACACTATCTACGCACTCACTCCACACCACCCACCCCATAACCCAACCCCAACGCTAACCCCAACCCCCTTCTCTCACGCTCCCTACGAGGGTCTTCTTCATGCCCCAAGAAGATTGGTGCAGTTTCATCCTGCAATTGCCGGTATGCTTGTATTTATTAGCTAAACACATCCATTTTGCTGACCCATTTTGATTAGGGCTCTAATTTCGTTTTATCATTTTCCACTTGTCAATGTATGCGAACCCATTTAAAGTTTTCTCTTAATCTTTTCAATTTGATGGAAAGATTGGAACTTTCACACTTAGAGCTATTCTATGGCTTCCTTCCTTTTACTACCTTTATTCAATGCGGCTCTTCATCTAGTTGTGTATATATAGAAGAATCCTTTCCTAACTTTCAAATACTTCAAAGGAAAATCTTTTGACAATTTCATTTATTGAGCGCTTTGCAGTTAAGTCCTTGGTGTTTTAAGAATTAAAATTTGGGGAAGGGTAGTTTTCCGGTGATGGAATGACTCGAAGTTTGGATTGTGGGGGGAGAGGGAAGAACCCTCCATTAAGCTCTGCTGTGCTGTTTTTTGTTTTATCTTAAAGGTTGTAAAAGAAAAATATAAAAAAAAGTTCTTTATGTTTTGAGAAGGGAAAAGAACTGAAATAATATAAAGAAGAATGAAAAGGAAGCTTATTTTTTCTTTTTATAAAATGAAAAGGAAGTTCTCATATGTAATGTACCTATAGAAAAAATATAGCCACCAAAAATAGGGAGTGTTTCACTTAAATAGGCCCTATGAGGCACCAATGTACTCCCTCCGATCACTTTTACTTAGATTTTTTGCTTTTACTTGCCACTTTTAGCATATAAAGAGAAGACAATTTCTTTTTTCCTGTTATACCCACAATATTAATTACTTATTTTAAATTATTTTTTTAAATCCATTAAAAATATGCATCAATTAACATGAGTATCATGGTAAATTATACACTTCACTTATTATTCTGCAAAGTTCATATTGGACCGGTAAAAGTGAACGGAGGGAGTATTAGTCAGCCAGCGGGTTCCCGATACCAGATGGTCAAAAACAAAAAAGTTGAACCATAAATAAACATAGAAGATGTGTCCTTTTGTTTTATAAACTTAAATTTTTACCATTTAATTTTTTTTTATAAACTTAAATTTTACCATTTTAAATTAACTAAGATGTGTTTCGCACATGATATAAACTAATTTTTTAATATTTCTTCACTTATTTTTATACCTATGTAAATATAATAGTTGTTTACATTATTTGTACTATTGGAAAGATGGAAATGTTGTTATGAATTTTCATGATATGCTGGACATGCTAGACCGCTTAGGATTTTAATGTTTTTAAGCCAGTAATATCTTTGTATTTTTACAGTATCAGCTTGATACTGTTTTTAATAAAATCTTCACCTTATAAAAAAAAAGTAGTATTATGTATCCGTCATAAGAATGTGAAAAATAATAAATTTCAAATATTAGAATAAAACACTAAAATTCATGTCAATGATTCATGATCTCAGAAAGAATACTAATATATAAACCTAAGTTGCTCGAACTCGGGTGCAGGTGTCCGATATGGGTGTGGATCTAGAAGTCGGATCCTTCATGATAAGATTCGGGGGTATAGATCTAAGTACTTTCGGCTGCGGGGATTCGGCTAAAAATAATTCAAATATCTTAAAGTAGAGTTAAAAAATATGCCTAAATTATAAGACATTATGTGGAAAACTTACATGTGCTTGTAAAGTGCAAGAAAAAGTCTACAAGTTTAAACCATAAAAAGTGAAGAACATTAACATTTGAATTAAGCTAATAAGAAAATAGAAAAGCATTTCTAATTGGAATTTGTAGGCCTCCTACATTTTCAAAGGAGAATCCGAGAAGGAGATAAAAAGAAAAGGACTGACATAGAAATTTCTATATATACAAGATATTTCATTTTCTTCAATTTCACCCTAGCCTTTATTTTGATTTGAGAAATCATTGGATCAGTCCCAAGTTTCACCATACAAAGTACCCAAAATCGATTGACTATATCCACTACGGATCCCACACCCACCCATATCGTGTCGACACGGGTGGGGCACCGAAAGTGAAGAGTCCGAGTAGCTTAGAAATAAACTAAATCGCCTTAATTGTGAATAAGATTTCTTAGTTAAATTAACTAAACCTGTGTAAACACTTGGTGCAAGTTAATTTTTTTCCTAGCCTTTTAAACATGGTGAGCTGTCTGAAATTCTCACTTCGTAACGTGTTTATAGAAGTGGAAGTGTGGAACACAGAAAGAACTGGCTGAATAAATTGGTGTTTTCTAGGAGGAAAGTTAGTACAATAACCATTCCACTGCTTTTCAGTTTTTAGATTTGTTAGCTCCCCGAGCATAACCTAGTTTATTTTGTATTGGAGCTAACTGTGCCTTTTTGTAATCCTTTGTGGATCTGTTAGCATCTTCTTGATGCCTTTAGTGAAATTTCTTACTTCATCATACAAAAAAAAAAATTAAAAAAAATCGGTGTTTTCTTTCTTCTGTTCTCTTCTCGCAAAATGAAAATGATTTTGAATGAAGAAAAATGACTTTGTTTTCTCTTTTTTTTTTCTTTTTTCAGAAACTGGTTGATTCTGAGTGAGGTCCTGTGTAATGAACGTCTTGTTTAATGCATGTTCTACTGTAATATTAACAAGGACTGGCAGTCGTGCTGTGAAGAGTTCTATTGGTGCAATTTCAGCTCTTTCATGGAAGACAGGTGTTGGACATAATGCAGCTAGAAAAGTTGATTTCGACTTGCTTTTGAAGAGAATTTGCTTTCGTTGCTATTCATCTAAAAAGTCTAGTGGGGATAGTTCCAGCTCAGAGAAGTCTGATCCTACTCCAAAAATGAAGGAAGATAGAGATGGTTTCTTTGTTGTTAGGAAAGGAGATCTGGTTGGAGTCTACAAAAACTTGAGTGATTGCCAGACTCAAGTCGGATCCTCGGTAACCATTATTTTTCTCTTGTTTATTGACCTTTATTGAATGTATCTATTATTTTTCTCTTGCCAGACTCAAGTCGGATCCTCGGAGGATTGTTATGCAGAGAATATATCTATAAATGCAATGCTTTACTGTAACTAGTGCTTCTTTCTTATTTGATGAATAATATGCAATAGTCGTTTGTGTATTAGAACCTTGTTTATCCATAATTAACCTGAGTTTATTACCAAAACTTCAGCTAAGTGTGTTTGGATGACTTTGAAAACAGTCTTGGAATTCCCTCCTGAGTGTATGACAATGAAACATTATGTCTCCAGGTCATTCTTTTGTCCAATTACTATTGTAAACCAATGTGTTTCAAGCTTCAAAGAAATCACAAAAGGATAGGTTAAGTGAGTTGAGTTTTATCCTTCTATTTGTGATTCGTTCTCCTTTTACTTCTAAGGCCCCTTCTCTATCTTTTTTTCTCTCTCTCTGTTTCTCACTTTCTCCCTGCATCATCTGGATAGTTCGCTACTTTATTTTTCCACATTCTGTACACATGCTTTTTCGTATTGTTATCATCTTCGTGCCACTTTATCTGCATATCGTCAGATGTCATTCTTTTTTGTTTTTGTTTTTTGTTTCTGAGAATGTCAACTGGCATCTTTGAGATCATATTGTATGGAGTGATTGAACTTAATGGCCGTTTGCATGATTCTTCTGAGATTGTTCTCCCTGTGAAGACGTTCACTTGCAATGAGTTAATCAGTTGTTTTCTGCCGCTCGCTGTTCCTGGCAGATATGTGATCCCCCTGTGAGTGTCTATAAAGGCTATGCCATGCCTAAGGACACAGAGGAATATCTGCTCTCTTGTGGGCTTAAAAATGCTCTTTATTCTATCAGAGCTGCTGATCTGACTGAAGATCTCTTTGGAACTCTAGTACCATGCCCTTTTCATGTAAGCCAATTCCTGAGGTCTATCATTTATTCTTAATGGTTTAGTATTTGTTTCACGATGTTTTCACCAAGGTGGGTGATAATTTTACCTTTATTTCTACAAATAGGTTCTTTCAATCAATCTGATCTAAATTTTGACTCACCCATTCTGTTGTGAGGTTGATATGACACAGATCTTAATGTGCAAGTTTCCTTGTCAGAACTACTTGATACTTGGAATTTTGAAATTTCCTTTCCACTTGATTTGAATAATCATCACCCATCAAACAATCCCAAATAAAAGCTGAAATTTTCATATTTTGGCCGCTGGAACTTCAAATAAAGGTAAAATCCATTAGCTAAAGAAACCCTGGAAATCTCATGTATTTATTGGATTGTTATCTAGAAATAAGACCATGATATGACTAGCTGATTTTGTATCGTGTGTGAAGAGTTAGGACAAAAAATCGCGAAGTCCAACCGTGAAGAGTGGCTGGAAAAAAACGCTCTACTTTTGCCTTTTGCTATATAAGGGATGAATTTGTACTGCATTCCCCAACCAAAGTTGAAAGTTTCTAAACTTTATACTGCAACTCACTTCATCAACAAATGGTACTGCCAAAAAGGAAAAAAACCCTGAGAGTTTCATTGCATTACCTCATGTGTGGTATACTTATTTATTTTTCTTCTATGTTGTCAATATAATCCAGATTAAGAGATTTCTCTAAATGCAGTTGACGCATTAATTGTAGGTTTGTACTCTACCCAGGTTAACTTTCCTATATGATGTGCTTTATTTCAAAAAAAATTGTTCCATGATGTGACAATCCTGTTTCATGTGGTAATTCAATAAACATTGGCAGAAAAGATCCTTACCTCTCTCTAATCCTCTATTTAATATTCTCGTCTTCGTTCTTTGGTGTATATTTCTCTCGTCACTCTCCGGCAATCTATGTTGCGCTGACTCTCCAAAATGCTGCCGCACTCGTGCCTGATCCTCCAAAAATGCACTACTTTTGGAGGATACGACATGCACTAGACGACATTTTAGGAGAGTCCGGGCAACATAGCTAGCAATAATAAGCATATGCTGGTCAGTCAGATGAGCTGCTTGTGATCATAAAGCGGTGAAATGGCCTGAAAATGACACATCTTTCCTCTTATTTTTTTCTTTTTTGACTGGTCGTACTAATTTATTAGCATTTTATTCCTTGCAGCAACCTTCTTCTTCCAAAGGTGGGATGCCTGAACACATGCCAAAGAAGAGGTCACAGGAAGTAATGTGGTCAGAATATTCGGTAAGTTAAGACCATATTATGTTAATCTGCGGAAAAGTCTATCAGAATTTGCAGCAATTGCCTCTATGATTTCTTCACTTCTTACTGTACACTGAGAGTTTAATTACTTCATTCCCGAAGTTATCTCCTTAGGAAGTCAGTGTACACACTTTTCTATGCAACCGAAGCATGCTTTTAGTGTTGGGAGTTTCCTTGCAATTTTTCTTTAAGAGGTCATAACTAACAGTTTCACAATCACAGAAGTATGTCGTCACTAATTCAACTGGAAAGGCATTTTTTCTCTCATAAGCAGCAGTGCCTTTTAATTTAAGAATTTGTATACTATTGATTATTAGAGAATTGTTGATATCTTTTTGCTGTACCGGGGCCACCTTTTAATAGACAAGTAATAATGTCATGTGGTGGAAAGATTCTAACAAGTCAGCTCTAGTTATGAGCAAGATTTTCACAAATGGAAGGATACTATAGCTTATGTGTAAGACACATGTACAACAACAACAACAACCCAACAACCCAGTATAATCCCACTAGTGGGGTCTGGGGAGGGTAGTGTGTACGCAGACCTTACCCCTACCCTAGGGTAGAGAGGCTGTTTCCAAATAGACCCTCGGCATCCTTCCCTCCAAGAACTCCCCACCTTTCTCTCGGGGTGACTCGAACTCACAACCTCTTGGTTGGAAGTGGAGGTTGCTTACCATAAGAGCAACCCCTCTTGTCAAGACACATGTACAAGTAACTAGATATTTTCTTTCTTCTGCTCGCAGGTGTGATCGATGCCATTGAGCTTCGGTGCTCTAAAATAGTAGTCTTTTTCATTTCTGATGTTTCTCAACATACGAACTTTTTCTTAATGAGTAAAGACACCAGTATCTAGGAATGTTATTTTAAGATCCATAGCTACATCATGAATATGGTCACAGAACTACAGAGTCTCCGGTGATATAGCTTAATCTTGCATCGTCCAATTTATAATTCCTTAGACAACAAAAGGAGAGCTCCAGCAGCAAAAACATACAGAAAAACTAAGCAAGTATGACCTGCTAACATCTCAAAGCCCTGCAAATCTTAGTTTGCCGTATAATAATATAAAGAAATAAACATGTCTTGTCAACCTTCATAAAAAAGAATCTCTTGTCAATAAAAGAAATCAACAGACTCCACATATCACCAAAAAGAAAATATTTAACCTGTACTATAATAGTATCTTCCTTGTGGTTCGGCCCCTCCCCGGACCCCGCGCATAGCAGGAGCTTAGTGCACCGGGCTGCCCCTTTTACTATAATAGTATCTTCCTGTTAAGAAATTTTCTTTTCTCGAAGAAAGTATATAAACTACACTTGCATTTATCTTGAATGTAACATTATTAGCTCTGCTTGACCTACCTTCTAGATCTGGATCCTTAATTTGAGTTTACTGGCGATGACTAAAAGATGTTACTTCACCATGTTTGTGCTTTGGGAAAGCGGGAAAAAATGGTAGAAACGTCAAAAGGAATTGAAGTTCAAAGTTAACTTCTATTGCTGCTTCTTTTCTTTCTTTCGGATTTAAATGGCCTTCTCAAGAATATAGATGTTGTTCTGATATAATTAGTCCAATGTTTTTTGGGAAGAAAGTTAGGAGCTATAGTGATCCTTGATCTTGGGATGGATGATAGTTTATAATGGCTTAGGTGGATGATTGTTGTTACTTTTCTTTAGTTAGAGGTGAGGATCACGGATTTAGCTAAAAGATTTGTATGTGCTTGTCACTCCATCAAAAGGAAAGCTTAGTATTTGGTATAGCCTGCATTAAGCATTATCAAACAAGAACTGTACTACATATTGGTTAATAAACAAAATCTTGAGTTGGTAACGGGACGAATTGCAACATCTTTTTGTACATGAAATAGTAGGTAGAGTTGCAATTGTTGGTTGATGTGTATTTGCAAAATTCATCTGTTAAAGTACACTATATTATTCTAGCCACTTTGTAGAAAGGTGGTTTATATATATTTGGTTCAAAGTAGTACAGTGATGATTAGTTGCATTCTCTGCCCTGGATAGTTTGGCTTGACACTGTTCTGGAAACTATTTGTTTTTTTGGCCATGTTCGTTTGCAGGATGCTGTTGGATCAGCAGTTATTTCAAATGATTTCCTAAGAAAGCATGTGAAGTTAGATGATCATAAGGGTGACCAAGCTCTGCCATCGGGTGTGAGTGGCTGTTAAACGATGGCTAATTGTAAAACATAAATGCTTTCTGTACTGAAATTGACAAAGCAAAATTCTTTATCTAAAAATTTTAATAAGGGTAAACTTCATTTATACCTAGTGGGCTGCCAAGTGCGAAAATCGTAATTTACTAAATTAATTGTGAAAACTAAATTCTTTGTGGCAAACTACATGGTTGAGCTTTTCTAAATTTTCTTGTTGGTTTATGGTGTTGTGTGCAAAGAGGCTGATCATTGTTATTGTTAGCAGCGGTTGTGTACTCTTGAATTTGATGGTGCTTCAAAAGGAAATCCTGGACTAGCTGGTGCAGGAGCGGTGCTACGAGCTGATGATGGCAGTTTTGTAATAATCACTAACTTTGGGATTTGTGTTTGTTTCTCTTTTTCTTCAAACTTATGATTTACAACCTTCCAAATAAAAGATCTGTAGGCTGCGTGAAGGTTTAGGAGTAGCAACAAACAATGCTGCTGAATATCGAGGCATTATTTTGGGGTTGAAATATGCACTTAGCAAAGGGTTTACAAGTATTCGTGTTCAGGGTGACTCCAAACTTGTTTGTATGCAGGTTAGTTTTTCAGATATATTTATTATCATGTTTCTCCTTTTATATGCTTGATCTGACACTTGTCCTTTGTCATGCACTGCACTACTAAAACCTCTTACATTTCCATCTCTTAACATGGTGATGGTATTGCATTTAAGCTAAGTTACTCTTTTCATCTTTTAGCTGGATCAATGCAATTCTCCTCGTCCTTTTTCTTTCTTTTTTTTGGGGTGGGGGTTGATAATCTGGATCAATGAAATCCTTATTTGCATGTTCAAAGGTCTAGCAGGTAGCATCTGAATATGCAGCTCCTGGCAATTTTTTATATTGCTTGTTCATTACTCCTTGATGTCGTCAACAATATTATGCCAGAGGGCCTTTTCTCAAGTTACTTCCGCTTAATGGTTTTATTTTATATGACAAAGCTTTTCCTTACCTCTGGCATAAGTAATAATCGGATCTTCTGTGTTGGAGACGAAAAGATAAAGTCTGGTTAGCTGATAATATCTTCCCCGTACCAGTAGGATTAGTAGTTAGCCTTGTATTCTATTATTGGTATATCTCTATTACTACATGTTGTTCATTACGCTTGTTTTCTTAATATCTTGCTGTTGTTACTGCTTGTTGGCTGTTGCTACTGCTTTCTTTTCATATTTTCTTGAGCCGGGTGTCTTTCGGAAACAGCCTCTCTACCTTCAAGGTAGGTCCCCTGTTAAACTTATGTTCGGTGTTAACTAGTGATGGACAATATGGGTTCAGAGCATTTTGAAGCAATGAGGAATCTTAACAAGTAATTTAGGTTAATTACTGCATTCTTTTGTGTCAAAGCCAATCGAAGAATGACCTACATGGCAAACTGGGAGAAACCTAGAAGAGAGAGGCTCCTGCTACTGGGAAAAGATAAAGAGGTGAGGAAGAAGTGGGCGAAAAGTTGTCTAACCTAAGGAAGAATTCTCTTGCCAGGGAACAAAATGAGCTTGTATTCAAGATTCATCCCTGTATGATCACTGTAAAATGTAGGATGAGCTTTGCTCATCTTTTCATTGATGCTTTATTGTACGTCATCTTGTTGAGATATTGTTTTCGCATCATTGGAAGCAGGAGTGATTATTACTTTACAAAATAGTGGTCCTAATCAGTGGCGGACCCAGGATTTTGTGAAAGCGGGTTCAGTCAGAGAAGTCCATAACTAACATAAGTGGTCTAAGCCGTATAAGCGGGTTCAAAAATAATTTCTATACAAAATTTACCTTGCTTTAGCCATAATTTATACATATACACAGTATTTATTTTTGACGAAGTGGGTTCAGTTGAACCCACTTCTCTCCACTTGGGACCGCCCCTGGTCCTAATTATTAGTTTACTCTTTGCAGTATGATTTGTTATTTCGTTTCTCTTCTTTAATCCCTTTGATATATGAATTCATTGAAGTGTCTTTTACCAAACAGATACAGGGCCTATGGAAGGTTAAAAATCAAAACATCTCCACACTGTATGAGCAGGCAAAACAACTGAAAGATCGGTTTCTTTCTTTCCGGATCATTCATGTCCTTCGGGTAATTCTGCAAATCATCTCTTTCTTCGCTCTTTTGGATTTACCTAAGAGTATTACCTTGCTGTTTTTTGAAGATTTAACATAGTGTGAACTTCTTTCTAATAGGAATCAAACTCCGATGCGGATGTTCAGGCTAACTTGGGTGTTGAACTTGCTGGTGAGAGTTTACACTTTGTTGTATTTTGTGTGGTCATCGATGTTTCATCTAACTTTATCTGCTAATACAGAAGGTCAAATTCAGGAGGAGATCGAGAAATGACACAGCGGCACTAGGAAATGGCTTTAAAGTCCGTGGTATAAAGTAGTAGTAACATTGCAGAGAAGGATTTCTACACGCTAACACTAAGTTTTCAGATTGTCGAAGGGTAAACATTGCCTATTTAGCCACTACTACTTTCAACCTTCAAGGAGTCTGCCTATGAAGCCACTGGATTACCCATACAGTAATATCGTTCATTATTTAATGGATTAATGTTATTGCAATTAGGAAGTATGTAAATGTAATTGGGGAGAAATCAACACCAAATGTTACTAATTGTTTGCTTAGAAATATTGCTGATGAGAGCGCTCTATATCCCAGATACTCAACGAAGATAGACTGCAGAACAATCAATATTTGTCACTATTGTAGCAGAAAATTTTCATCTCTCATTCCTCACCTACTGCTGAGACACGTTAATTATTTGTATCCCAATATCCCCATGTTGAATTCTTTTTTTCAATTCTCTAAGTTTTTGTGTTCTTCCTAATTAATATTATTCATCCATCATTTAATTTTGTTTAATTTTTCTTCCTTTTTATCATAAGGTAGGCTGTATACAGCTTCCCTGCCTCTGCTGCTAGGAGGATCCAAATTCCATATAATTCGATGAACATTGTACGTGATGATTGCTCTAGAGCTACCTATAGCTTTGACAGATAATATGCTATGTCAACATTATTAGTACAACAACTCGAGTCCGTTTGGACATAAGAAATTTTTTACTTTTTTTTCAAAAAATTTCACTTTTTTTCGAGATCAATGTTTGGCCATAAAATTTTCAATCTTCACTTGAAGATGAATTTTGGAATTTTTCAAAAATTTGAAAAATTATTTTTCAAAATTTTCACTCAATCACTCACAAAACTTCAAATACAACCCAAAATTTTATCCATGTCCAAACACAGCTCTAATTTTCAAATACCATTTTCACTTGAAATTTTTTTTCACTTTTTTTTTTTAAAATTTCATAATTCTTATGTCCAAACTCCCACTAAGTCTCAATTATAAGCTATTTATTTTGCTCCGTCTAGACCTGTTACATTCTAATGTTTGATAAATTGGGCTCTTTAATCCTAAAAGTTTTCTGTGTACATTCTAATTACCCAACAAGAATAAAAAGAAAATCTAGTTCTCAAGTTTTTACCCATTTTGTAATATTTTACGTTTTTTTACTAGATTAGATTTATGAGCTTGCTAAATATATATTGCTTCAGTTATCATTCGTTATCGAGCCATGGTTCTCAGATACAAAATTCGAAGCCCCAAGAATCTAGTAATTGTTCCTTCATTTGTCACACAATGCTTAAACTTTAAGTCCTTGTCCTAGTTGTCTATGTTTCAACCGTAATGCAGATGAAAGCAAAATTTCCAATTGTAAACAGCTATCTATATTCACATTGGATTCCTCATTGAATCATGTTCCTAGCTACATACAATATAAAATAAGTGACAAACCTCGACAGCAAAACATCGTCTAGGATCTCCAACACTAAAACCAATGACCCCAAATACGATACATCTTGTTTAAACATCATAAATAAAAGATCTTTACAATATAAATACGTAGCTAAGTTGCCATAACCGTTCAAGCAAAGGCAGTAAAGTTACATCATTTACTGATAATTATCGAAGGCATTTGAATTCGGAATTGGTCATATAATGGCTCTACGTTTCTCAACTGCTGCCTCTGTTGCCTCTTTCGCAATTTTAATAGCTGTTGTGGCAGTGACAGCCCAATATGGCGATGATCCCGGCAGCAGTACTGACATGCCGAATATGCCTGGCATGGATGGTGCCCCTACTCCATCTACTAATTTGGCTTCTGTCAATTCTTCTCCAGTTGCACTCATCAGCATCCTTTGTTTGCTTCTTTCCTTCTTTGTTATCTGGAAAAGGGTTTAAAACCAGCTGCGTTTAACTAATTTCAGTGTCATTCGACATTTTTATGGTTTTTTCTTGTTGTTAATTTCTATGTTTGAAGGGAGATATTGGCGGTCAATGTTTAATGCATCTTTCCATATGCATAATGTGCCATGACATAGAAGGTGTGTGTTGCGGCCAAAACACTCACGCAAGTGTTCGCGATCGACACGTAATATAGTAGTAAGCAAAGTATCGTTCCCACGAGGAATTATGATCAACTTCTCGACTGATGTAGACTCAAACAATTATCAATTCAAGTTAAATTATCACAAAATATATAAAGAATCAATTTACAACGTACTTAATAATTGCACAATAATTCAACACAAAATTACTACACCAATTACACAATATTTTGATAACAATTTTGGTAAAGATATTCCAGGGTCATGGACGTGCTAGAGATCATGCTACTATTTTAGCTTAAGATTGATTTATTGAATTATCCGGGTTATTGAGTATAGGGTTAATAATATTCATAAGAATCTTTCGAGTTCTTATGCATCTATTCAAGTTAAATTAATACCTATATGTCTATGGTATTAAAATTAACTCAAATGCATTTACAAATCCTATTTCTCAACCAAGCAAGGCAATTAAGTATAGTTCTATCTTAATTGTGAATCTTTCACCCGATGCCCAGGATCCGGATCTTGCTCTATTTGATTCTATATGCAACCAAGAATTTCCTTTTTCAAGTTTAATTCAAGATTCGTAAATAATATTTCACTGTTAGCTACGCAGTAAAATAATTAGAAGCAGAATCAAATAAACAACCCATAACGATAGATTCAAGATCTTCAATCTAAGCTTCAAACAACAAGATCATCTAACATCCATGACCCAAGAATACTAGAGTATTTAGCTACTCATAATCATACAAAAATCAACAATAAAAGTCTTAAACATAATATAAACAAACAAATAGAAGAAAGTTTAGAAGAACTCTTTGAATCCTTGCTCCAAGATGTTGTTCTTCTTCTCCTTTCTTAGCTCCAAGATGAAGCTCCTCAAAAAGTTCCTCTCTCTAAAACTCTTTCTCTAAAATCTGATCTTCTATCAATAATGGAGCTTTTGCTTTATGTATATTGAGAGGGATTAAGAAGGAATTCCAATTTTACCCCTAAATAATGTTTTTTTCGGGTCGGTAGTGCGCGAACTATTGCACGAACTACAGAGTTCGCGCACTACTTCGAGCAGTATTCTGCCTCTGTTCCTTATACACGCGAACTACTGCGCGAACTTTGTAGTTCGCGAATTTTTCACCCTGTTTCGTTTCGAATTTGGAAAAACGTAAAACATGAAAGTTGTAGCCCTTTGAGTTAGCGTTCCAACCATATATTGTGCAGCCCAAATGGATTCCTGAGCAAAGTGTTATGTGTATTTTACTAGATAGTGTGCATTGTGCATGCTCGATTCTTCGTTTGTTCTAACTATCATCCGTTGACCCCCAAATGCGATCCCGGCTTAATTACTTGAGCTTTTACACAGATTTCAAAGCTCCAAATCACTTGAATTCATTCCATAATATCTATATAGCTCGGAATCACTCCTACAAGGCATAAAACACACAGTTAGTGCAAGACACTAGCGATTAAAGCGCAAACTCAACTAAAGTGCAGTAAATTAGAGTGTAATAATCGACTAAAATACGCAATTATAGCCTATCATCAGACCCCCCACACTTAAATCATTGCTCGTCCTCGAGCAATCAAAAATTTACTCTATCTATGAGAATCCTTCACTCAACCATTTCCCTTAACGCATTACACCTAGAACAATGTACATATATTACGCCTAGCAGTGAACAATCCTAGCCTCAAAGTCAACTCTCAAGTGTCATGCAATATTTACACTTCCTCATAGTACTCTACACAGAAATCAAGACTTGCTTCTCTGTCACGATTCATATGCTCTCACAATTACATCAACAAAGACTGAGTTCAATCCTCTACATTCAATTCATATATTCACATATATCAAGGAAATCACTCACTCTCACAAAAGAGGTCACATGCATGCAATTGGTACCATAAGCTTGCCCTTAATGTAAATCCCTACTAATGTAGGCTAACTCAATCCAAAATCAATTAGGACTTTTTCATGGTTGTAATGTGGGCTAAGGGACGGGTAGGATGTATTTAGGAATAATGACTCAACCCCTAAGCACTTTAACACATCACACGAGCAATTTTCCGCATAAATTCTTCAACCCACTTCTCATTTATACACAATATCATCCCAAAAATACGCCCTTCTTCTTTAAGCACTCTATTAATTCAATCCCACTAGCTAGAGCAAAACACAATGTAATTTTTCTTGTCACTCAATTTCTGCTAGTGGTGTATTCGTTTACAACATAAGTGCCCTTTCATCCTTTTATTGGTTCCACTCAAAAGCCACCCCACACTTATTTCCTTCCTACTTCTTTTAGCTCTCCTCTCATAATTAACGTGCTTTAATAGGTAAAAGGATCAAGACAATGTCAATTAAGAACAAAAGGGTATAGACTTGTAATGCGGGTGCCAAACAAAAGTCTAAAGGCTCAAAAGGGTTAACTAGGGACAAATTTTATTTGTGATAAGCAATTAAGCTCAAAAAAGGTCAAAGAAAGCCTAACATCATTTTTCAAACCAAGCATCACCTTAAATTTCGCTTCAACTCACATACCGGGCAAGTTCTAGACACAAGTACAATACATGGACTACACAAATACTCACCACACATGGCATATGACTCATTCCAGATCAGCTCATCAAGACACTCCATTATGAGCATTCAATTCAGTACAAACATACAAATTAAGACACTTTTAGTGAGATTCAACAATTAAGACTAAGCGCGTTATACTCTAGGGTCTATTGTGTTCAGGTGTGTCACCGCTATGGGTTCACTTTTCTATAGCTTATAACTCCTTATTTTAGTCTACCTATCAAAAAAAATGAAACAGAAATTAAAAACTACATATGCCCGGTTCAAGATAAACCCTTGGAAAAGAACCGCGGCTTAAAGAAAAACCAAGGGGGAATTGCTACACTACCTAAAAAAAATAAAAAAATAAAAAATCTTTTTGTCGTTTTCTTTAGACTCACTTCCCTCAAGAAAATTCGTCTAAAAGATCCGTCGTAGGGAAAAGTCTAATTTTTCTACCATTTTTTTTTCACATAAAAAAAAATTAATCTTCTAAAATACTACACAACTACGAAGAAAAGAAATAAGAAGCTAAAATACTAAAAAACTAATTATCAAAAGGAATTCTCCCACCCCACACTTAAAAGAGTGCAATGTCCCCAATGCACAAATAAAGCAAAAATAACAAGGGTGGACAAGAAACTCCCTGAAAGGCCAAATACCGAAGCACTGGCAGCTCACGGGGTACTCAGACTTTTTCCAAGGGTGGTCCTTTGTGCGGTTACCTCACACTAGTTCCAACCAGCTGCCTCGCATTTGCACACTTTCAGTGGCTTTTCTTCTATGCTCATAATCCTACAACAAATGTTGCAAAGGTAGAAAACTAAAATAAACAAAAATAAATAAAAATAAAAGAAAGCAGTAAAGCTGGGTTGCCTCCCAACAAGCGCCTTATTTTATGTCGCGGCACGACGTGAACTACTTTTTGCCTCCACCTTGAACTTATAAATTGAGCCCCCAACAAGGCATCAAGTCTGTCGCTATGCTTCTTTGGTGGGGCTACAAAGATAACCAGGCCAAGTAATAAATTTTTCACTCGACACTTCTCGGCCTTTGGATGAGGAATGTAATTTTTGCTTTTTGGCACAATAAATTCAAGAATATAGACATTTTCATCCTCACTCTTTGACTTCCCCAAAGGGTCAGATGACTCGATTACTATCTTACTATCTAAACACAATGTGGAAAAATGATTGGAATGAGGTCTAATGCGCCATAACTCATGAATTTTACTACTATTTACATCCCCATTTATACAAACACTCAATTTTTCTAAAGTAGTGTTATCTACTCCCTCACATGACTCTAGAGCACTCTTCTTAACATGGATATCCTTAAGAAAAATATGATCTAATGATTGGTATTCTTGTTTTAGCTCCTCTATTTGGTCTAGAAGATTTTTTTCAGCTTCATACAACTCATCATTAAATTGTTGGGCGTTACACGCATCAACCTTTGCACTCAAATCTGAATCCAAGTTATGCACAACCAAGCCAAAATTATCACTTTTTTGTGCAAGCTCATCTCTCTCCTTAGACCAATCTTTCATTACCGTTGTTAGTAAACAACGTCGTTTCGCAGAATCCACTAATCGAGAATATCCGTTCCAATACCAACCCTTACTCCCATATTCAAATTCAGATGTCCAAGAGGTGAGGTCATGACTAGCCCAAAAATACGGGTCATAAACCTTACCTCTGTATATTTCATCTTCAGATGTCATCCTGAGAGAACTAGAAACATACTAAGAGAAAAATCAAATAGTTATAAAAATAACATATTTACAAAAAGAAAAGAAAATAAACTTGTAAAGATAATCATAAAAGTCTAACCCAGAAGAATAGTTAATGTCTAATTCCCCGGCAACGGCGCCAAAATTTTGTTGCGACAAAACACTCACGCAAGTGTACGCGATCAACAAGTAATATAGTAGTAAGTAAAGTATCGTTCCCACGAGGAATTATGATCAACTTCTCGACTGATGTAGACTCAAACAATTATCAATTCAAGTTAAATTATCACAAAATATATAAAGAACCAATTTACAACGTACTTAATAATTGCACAATAATTCAACACAAAATTACTATACCAATTACACAATATTTTGATAACAATTTTGGTAAAGATATTCCAGGGTCATGGACTTGCTAGAGATCATGCTACTATTTTAGCTTAAGATTGATTTATTGAATTATCCGGGTTATTGATTATAGGGTTAATAATATTCATAAGAATCTTTCGAGTTCTTATGCATATATTCAAGTTAAACTAATACATATATGTCTATGGTATTAATATTAGCAAGAATGCATTTACAACTCCTATTTTTCAACCAAACAAGGCAATTAAGTATATGTCTATCTTAATTGCAAATTCTTCACCCGATGCCCGAGATTCAAATTTTGTTCTATTTGATTCTATATGCAACCAAGAATTTCCTTTTTCAAGTTTAATTCAAGATTCGTAAATAATATTTCACTGTTAGCTACGCAGTAAAATAATTAGAAGTAGAATCAAATAAACAACCCATAACGATAGATTCAAGATCTTCAATCTAAGCTTCAAACAACAAGATCATCTAACATCCATGACCCAAGAATACTAGAGTTTTTAGCTACTCATAAGATAAACAAGCCTAATATGACAGTTGAGCGACCGTGCTAGAACCACGGAACTCGAGAATGCCTAACACCTTCTCCCGGGTTAACAGAATTCCTCAAAAACTTGTTGCGACCAAAACAATCACGCAAGTATACGCGATCGACAAGTAATATAGTAGTAAGTAGAGTATCGTTCCCACGAGGAATTGTGATCAACTTCTCGACTGATGTAGACTCAAACAATTATCAATTCAAGTTAAATTATCACAAAATATATAAAGAACCAATTTACAACGTACTTAATAATTGCACAATAATTCAACACAAAATTACTACACCAATTACACAATATTTTGATAACAATTTTGGTAAAGATATTCCAGGGTCATGGACTTGCTAGAGATCATGCTACTATTTTAGCTTAAGATTGATTTATTGAATTATCCGGGTTATTGATTATAGGGTTAATAATATTCATAAGAATCTTTCGAGTTCTTATGCATCTATTCAAGTTAAATTAATACCTATATGTCTATGGTATAAATATTAACCCAAATGCATTTACAAATCCTATTTCTCAACCAAGCAAGGCAATTAAGTATAGTTCTATCTTAATTGCGAATCTTTCACCCGATGCCCAGAATCCGGATCTTGCTCTATTTGATTCTATATGCAACCAAGAATTTCCTTTTTCAAGTTTAATTCAAGATTCGTAAATAATATTTCACTGTTAGCTACGCAGTAAAATAATTAGAAGCAGAATCAAATAAACAACCCATAACGATAGATTCAAGATCTTCAATCTAAGCTTCAAACAACAAGATCATCTAACATCCATGACCCAAGAATACTAGAGTATTTAGCTACTCATAATCATACAAAAATCAACAATAAAAGTCTTAAACATAATATAAACAAATAAATAGAAGAAAGTTTAGAAGAACTCTTTGAATCCTTGCTCCAAGATGTTGTTCTTCTTCTCCTTTCTTAGCTCCAAGATGAAGCTCCTCAAAAAGTTCCTCTCTCTAAAACTCTTTCTCTAAAATCTGATCTTCTATCAATAATGGAGCTTTTGCTTTATGTATATTGAGAGGGATTAAGAAGGAATTCCAATTTTACCCCTAAATAATGTTTTTCCGGGTCGGTAGTGCGCGAACTATTGCACGGACTACAGAGTTCGCGCACTACTTCGCGCAGTATTCTGCCTCTGTTCCTTATACGCGCGAACTACTGCGTGAACTTTGTAGTTCCCGCGTTTTCACCCTGTTCCGTTTCGAATTTGGAAAAACGTAAAACATGAAAGTTGTAGCCCTTTGAGTTAGCTTTCCAACCATATATGAAGCCCAAATGGATTCCTGAGCAAAATGTTATGTGTATTTTACTAGACAGTGCGCAGTGTGCCTGCTCGATTCTTCGTTTGCTCTAACTATCATCCGTTGACCCCCAAACGCGATCCTGGCTTAATTCCTTGAACTTTTACACAGATTTCAAAGCTCCAAATCACTTGAATTCATTCCATAACATCTATATAGCTCGGAATCACTCCTACAAGGCATAAAACACACAGTTAGTGCAAGACACTAGCGATTAAAGCGCAAACTCAACTAAAGTGCAGTAAATTAGAGTGTAATAATCGACTAAAATACGCAATTATAGCCTATCATCAGTGTGTTTGTATTTAGCTGTATTATCGTGTCATTTACTCTTAAAATGTTGTATTTTCACATGTGATGACAGTTGTTGAATAATTTAATTATGTAAAAATAAAATATTTGTTGGTTAATAACTCTTGCTTTACCTTCGTAGGAACCAAATACGCAAAAGAATACATACACTCTTATCCTTAACTTACTTCCAGAACAGCGTTGATGTGCATATTGTTATTCTTTTTTGTTTCAGGACAGCGTTGATGTGCATATTGTTATTCTTTTTTGTTTTTGTTTTTAGCTTCAAAATATAACATCATATATGTATTCATATATACACAACCCAGGGAATACTTCTATAGAACTTTCTTCCTTTCTGGTCTTGCACATAAACTTTAATACAAAATTAAAGATGGCCGCGGGGTAATTAATCATAGTATATTAATTTCTGTTAGCAGTTTTAATAATTTTAAAAATCTCTGTAAACATTGCTTAGCCTTATAGTCCACCTAGGCAGCACCTGCAATTTGAGATGAGATGTGTGCCTCTTTCATATTGCCATCCTTGATCATATTTATGATTTTTTGTGTCTATGAGCATATTGTTACGAGAAAATAAACATTGAATCTAACTAAAATTTAAAATTTAGCTCATGAAATGAGGACCGAGAAGATCAGATAACGAGACAACGCATTCTCTCAACTAATATGTCAGGGGCAGATGCATCTTAGCCCAATCTGCTTCGGACCCCCTCCAATATGAGACAGGTAAAAAATATTCACATCGATAAAGATATTTTCTCAATGAAGAATTAGAGATACAATCGGAAATCGACCATTGACGCAAATGTTTATATTATTCAGCAGCATCAAGGATTGCATGGGTCTTGCCTCATACATATCCATATATAGTTTTATACTGTAAATAATCTCGCAACCTATGCTCTAATATAAATACTTAATAGTACAATTTTGTTTTAGTTAGGAGTAACAAAAAAATGTAATAATCACATCTACTAGTCGTTATATTGAAACTACTACTTAAGTCGTCTCATTCGTTACCGTCAGAAATAAACAAATCACGATAATCCTGTAAATCTTCCAACTCTTGAAGCAAAACATATTGGTTGGGCAAGTCACAAAATCTCAAAAGTAGAACCTTATGACTGCGACATCTCTCCGAATGCGAATGTCTAGCTATTTTTTTTTTATTCTTAATATATTAGTTTTTCAATTTGTCAAAGCCTCAAATGAAGCAGTCTGCATCATCTAATCATTGCTTTATAGAATTGTTCGCACGTTCTTTTTTAGCCTTTTCAAATCCTTACAGATCACTAAATACTTTTTTCCCTAGAATATTTAGCTATTAGCCTATTACATGCGTCACTTCAAACTATTAAATATAATAATTAAAATTCCAGTACCGAACCTTTCGAAACGATCTCCATTTTCTTGCTTCTTGGATCATTTGAAACAAAAATGTAGAGGAAAGATTTAGGGACCGTATGGCGACTCAATGGATCTCGTGGCTTAAGACAAAACTATATTGAGAGGTCCTTAAATATTCTATAAAATATTTACCTAACAATAAAATTTACTTTTTAAATAACAAATTAATCATTAAAGAAAAAAAGCGAATTTCAAAAAATAGAAAAGAAAAATAAGAAGAGCACAAAAAATAAAGTGGTGGACTATCTGTTGAGGTCTAGAACTCAAAGTGAAAATTTTGATTTGGCTATCATCGCAAACAAGAAAAAGAAATAAACGTACATAACGTAATAGCTTAAGTTTGAGCACTGACGGTGTCAAAGATTCACTCCTTCTTATCAATTTTAACAATAATTGTAGTTCATTCTATTAAGTAGCACTTTTTGGTGAATATCGGAAATAAATTATAAATAACCTAATATAATATGTTGAATTATACTAAAAAAACTGGTGCATGAACGATTTTGTGTTCATGCAGTTTCAGCGTATATTGTAAAAGAAATTAATTATGTTATCGATATATAATTAATTCCTATATAAAAAGAAAAAAATAAAAATTGAAGAGCGAAGAAAACATACTAATTAATGAGGGTTGAAATAATCATAATTTATAAATTTATTGGTATAAAATAACCTCAATCAAGTAACAAAAAAATATATTGTAATACTTTTCTTTATATCAATTATTTATATAAATTATATAATATACAGTAATAATAATAAGAAAAATTTAAAATAAATTTGAGAATTTCCATTTTTAAGGCAATGGCCTCACTGCCCAAAGCCTTAAGAGCCGCCCCTGGGGACAAAGGCGGATCTAGGATGGGTTTTATTTGGTTCAACTGATTCACCTATAACTTTTGGCTAGAGTATGAAACATATATATATATATATATATATATATATATCACATTCATTCTGACCTCAACTACTTTGAATTATGAATTTGCGTCTATCAAAAGGGTGAAAGTCAATGGAAGAAATAAGCTAGAATGATAGTACAAAGTACAAACCTGTAATGGATCGTACGATCGATAGTTGCCGGCCTGGAGTCATAACACCCTTCTAAAAGATTTCTATATAAGCATGTAGAATTAATACCAAAGCAAGCAGTCGAGGCCTAATCAAACATTGCCATTTGCTCCAGCAAATAGAAGTCAAACATTTGAATATTGAAGAGAAGGCAATATAATAATGGCTTTCAAGGTCTCAGCTGTAGCATTCAACTTCATTGCTAGTGTTGTGATCATGGTGGTTGCTGTGGCCGCGCATGAAGGCCACCACCATGAACCTATGGCAGCTCCGATGGACCCCGGGAGTGCCTTCCTCAGTTCTTTACCATCCGCAGTGGCTGGACTTATTGCTATGGTTTTTTCCTTCCTTGTTATCAGGGAAAGGATTTGAAAATAATAGTTTAGAGTGGTGTGTTACCCTAATTTTCTGTTTGTTCTTGTGCTTGACTTATCGTGTTATCTCCCAGCACCAATGTATCTTTTTCTATTTGATTTTCTCTCTGTTGTCATATCCGGCAGTTCAGTTCTATGTGTTCCTTCACCATTTTGGTGAAATGTGTGGATCCAAATAACAATGTTTTTAAGTCATTGCCTAGTCGTTCATTGTAATGGCTTAATTCATTAATGATGTCGAAATATTATTGTGTGATACATTTGGTGATCTAGACGACCTTGAAGCTCGTTAGTAACATTAGCTTATATTGATTTTTTTCTTTTTGGTTTAACCTCGAAATCCACTAATCTGACTTATTCAAATTTTCACCACTTAGGAACCCATTAATGTGAAGCGTTCGCTATTAAGAATTTATTCACTGCATTGTGATGACCTTGAATTCAGTGTTTTGAGGCCTAAAAACCTCCCTTTTACCCCACCTTAATTTACGTGCGTGGTCCGGACCTATATCCGGAAAGCCTGTGAAAATATGAGAAATAGAAATTCTAGAGTTAAAAAAATGATTATGGTTGACTTTGCTCAACATTTTGAGCAAACGGACCCGGATCCGTATTCTGACGATCCCGAGAGGTCCGCAGTAAAATATGGGACTTGGGCGTATGCCCGGAAATGAATTCCGAGGTCCCAAGCCTTAGAAATCAATTTTTGAAAGAAATTATTTTACTGAATTATCTAAGAAATAAAGAAAAGAATTAATGTTTGAAACCATTATTATCGGACACGTATTTTGGTTCCGGAGCCCGGTACAAACATGTTATAGTATTTGAAAGATAACTGTGAAATTTGGTGAGAAAATGAGTTTATTTGACGTGAGTTGGACTTCTGGTTGAAGAGTTATGAACTTTGAGAGTTCTTGATGAAAATATTGAGTTTTGAGGTTTAATTCATGATGTTACATGTTAGTTTGATGATGTGATCGTACGAATAAGTCTGTGGGATGTTTTTGAGGTTGTGTGTGTACTTGGTTTGAAGTTCGGAGGGCTCGGGTGAGTTTCGGGTAGGTTCCGGGATGTCTTAGGCTTAAAACCACATGTTGCAGGTTCAGAGAAGTTGTAGGTCTCTGAACCCGCCATTGCGGTCCGCAAGAAAACGTGTGCGACCGTGGAAGGGGCCAGTGCGGTCCGCGGTCGACCTTGTGCGGTGCGCGGTGGAGGGTTGTGCGGCCGCACTCGACTTTGTGCGGTCCACACAGGGGCACTGGACTGCAGTATCCTCAGGAAGGACTGTGCGGCCGCAATCCATTTTGTGCGGTCCGCACAGGGGGTCTGAGAGGGGTATATTAAAACGGGATTTTCAGCTATTTTTCATTTTTCAAAACCCCAAAAACATAAGAGGCAATTTTTCAAATAACCTTTCTTCTCCAAAACATTGGTAAGTGATTTCTAACTCATTTTATTCAATCATTAACATCTTTTCACATGATTTCAACTCAAAATCAATGATTTTCATGGGGGATATTAGGTGTTTTGGGTAGAACCTAGGTTTTTCAAAAATTGGGGATTTGGACCTCGATTTGAGATCCGATTTCAAAATAAATCATATATTTGGGTTTGTAGGGAATAGGTAATCGTGTTTTAGTTCGAACCTCAGGTTTCAACCATGTGGGCCAAGGGCGATTTTTGACTTTTTGAGTAAAACTTTGGAAAACTCATTTTCATACATTGGGGTCGATTTATTTAGCGTTTATTGATGTAATTAAGTAATTTGTGAGTAGATATGAGCGAATTGGTGGTGAAATTAAGGGGTAAAGCTATAATTGAATCGTGAATTGTGTTCGTGGCATCGAGGTAAGTGTTTGGTCCAACCTTAGCTTGAGGGATTATGAGTTGTGTCCTATTTGTTAATTGCTTCTTGTTGAGTACGACGTATAAGCATGGTGATGGGTATCTATACGTTGGAGTCGAGCATGACCGTGAGTCTTAAATTGATATGTGTTATGTTCTTGAATGATTCTACGGATGTTCTGACTGGTGATTCTCGATGTTGAGACGGGCTTTAGCTAATTTACGTTGCAATTAATTAAGGTTGGGTATTGGTGTTAGCTGAGATGAGTAGGGATTGAGTTGAGATTGGTTATAGCTGATTCTCCCTTTCCGGGACGTATATACTTCACTGTTGAATTCCCTTGCCGGGATAGTGTAGTTTATTGTTGTTATATATATTGGATCGGGTTGCACGCCGCAACAATATTATACATATGGGACCGGGTTGCACGCCACAACAATGTTATATATATTGGATAGGGTTGCACGCCACAACAATGTTATATATATGGGATCGGGTTGCACACCGCAACTATGTTAGATATATATTAGATTGGGTTGCGCGCCACAACAGTGTTATTATTACTTGTTGTAGATTTTGAGCTGTTTCTCTCATATTTCTCTTTATTTCTGTTGGATTTGATATGTTCCCCGAAGCATGTACCCCCTCCCATTTGAATTGTTTATTCCTGTTTATTTTCCACCATATATTATATAATTGCACAGGTTTATCTGGAGTTTGGTCCTCGCCTCGTCACTACCTCACCGAGGTTAGGCCATGCACTTACCAGCACATGGGGTCGGTTGTGCTGATACTACACTCTGCACTCTGTGCAGATATCGGAGCAACACTGGGACAGTAGCACTTGGGGGGCCAGCCTTCAGTCCACAGAGACCCCGAGGTAGTCCTGCAGGCGTCCGCAGGCCCGACATCTCTTCTATCTACTTATATGTTCTGTTTTCATTTGTATCTGAGACAGATTGTATTTCTTTTCTTCAGACATCTGTATGTAGTATTCATAGACAGTCCGTGAATATTATGACACCGGTTTCTGGGTAGAGATGTATCTGATGTTTTCGTACTAATTTTGGCATTATATTGTCTAAGTCTTCTGCATATTTTCGTCTTCCGCTATTATTTAAATATTGATCACCTGTTATTACAAATTGTTAAAAAGGACTAAAATGAAGGAGTTAAAATTTCTAAATTTCATGGCTTGCTACCTTCTACGAGTTGGCGCCATCACGACTCCCGAGAGTGGGAAATCTGGGCCGTGACAAGTTGGTATCAGAGCTCTAGGTTACATAGGTCTCACAATTCATGGACAAGCTTAGTAGAGTCTGAGGGATCGGTACGGAGACGTCTGTATTTATCCCCAGAGGCTACAGAGTTAGAAAAACATCACATTTGTTCTTTCTTGTCGTGCGGTGTCTTTTCTCAATGCTAAGTGAATTTCTACTCTGTTCTTTCGCAGATGGTGAGAACACGCGCTTCCTCATCTACCGCTCAACAGCCCGAGCCTCCAGCAACAACTCCCACGAGGGGCAGAGGGCGAGGCCGAGGCCGTGCTAGAGGCCGAGGTAGGGGCAGAGCTCAGCCCCGAGCAGCAGCACCAGTGGAGGAGCCTTAGGTTGATTTTGATGATGAGGTTCCGGCCCCAGCAGTTCTGGTGGGCCCAGCTCAGGTCCTATAGGGGTTTGTTGCCACCCCAGTTCTTCAGGATGCTCTGGTCTGACTAGTGGGCCTTATGGAGAATATCACCCGGGCAGGCTTGCTTCCTGTAGCACCAGCCATCTCTCAGACTAGAGGAGGAGCCCAGACTCTTGCTACTCGTACTCCGGAGTAGGTAGCTCCCCAGATTCAGACTCCAGCGGTTCAGCCAGTTAGAGTAGTTCAGCCGGGTGTGGTGTCTCAGATCGGTGATGGAGCAGCTATGTCTGTCGATGCTTTGTGGAGGCTGGATAGGTTCACCAAGCTCTTCACTACTACTTTCAGCGGTGCTTCTTCTGAGGATCCCCAGGATTACCTAAACAACTGTTATCAGGTTCTCAAGAACATGGGGATTGTTGATACCAATGGGGTCGATTTTGCTACATTTCGCTTGTCTGGATCCGCCGAGACTTAGTGGAGAGATTACTGCTTGGCTAGACCAGCTGGATCGCCAGCCTTGACTTGGGAGCAGTTTGCACAACTATTTCTAGAGAAGTTTCTCCCCATTACTTAGAGAGAGGCCTATCGGAGGCAGTTTGAGCATCTCCAGCAGGGTTCCATGACTGTTACCCAGTATGAGACCAGATTCTACGACTTGGCTCGCCATGCTCTTGCCATACTTCCTACCGAGAGAGAGAGAGAGAGAGAGGGTGGGGAGGTTTATTGATGGTCTTATTCAGCCGATTCGTCTTCAGATGGCTAGGGAGGATGGGAGTGAGATTACTTTTCAGGAGGCAGCCAATGTGGCCCGTAGAGTTGAGATGGTTCTGTCACAGGGAGGTGGTCATGGGTCGGACAAGAGGCCCTGTCATTCAGGTAGATTCAGTGGTACCTCGTATGGAGGTAGAGATTCATATGGTAGAGGCCATCCTCCTAGGCCTTTCCAGTCAGCACTTCAGGTTTCTTACGGTGCTTCAAGTAGCCGTGGTCCTCAGATGCAGTATTCTGAGTAGCAGTCCTACAGTATACCACCATCTCCTATCAGTGCATTGCCGCTCCAGAGTTTTCGGGGTGGTCATTCAGGTCTCCTGTGTCAGTCTCAGTTTTCTCAGCCGTAGCACTCAGGTGGATGCTATGAGTATGGTGAGTATGGTCATATCAGGAGGGCTTGTCCGAGATTGGTGGGTACTCAGTCGCAGCAGCAAGGTCCCCGTGCTGTTGTTCAGGCACCAGGTGTTCCACAGCCCGCCCAGCCAGCTAGAGGTGGGGGTAGAGGTGCTAGAAGTGGAGATAGAGGATTTAGAGGTGGAGCTCAGACCGCTAGAGGTGGAGGCCAGCTAGCTGCAGGCCGTCCCAGGGATGTAGTTTAGGGTGGTGGGGCCCAGCCTCGATGTTATACTCTTCCATCCAGGACCGAGGCTGAGGCTTCAGATGCAGTTATTACAGGTATAGTTCTGGTTTGTGATAGAGATGCTTCAGTGTTATTTGATCCAAGGTCTACGTACTCGTATGTGTCATCTTATTTTACGCCGTATCTGGTCATGCCTAGTGATTCATTGAGTATTCCTGTTTATGTGTCTACACTGGTGGGTGATTCTATTATGGTAGATCGAGTCCATCGTTCATGTATAGTTGTGATTGGGGGTCTTGAGACTCGTGTAGATTTGCTTCTTTTGGACATGGTTGATTTTGATGTCATATTGGGGATGGACTGGTTATCACCTTACCATGCTATCTTGGACTGCCGTGCCAAGACTGTGACTTTAGGCTTACCGGGTTTACCTCGTTTAGAGTGGAGAGGGACTCCTGGTCATTCTACCCGTAATGTTATCTCTTATGTGAAGGCTCGACGTATGGTTGAGAAGGGGTGTTTGGCCTATTTGGTATATGTTCGTGACTCTAGTACTGAGGTTCCTTCTATTGATTCTATGCCCATTGTTCGTGAGTTTCTTGAGGTATTTTCTTCAGACCCGTCGGGTATGCCGCCCGACAGGGATATTGACTTTTGCATTGATTTGGCTCCGGGCACTCAACCCATTTCTATCCCGCTGTATCGTATGGCCCCACCGGAGTTGAAAGAGTTGAAGGAGCAGTTGCAAGACTTGCTTGAGAAGGGTTTCATTAGGCCGAGTGTTTCGCCTTAGGGTGCGTCGGTGTTGTTTGTTAAGAAGAAGGACAGATTGATGAGAATGTGTATTGATTACCGACAGTTGAACAAGGTTACAATCAAGAATAAATATCCATTGCCGAGGATTGATGATTTGTTTGATCAACTTCAGGGTGCCAAGGTATACTCGAAGATTGACTTGAGATCTGGCTACCATCAGTTGAGGATTAGGGCATCTGATGTCCCTAAAATAGCTTTTCGCACTCAGTAAAGGCATTATAAGTTCTTGGTTATGTTATTCGGGTTGACAAATTCCCCAACAACTTTTATGGATTTGATGAACCGAGTGTTCAGGCCTTATTTGGATTCGTTCGTAATAGTCTTCATTGATGACATTTTGATATATTCCCATAGCCGGGAGGAGCACGAGCAACACCGCAGAGTGGTTCTTCAGACCTTGAGGGATAGTCAACTATATGCTAAGTTCTCGAAGTGTGAGTTCTGGTTGAGTTCAGTTGCATTTCTAGGTCATGTTGTATTGGCAGAGGGTATTCAGGTTGATCCGAAGAAGATTGAGGCAGTCAAGAATTGGCCCAGACCAGCATCAACTATAGAGATTCGGATTTTCTTGGGATTGGAAGGCTACTATCGTCGGTTCGTGGAGGGGTTCTCATCTATCGCAGCCCCGATGAACAGGTTGACCCAGAAGGGTGCCCAGTTCAGATGATTGGACGAGTGTAGGTGAGCTTTCAGAAGCTCAAGGCAGCTCTGACTACGGCACCGGTGTTGGTTTTGCCAACAGGTTCAGGGCCTTATACAGTCTACTGTGATGCATCTTGTATTGGACTTAGTGCAGTAATGATAAATGATGGCAAGGTCATTGCCTATGCTTCACGGCAGTTGAAGATTCATCAGAAGAAATATCCGGTTCATGATTTGGAGTTGGCAGCCACTGTTCACGCATTGAAGATTTGGAGGCACTACCTGTATGGCGCGACATGTGAGGTGTTCACGGAGTATAAGAGTCTTCAGTATTTGTTCAAGCAAAAGGAGTTGAATTTGAGGAAGAGGAGGTGGTTGGAGTTGTTGAAGGATTATGATATCACTATCTTATATCATCCGAGAAAGGCCAATGTGGTGGCCGATGCTTTGAGTAGGAAGTCAACCACTATGGGCAGTCTCGCTTATATTCCGGTAAGGAGAGACCGCTTGCTTTGGATGTTCAGGCTTTGGCCAATCAATTCGTGAAGTTGGATGTTTCTGAGCCCAGCCGTGTGTTAGCTTGCACAGTTTCTCGTTCTTCATTAATGGAACGTATCCGTGATCGGCAGTATGATGATCCCCATTTGTGTGTCCTTAGAGACACGGTGAAACGCGGAGGTGCCAAGCAGGTTACCTTAGGTGATGATGGAGTTTTGAGATTGCAGGGTCGCATTTGTGTGCCTAATGTGGATGGGCTTCGGGAGTTGATTTTAGAGGAGGCCCATAGCTCTTGGTACTCTATTCATCCGGGCGCCGCGAAGATGTACCAAGATTTGTGGCAGTACTATTGGTGACAGAGAATGAAGAAGGATATCGTTACGTATGTGTCTTGGTGTTTGAATTGTCAGCAGGTTATGTACGAGCACCAGAGGCCTGGTGGTTCATTTCAGAGGATTGAGCTTCCTGAGTGGAAGTGGGAGCGGATCACTATGGACTTCGTTGTTGGACTCCCACGGACTCAGAGGAAGTTCAATGCAGTATGGGTTATTATTGATAGGCTGACCAAGTCAGCACATTTCATTCATGTGGCAGTCTCCTATTCTTCCGAGATGTTAGCTGAGATCTATATCCGGGAGATTGTTCGTCTTCATGGTGTGCCCGAGTCTATTATTTCGGACCGAGATACGTATTTTACCTCACGTTTCTGGAGAGCAGTTCAGCGAGAGTTGGGTACGCGAGTTGAGTTGAGCAAAACGTTTTATCCTCAGACGGACGGGTAGTCCGAGCGGACTATTCAGATTTTGGAGGATATGCTTCGAGCTTATGTCATTGACTTTGGAGGCTCGTGGGATCAGTTTTTGCCCTCAATAGAGTTTGCCTACAACAACAACTACCAGTAAAGTATTCATATGGCTCCGTATGAGGCTTTATATGGTAGGCGGTGTCGGTCTCCGGTTGGATGGTTTGAGCCGGGAGAGGCTCGGTTGTTGGGTACGGATCTGGTTCAGGATGCCTTGGATAAGGTCAGGATCATTCAGGATAGGCTTCGTACAGCTCAGTCCAGGCAAAAGAGTTATGCCGACCGTAAGATTCGAGATTTGGCATTCATAGTCAGTGAGCGGGTATTGCTTCGAGTGTCTCCTATGAAGGGCGTGGTGAGATTTGGGAAGAAGGCAAGCTTAGACCTAGGTTCATTGGTCCGTTTGAGATTCTTGATCGAGTGGGAGAGGTGGCTTATAGACTTGCATTGCCGCCGAGTTTATCAGCCGTGCATCCAGTGTTTTATGTGTCCATGCTTCGGAAGTATCACGACGATCCATCCCACATGTTAGATTTCAGTACTGTCTAGTTGGACAAAGACTTGTCTTATGAGGAGGAGCCAGTAGCTATTCTAGACCGGCAGGTTTGTCAATTGAGATCGAAGAGTTTTTCTTCTATTCGTGTTCAGTGGAGAAGTCAGCCTCCTGAGGCATCGACCTGGGAGTCCAAGTCCGATATGCGGAGCCGTTATCCCCATCTTTTTCCCAACTCAGGTACTTCCTTCTTATGACCGTTCGAGGACGAACGATTGTTTTAAAGGTGGAGAATGTGATGACCCAAAAGGTCATCACTTGTGTTGCAAGTAAATTCAATGTTCCGAGGCCTAAAAACCTCCCTTTTACCCCACCTTGATTTACGTGCGTGGTCCGTACCTATATCCGGAAAGCCTTCTATGTGAAAATATGAGAAATAGAAATTCTAGAGTTAAAAAAATGATTATGGTTGACTTTGGTCAATATTTTGAGAAAATGGACCCGGATCCGTGTTCTGACGATCCCGGGAGGTCCGTAGTAAAATATAGGACTTGGGCGTATGCCCGGAAATGAATTCCGAGGTCCCAAACCTTAGAAATCAATTTTTGAAAGAAATTGTTTTACTGAATTATCTAAGAAATAAAGAAAATAATTAATGTTTGAAACCATTGTTATCGGACACGTATTTTGGTTCCGGAGCCCGGTACAAACTTGTTATAGTATTTGAAAGATAACTGTGAAATTTGGTGAAAAACGGAGTTTATTTGACGTGAGTTGGACTTCCGGTTGAAGAGTTATGAACTTTGAGAGTTCTTGATGAAAATGTTGAGTTTTGAGGTTTAATTCATGATGTTACATGTTAGTTTGATGATGTGATCGTACGAATAAGTCTGTGGGAAGTTTTTGAGGTTGTGTGTATACTTGGTTTAAAGTTCGGAGGGCTCGGGTGAGTTTCGGGTAGGTTCCGGGATGGTTTAGGCTTAAAACCAGATGTTGCAGGTTCAGAGAAGTTGCAGGTCTCTGAACCCGCCAGTGCGGTTCGCAAGAAAATGTGTGCGACCGTGGAAGGGGCCAGTGCGGTCCGCGGTCGACCTTGTGCAGTGCGCGGTGGAGGGTTGTGGGGCCGCAGTCGACTTTGTTCGGTCCACACAGGGGCACTGGACTGCAGTATCCTCAGGAAGGACTGTGCGGCCGCAATCCATTTTGTGCGGTCCGCACAGGGGGTTTGAGAGGGTTATATTAAAACAGGATTTTTAGCTATTTTTCATTTTTCAAAACCCCAAAAACATAAGAGGCGATTTTTCAAATAACCTTTCTTCTCCAAAACATTGGTAAGTGATTTCTATCTCGTTTTCTTCAATCATTAACATCTTTTCACATGATTTCAACTCAAAATCAATGATTTTCATGGGGGAAATTGGGTATTTTGGGTAGAACCTAGGTTTTTCAAAAATTGGGGATTTGGACCTCGAATTGAGGTTCGATTTCAAAACAAATCATATATTTGGGTTTGTGGGGGAATGGGTAATCGGGTTTTGGTTCGAACCTCGGATTTCGACCATGCGATTTTTGACTTTTTGAGTAAAATTTTGTAAAACTCATTTTCATGCATTAGGGTCAATTCATTTAGCATTTATTGATGTAATTAAGTAATTTGTGACTAGATAGGAGCGAATTGGCGGTGGAATCAAGGGGTAAAGCTATAATTGAATCGTGCATTGTGTTAGTGGCATCGAGGTTAGTGTTTGGTCTAACCTTAGCTTGAAGGATTAGGAGTTGTGTCCTATTTGTTAATTGCTTCTTATTGAGTATGACGTATAGGCATGGTGACAAGTATCTATATGTTGGAGTCGAGCATGACCGTGAGTCTTAAATTGATATATGTTATGTTCTTGAATGATTGTACGAATGTTCTTACTGGTGATTCTCAATGTTGAGCAAGGCTTTAGTTTATTTACGTGGCAATTAATTAAGGTTGAGTATTGGTGTTAGCTGAGATGAGTAGGGATTGAGTTGAGATTGGTTATAGCTGATTCTTCCTTGCCGGGACATATATACTTCACTATTGAATTCCCTTGCCGGGATAGTGTAGTTTATTGTTGATTCCTTGCCGGGACTCGTGGTACGATTGAGTTTAAGGTATATAAATATATTGGATCGGGTTGCACACTGCAACAATGATATATATATTGGATTGGGTTGCACGCCGCAACAATGCTATATATATTGGATCGGGTTGAACGCCGCCACAATGTTATACATATAGGATCGGGTTGCATGCCACAACAATGTTATATATATTGGATCGGGTTGCACGCCGGAACATTGTTATATATATGGGATAGGATTGCATGCCGCAACTATGTTAGATATATATTGGATCGGGTTGCGCGCCGCAACAGTTTATTATTGCTTGTTGTAGATTTTAAGCTGTTTCTCTCATATTTCTCTTTATTTCTGTTGGATTTGATATGCTCCCCGAAGCATGTACCCCCTCCCATTTGAATTGTTTATTCCTATTTATTTTCCGCCGTATATTATGTAATTGCATAGGTTTATCTAGAGTCTGGTGCTAGCCTCGTCACTACCTTGCCGGAGTTAGGCCAGGCACTTACCAGCACATGGGGTCGGTTGTGCTGATACTACACTCTGCACTCTGTGCAGATAGCGGAGCAGCACTGCGACAGTAGCACTTGGGGAGTCAGCCTTCAGTCTACAGAGACCCCGAGGTAGTCCTGCAGGCGTCCGCAGGCCCGACGTCTCTTCTATCTATTTATATGTTCTGTTTTCATTTGTATCCGAGATAGATTGTATTTCTTTTCTTCAGACATCTGTATGTAGTATTCATAGACAGTCCGTGAATATTGTGACACCGGTTTCTGGGTAGAGACGTATGCTGATGTTTTTGTACTGATTTTGGCATTATATTGTCTAAGTCTTCCGCATATTTTTGTCTTCCGCTATTATTTAAATAATGATCACCTGCTATTACAAATTGTTAAAAAGGACTAAAATGAAGGAGTTAAAATTTCTAAATTTCATGGCTTTCCTAGCTTCTATGAGTAGGCGCCATTATGACTCTCGAGGGTGGGAAATCCGGATCGTGACATGCATGAACTCACTAACATCCACAATTGATAATTGTGTGATGGAGCACTTATAATTAACTCCCCAAATAATAGCACATTCACATAAAATTAGACGAAGAAAGTATATACTTTTGAATTAATTTTAAACGCAAAATACATACTTCCTCCATCCTAGTATAAGTGATGATGTTAATTTGACTAGAGATATAGTTTACAACAACAACAACAAAATTAGTGTAATCCCATAAATGGGGTCTGAGAAAGGTAGTGTATATGTAGACCTTACCTCTACCTTATAAATGGGGCCTGCACGACTTCTTGAATGAGTTTGCTACTTCTTTGACTTTTATGAGATTAACGACTCTCCAAACATCAGTAGAAAATCAGTAGTTGATCTTCTAGTATTTGTGCAAGCTGACCAACCTGTAGTACAGAAACATGTCAAGTTATCTGCACTTGTACTGTTCATTAATATTCCCATTCTTGGAGCCTATTTGATGTATTTCACTATCCTCACAGCTGCCTCATAATGTGATTGTTTAAGTGCTTGCATGAACTGGCTCAATGTTTGATCTTGTGATGGTCAAGTATATCAGCCTGCCTACTGAGTATTGACCTCTAGTATACTAAATCCTTTAACACTTCATCCCATGTCGCTCTTGTATGTTCATTAAACTCTATTGAAGTGAACTTCTGATTCAAGTCTATTAGTGAAATGCATATTTCATTTGGTTCAATAGAACTCCCTTACTGGATCCCAGGGACCTCTATCCCTAAAAATTATCTCAACTCTCCATGGTATTTCACTTTAAACTGCTAATGCAGAACAATTTTTGTGTCCTAAATAAGTCTCTCACTAGACCCTGTAATTAGTAAATCGTCAATATATATTAAGATAACCACAAAGTCGTCCCTTTTCTCTTGGCAGACATTGAGTAGTAATACAAGCTCTGTACATATCCTGCATCTAGCAGTACTTCTATAAGCTTGATGTTCAATTACATTTGATTCCTGTTTCAACCCATATAAGGCCTTCACCAACTTGCATACATTTGTCTCCCCTGTCTTTTGAATCCTTGTTGTAGTTCCTTACTCGCATAGATCTCATTGCAAGAAAATATTATTGACATCCATTTGGTACATACTCCATCTTTTGGAAGCTACTAAGGCAATGACATATCTCACGGTCACTATTTTTGCAACTGGTAAGAATGTCTCATGATAATCTAGCTCTTCTTTTTGGTTATATCTTTAGGAACCAATCTTGCATTAAATCTTTCAACTTCTCTATTATCTTTAATCTTTATTTTATACACTCATTTTGAACCAATTGTATTCTTTATTTTGGGAATATCTACCATTTCTTGTGTCCTGTTTTCCTCCGAGGCCTCAATCTACAATTTCATTGCTTCAATTTATCTCTTGGTCTTTGAAGTTTCTTTGAAAGTTTGTGGTTCTGTAAGTGCTGAAATATTAGCTATGAAACCATTGTACTTTGCTGAAAGTTTGCGTAAGACAGGTAACCAGATAGTGGGACAAAGTAACTCCATGTGCCTTTTTCATAGTCCTGCAACTACAAAGTCACTTTCGTATTTCTCCTAGATCATTTAAGGCATGAACTCTAGACTCGGTCACAGAAGGACAGTCTCAGGTCTTACCTCTGTAGTCTGTAGCATTTCTATTGGTTCATTTTCATTATTTGCATACTCTCCAGCAGAGGTTGATATATCGATCATGTAACCAACATTGTCGTCTTCATTTGGTACGAATTTCGGATTTAACTACAGTTTCTTCAGTAGCAACAACAGACTTAGCTTCTTGAAGGATTTCAGGATCAACTAGAATACTCTCCTTGTCATGAACCATGGAAGGTTTGGGCGGCGAATCATGCACAAAGGACGTGGCAAAAGGAAATACATATTCTTTAAAGATAACATCCATGTAAAAAACGAATTGGTTAGGTGAAAAGATCCAACAGCCTACAACCTTTTGAGTTTTAGAATAATCTACAAGAAATAAGGGTCTATCTCTGGCAGAAAACATGTGCTCTTTAACCATAGTGGTGGCATAGTATAGGCAACCAAACACTCTCAAGTAACCAACTGAAGGTTGTGTTTTATACAACAGCTCATGGGGTGATTTACTATTCAAAATAGATGTAGGCAACCCATTAATGATGCATAAAAAATTAGTGACACATTCACACCTATATCTTGCTGGTGTAAATGTTTGAAACATTAACACCCTTGCTGTATCCAAGATGTGTTTGTTCTTTTTTTCTACTATCCTATTCTGCTGTGGATTATAAACACAGCTACTCGAATGTGTAATCCCATAAGCATCAAACAAATCATTGCATTGCTTGTTAAATAATTCACCGCTATTATCGGTTCTAATGATATTAATTACAATGCCAAACTTAATTCTTATCATAGCAAAAGACATTTGTAAAATTACTATACATTTTTCAACTTAAGCAAATGCACCCAAGTATATCTAGAATTGGAATCCACAATCGTTAACAATAAATACGTTCTATAATGAGAAGGAAACTTATAAGGGCCGTAGACATCCATATGTAAAAGAAGTAAATAACTGCCACTTCTACTTACACTTCTAGGGGAAACTATTCTATATTGCTTAGCCAAAGGGCAAACAGGACAATCATTGTTCACAGACCAATCAACAGTCTTATTTTGAAAAACAATATGTTTCTCATAGTGCTAATAGAGGCATGGACCAATCTTTATGCCATAAGCTACCATTTTTCATAATCTTCTGAGCTGTTGCAATAGAGACATGCTTCATTAGCATTAGAGTGTGGTAATTCTTGATCACATATAAGCCACCTCGCTCTATCAATCCCCCTTCACCCTGCCACTTTATAGATCTTGAAATACACAAAAATCAGAAAAGAAAAGGGCACGGCAAGAGAGTTTCCTTGCTAGTTCTGAAACAAACAAGAGATTTGTAACACTCCTTAAATTTATAAAAGTTTCAAGATACGCTAATTATAGAACTAAATTATTATTATTACTATTATTTTTATCTTGCCTAAAAATATATATATATATATATATATATATATATATATATATATATATATATATATATATATATATATATACACACACACACACACACACACACACACACAAGTAGTAAATATTAATAATTTTAATTATTAATTATTAAAAGTGAGTATCATTAATTATTAGTTAAGTAAAAAAAAAACAAATAGCAAAAAAATTGGAGGACAAGCTTAAGCCCATAAAGGGCAGATGAAAGAAAAAGGCTTAAGGCTTTAAAGCCTTGCCTTTGACGTCAAAACTCAAAAGGGTCCAAAGAATAAGCAATAGAATACTAAAAAAAAAAACAGAACGCTGCTCTGTTTATGCAGCGAACGCAGGAAAGGAAAAAAAATCCTAGGGTTCTTTACAAATCACTAATTCTTAAACTCAGGTATGTGAATTTCTCTATTATCAATTACCCCACAATTGTAATGGGTAAGAATTGAATAGTTAATTCTTTTCTTCCTCTATATCACCAATAAATCTCATGTTTAAGTGTGAAACTTTGAAATTAATTAAAATGCAGTGGTTGTTGTAGAATCAATTGTTTGACGGGTATAAATTGGACTGGACGTATTGGCTCAAGGAGTTTTGAGGTGAGTTGATATAACGCTTTACTAAAGTGGTATAACTCACAAAAGCACGATACAATGTGTTTGATGAATTGCTTAAAAGAATTTATATTTACTTAATTGGAGCGAGTGAGTACCTATTAACTTAGAATTGTTCTAGCAAAAGTTTAGATGATTTATTATGATATATGTGCATAAATTTTCATATTTTTATGTTATTCTTATATGCTATTTTCATGTTGAAAATTTATGAAGAATCAAGAATGTTAGAAATACTTTTAGATGTTTATTTCATTCTTATCCCATGATTTACATTTAAGGATACCAACATGAGCATGTATATGATGTTCCAAAAAAGAAACGATTTAGACTTGAAAAGTCATAAGAAGAAGTTTTAGAAAGAAAAGATTTTTTTTGGGAGTATCCTTTATTCTGAGAAGGGGTCATCGTCCAGGCCGAGGGTCCTGACCAAGACATTGACTTCCTAAAACTACTTGTGCCAAAGTAGGGAGCACACGAGCCGAGGGTCTCATTGCTGAGAATTTTCTTAGCTAAGCTAAGGTATGATACATGAGCGCTGAGAACCATGAAGCGAGTGACACCTCGTTGGTTGGGCCTATTCGATCAGGTTGAGATTGAACCCGTGCCAATCACACGATGACTAAGACAGAAACAGGTCAGGATAGTTGGAACTCCCAAAGTATAAAGTGAAGTATGTTTTTTTATAAGAAAGAAAAAGAAAAGAATTTCTTTTAGAATATTCATAAATTTCTATTATGCAATTATATAGAATTATTCTTATAAGCTTTATGTTTTACATGCATTTAGAACCTTTGCTCGTAATCTATATGTTATTAAAGTCTCACCCACTGTGTTGAGACTCACTAAGTACAATGGATGGTACTGACGTTCTCTTTTGGGAACCTACGTTGGTTTGCGGTACAACGCAGGAACCGGATTTGCAGGCGAGCAGGCTACGAGTTAGGACTTCCTTCTCTTCCAATGCTATTGGTGAGCTTCGCTTTTGTTCGTGGAGTATTCCTTAGAATCATCTTTACTTAGTTATTTCTTTGTTACTTAGAGAACTCGCCAGGAAATCTCATTTCCTGAGCAGTGCGTCAGTTTATCAGTAGAGGCTTCATAGACATAGTCGTTGGGTTAAGCTTCAGATGTTTTTGATAATAACTTAGCAGTATTTCATTGGTCACTATGAATAAAGTTTTGGAGTTAATTTATTTAAATGTTTAAATTAATCAAAAGTATTTGGTTAGAGTATTGCCTTGTTGCATATAAAGTTTGGAGTTATAATAGATTTGATAAGCAGAGATGGTTCGCTCGGTCATGTTTAGTGATCGAGTGATGGTCCCGGCTTGTTCAGAAAGTGGGTCATGACAAACTTGTTATAAGAGCCTCAGGTTTATGGAGTCCTAGAGGTCTATGAAGCCGTGTTAGTAGAGTCATGTTTATGTGTATGAAGCGTGCCATACTTATAAACATGAGGATACCAACATTTAGGAAAAGTCTCATTTTTCTCATACTTTAGATCATGCAGTAGATCCTACCTCTAAGAAATTATCTAATGTATTCGTTTCTCCAAAACTCGCAGAAATGGCTCGTACTCGCAACTCTGACACCGACACTCAGGATGCTACTAAAGAAACTATTGCTACTATTGTGGCTCAAGGCAGAACTAAAAAGGTGTTACAACCCATATTTTTGTACCTGAAAGTACGTCGTGAGTCAATTGATGTAAGCTCAAAAAGGATGAAATCCTTCTACAAGAATAAGAAAGGTTTGTCAAAGTGTTACGCAAGTTAAGGTGAATATGAGACTTGTTAATCATGATTTAAATGAGTTTAAAGCCATTATTTGACTATATATGATGTTTGTATATGAAGTATAAAGTTTGAGAAAAATCGGATTTAAGTTGCGGAAAAACCGACTAAGGATTCGCCTTGTAATGGAGCTTTTTGAGTAATACATTCGTGTGCTATATAAGGTATTTTTTGGACATATTATATACCAAATTGAAGGTCTTGGAATTTAGTTTCCAACGTTCTTAACCGTTCGTTCATACGGCATCCGGATAAAAAGATATAAGTATTTGAAAAAGGGCTAATGAGATGGTGCCAAGTAGCACCTTTTAACTTTTCAACCAAAATGGATATTTATCTTCCTATGTTGTCTCTTTCTTCATAATTCCAGAGAGCTCGACCAAATAAGACCCCTAACCTCACCCTTAAGCTATCCACAAGGTTATCCAACAAGATTATCGCCCGAGGCATGAAATCACGAAGCAATAACACTAGAACGATCCCCACGAAGTAAGTATCGCTATATAGCCTCTTTTTTTTCTTTGTAGTTTTTGTTTTGGAAGGTATTTTGATGTTAATAAAAAAGCCTAATTTCTGGTTTCAAGCTCTTAAACATCAAGGAAGATTGATTAATTTATTTCATAATAGTTAGAACTCACGGGACGGTGATCGGAAGCCGTGAGTTCGAGTTATTTGATTTGTAATGGACTGTTTTGTGGGATGTTTCGTGTAGCTTTTGGGCTGTATATTTTGCTGTTATTTAATGGAGTTTTGGTAAGATAAATTGTGTGTAGAAACATCACCTAATGGCGAAATGATGGATTAGTCATTCTTTGTAATATTTTCGGGGCGTTGGACACTACTATAGTCGTCGTTTTTGGTATGAATTGATTGGGGTGTGTTGGACTGTTGTAATCTAAATATAACATGGATTTCGACTTGCATCCACTGTAGGAGGTAATTATATTGTGTTCCTACAGGCGCTTAAGGTTATCTTGGCATTGTTTAAGTTAAATGGATGAACTAGACATGAACTAGTGTATAAAGTTCCTAATTAAGAATAATTGGAGTTGTGGATCATTTTCTTTGTTATGGATATATGGTATAAGGCTGTAATTATTGATGAATGACTTCATTATCATGTTAATAATACTATTAAGTTAAAGTAAAAAGTCTATAAGGGATAATATGGGGTATACGAATTTCAATTGGAGCTTGTCGCTCGTCGTAAAATAGTTATGACTTGTTGTTGTTTTATGGTGTCTTGTTATTGATAATTATGTATTGCTAGATTTCTCTGGTAATTGTTATTGGCATATGGTATTGGAGGAGGCTCTTGTTTTAGGGGAGATGCTGCCCGAATTTATATAAATGAACTACAAGTTTAAGTTGCAGACTTAGCCTTTATTCAACACTGATTTTGAATCTCTTTATGCAATGGTAGATTGAGTTGAGTTGTTTGAAGAGTAACTTGGAAGGTATTAAGGACTCACCATGGTTAAGGTATGTTAAGGCACTTCCCTCTTTCTTTAGGCATGATCTAAAGTGAAATGAATACTCTATTTCGTAACAGATCTACTCCTAGAAACTAAGGTTGCCCATGTTGTTCTTTCCTTATAAAGTTATTCTAAGCAAGTATGTATGATCCTTGAATCCTATAGAAGCTCATATTGATGGTATGATGTCCATAATGTTAATCGAAGGTGCAACGACCTTAAGTCACTCCAAAAGGTTTAGAATCTATTTTACTCTCCCGATCCATGCTATAGTAGGCTGGGTACGACACCTATTGTGCAACCACTGATCATTTAGATTTATCGAGCTCTACGTGGCCGGGTACGATTCTATCGAGCCTTATGATGGCCAGGGTACATTTTTACCGAGTCCTCTTTGAGGCCGGGTACGATATGATGATGATGATGATGATGCCTACAGAGGCGTATGTTTTTAAAAGTATATGTATATATATGTATTATGCATTTCATGTCAGTAGCCCCCAGAAGCATGTAGATGTTACAGGTTGTATCTCTTTTATCTCTCTTTATATTACTGTTCTTGTTTATGCTTTCCTGCCTTACATATTCGGTACTTTATTTATACTGACGTCCCTTTTGCCTGGGGACGCTGCGTTTCATGCTCGTAGGTCCCAATTGATAGGTTGACATTCCTCCTAGTAGGCTATTAGATCAGCGGAGATGTTGGTTCACTCCACTTGCTCCGGAGTTGCCTATTTGGTTAGTATGGTTTGGATATGTATTGATTGATATGGCAGGGCCCTATCCCGACCTTTATGATTTTATGTACTCTTAGAGGCTTGTAGGCAGATGTCAGGTTTATGGATACTTGTATGGCCTTGTTGGCCTATGTGTTGAGTTTATAAATGGTCATGTCGGCCTTATAAGCCCATATGTCACATGTATGAGTTTCTACATCATATTGGGTTGTCCTATGTCTAGTATTCCTTTATGTTTTATTCTGGTTATCTTATGATTACCCTTTTGGCCCATTTACCCATGATAGTATGATAAGAAATGAAAAGCTACGTTGGTACTTGGTTGAGTAAGGTACCGGGTGCCCGTCATAGTCCTCCTATTTGGGTCGTGCCAGAGGTGGTATCGGAGCAGTTCTGTCCTAGGGAGTCTACAAGCCGTGTCTAGTAGAGTCTTGTTTATGGGTGTGTTGTGCACCACACTTATAAGTAGGAGGCTACAGGGCATTTAGGACTGTCACTCTTTCTTCTTACTCTAGATCGTGTTGTAGAGCTCAATTGTAAGAATTCAAACTTCTAAATTCTATTATATTCGTAATACAATGATACCTCATCCAAATAAGTAGTTGGTATGAGATTGACTGTGGTTGTGGAAGAGTTGAGTCAGAGGAACTTTCCTTGATTTTGCATCATGCTTATGATGAGAAAATGTGGGGTCTTTGGCAGATCATGTGTATATTAAGATGTGTAAGCTTCTTGATAAGGATCCCTAAGGCAAGAATATCTATCCACTCATATGGTAAAAAGGAATAAGTTAATCGGAAAGTAGACACAAGTTTCAACAAGTAAAACAAGCAAGATGACAAAGGGTACGGGGTACCTAGTTAATGAAGATTATCAGTATTTACAATTCAGGTAGAGAAATGTAAGTATTGGTGTTGCCTTCAATGTTAACGGTGATATATACAATTGACCACACCCATCTTAGCTGTGCCCTATGGGACATAACAAATATAGTTTAAAAGAAGAAGGTGATATCAAGATTCAATTCGGGTTAGAGTAACAAAAAATTATGGATGGATTGTTATCATTAACTAATGTATCCGAAGAATAGTGCAAATATGGTAATAGATCTCCTTATGAGACACCTAGATGGTGAACTTTAGAATAGTACAATCAGATATGAATACTGGAATATTCAGAAATTTCAGAAGATAGGTAGTGAGATCCTAGAAGGGACAAATATTTACCTTAGTATGACTCCATCCCTGAGTAAAAAAAATAGAATGTTAGGCATTCCGTAGAGCCAGTGAGATGAAGCAAGGGGAGCTAAAAGGGAAAGAACATTTTGTTAGAGTTTTCATAATAAAGTGATAGATAAAGATATTATCCAGAGAATAAGAAGATAGTAAATGAAGCATCCTGAGTAAGATGTAATACATGGGTGATAACATTAAATCAAAATATGACACGATGACAGAGTCTATAGTCAAGTGAAGGAAAAATACAAGAGGTGACAGGCCTTGAGGTAATAAAAGAGTATAAGCCATAAATTCATATCCTTATTTCGAGAAATGAGTTGGTGACTTCAACGTGATTACCAGGAGGAAAGGTTCGACCCTAGATTAACAAAAATCAGTATGGGCTAGTGAACAAGATAAACTGAACATGAATTAGGGACTGAAGGATTTTATAATGGTTGATATCATGAGAATTTCAGAGATAACATTCCGACAATAATAGAATGGACAAAAAAATACTAACCTTTAAGGTTCATTCAGGAAGATGCTTCCCTAAAGCAAGCACGTGGAGCAGAGTTAAGCTTAAGGGAGTAAGTGTGCCAATTACACTAAGTGTCACCCTTGTGCTTAATAAATTCAATTATCCCCGGTATAGAGAGGTTACCGCAAGATGAGTAAGATGTTAGTGAAGATGTGGAAAAAAAAATGGCAAGATGAAGAGGTAACTATGGAATAGTAAAGGAGGAATGCGGTAAAAGGGTGAAAGGAGTGAGATAGCATCTATTCAGATCCTATAGATATGATATGACTCCAGAACATTATGCAAGCATGACGCCGGAGAGAAGCGGTAAGGGTTGCACACCCAATGATATTGATAAATAAGTGCAAATGAACACCTGATACATAAGGAGCCAATACGAGAGGCAACTTAAGACAAAGTAAATAACTTAAGAGAGATTACACGGAATATAGATATGGGAATGGACCAATGAGTAGTTTGTAGTTGATTCAAGAAGAGCCAAGTTATGGCTATACAAGAGGTTATAAGTAAATCAGCAGATCATGCAAGATAAACGTTGTGAATCCTAATCTAGTAAATTCAGTCTCGCAGATATGATGTCGTAACCTTGAGAAATATTCAGATAGGAGTTGGGTTACTAAAGGTACCGTATAAGTGTTACGGAAATAATGGAGAGTGCCACTAAGGAGACAATCAAAATTTGAGTTTAGAAGTAACCCTACGAGCACAAGGGCACGAAGGTATGTAACTAAGGATGTTTGTAGGCGAGTAAGAACATCGAAAATTCCTTCGGGTATACAGTATAACAAGATCGTAACTTTACAGGATCCAGAAGGTCTCCTTAAGTACTACAAAGAATGACTATCTGAGGAAATAAGGAAGAAGGCTTCAACTTAAGCATAACGATATAAAGAAGAAATGGTCTTGTAACAACAGTCTCACTACAATATGGTATACACTCCATAAGAAAGTGCCACCTATGGTGACTAATGAACGGGAAGTCAAAAGTGATATTTGAGATCATATGAGTTATAGGAAATTCAAGTATTGGTGGGCAATAAGATAAGCCAAGTATTTATGCAACAAGTGGCATAACGACCAGGAAAAGTGATTGCTTACATTTAAAGAACACTGAGAAGGCACGAAATGAATTATTCAATCAATGATCCAGAGTTAATTACGTTATGAATGCACTTAAGACTTTAGAGTTATATCCATGAAGCATATATGTGGACATTTATATAGCTATAAGAGACTCTGGTATAAGTTAAAAGAAAGAATTAAGTCCATGTCACCTATAAAGGCTTGAATTGTTAGAAGATTATATCATGGATGCTACATAGAGTCCATGAAAGGCTAATGCAATAGCTAATACCCTAAGCTGAAGATTGAAGATAGCCTAAGCTTAATTAAAGGCTGAGAAGGAAGAGAAAGCTCGAAAGTTACATCATGAGTCCGATTGTTAGACCCAGATGATTATAGAAATCATGACTCAAACCATACCAGGAGCACTTTTAATAGCAGAGGTATAAGAGATATAGTACAACAATCATATTCTATAAAATCTCTACGATAAAGCAATTAGAAGAGTACCAGCCTCATAAGGCATTAATACGAAGCTCCCACCAGATTGTGTATGCTCAAGGGTTGCAAGTATTATAGTAAAGCTTTAAGGTATGGATGTGAATTCCACCAATGTAGAAGGGAGGTTATGAAATCGATAGAAGATACGGTACGAGATTTAAAGGTAAGTATGGTAAATGTGAGTGAGAAGGTGACAATAATAGTCAAGGTCTCATGATTAAACCCATCAAAACAAGAGAGCTGATGCTTTCCATGAGCTATAGAAAGCTCAGTAGACTCTGAATGAACTCAGAGGAGTCTAAGAACAGTAGCAATTAGAAGAGATGGAATACTGCCCTGGTAGTAGAATAAGGGTGTAATTGTGATAGTTAAGAGAATGACGTTTGGGCTTTCGATTGAGTAATAATTTAAAGAAAAGGGATTTCTGGATGGTACGGTATTAGAATTCCCCCGTAAGATGAATACATTGGGATGTTATGAAAATGCAGTTATTGAAGTATAGTATCGTCCGTAGGTGCATCAAGAAAATCACTTCAGATGTTCCCCGATGAGACGAGAGCCTTAGTGACAATGTATTACATCCGAGGCGATGGTTGGAGTTAGTGAAAGACTATGATGTTTATATTTTATATCATCCAGGGAAGGCGAATGTATTAGTCAACACCCTCAATCGTAGATCTATGTGTACCCTATCATATTTACAGGCATAGAAGAGTGAGATAGCTTGTGAGATTCATCTGCTAGCTAATCTTGGAATTCGATTACTAGATGCAGGTGGTACCAGAGTTACTACTTAGGACATGGAAACCTCCTCTTTAGTAATTGAAGTGAAGGAATGAAGTATGATGATCATGTGCTAGATCATTATAGAGATACAACCCCTCAAAAGGAGAAGACACTATTTGAGATTACAGGAGATGGAGTCCTCAGATATCGAGGTCGATTATATGTTCCTAATGTGGCAGGGTGAGATGGAGTCCTCAGATATTAAGGTCGATTATATGTTCCTAATGTGGCAGGGTTGCGCCGGCAGGTTGTGGGACAAGCAATGAGAAAGTAACCTAGAGTTGTGTAACACACCTCAGTAATAATAACAAGGCTATAAAATGAAATATAACAATAGTCATACATTCAGCAAAGTACCAAGCGAAGAGCTTAAGTATACCTATATATGCCCAGAGGGACATCTTGTCATAGTTCTATATATGTATTCACAAAGTGAAGCCAAGAGATTGGCAAAAAGCTGGAGGAAAAAGGAGAGAAGAGTCGTGCATAAAAGGACATAGTCATATAGGATACATCATAGAAGGTAGTCGAAGTTACGAGATTGGAAGAAATCCAACCATAATTCGAGAGGTGAGAATAGGCCTAAAGGGGGGAATGCCATAGTTTTTAAATTTATTCACAGAACAATTGCCTAGATGACTAAAAACAATATTAAAGTATTCATAAGAGCCATATGGTATGAGAATGAGAAGCGCATCAGTCAACATTCGAGGACGAATGTTCCAAAGGGGGGAATAATGTTACAACCCATGTTTTTGTACCTGAAAGTACGTCGTGAGTCAATTGATGTAAGCTTAAAAAGGATGAAATCCTTCTACAAGGATAAGAAAGGTTTGTCGAAGTGTTACGCAAGTTAAGATGAATATGAGACTTGTTAATCATGATTTAAATGATTTTAAAGCCATGATATGAATATATATGATGTTTGTATATGAAGTATAAAGTTTGAAAAAAATCGGATTTATGTTGCAGAAAAACCGACTAAGGATTTGCCTTGTAATGGAGCTTTTTGAGTAATACATTTCGTGTGCTATATGAAGTATTTTAGGGACATATTACATACCAAATTGAAGGTCTTGGAATTTAGTTTCCAATTCTCTTAACCGTTCATTCATACGACATCCGGATAAAAAGATATAAGTATTTGAAAAAGGGCCAATGAAATGGTGCCACCTTTTGACTTTTCAACCAAAATGGATATTTATCTTCCTATGTCGTCTCTTTCTTCATAATTCCAGATAGCTCGACCAAATTAGATCTCTAACCTCACCCTTAAGCTGTCCACAAAGTTATCCAACAATATTATCGTTCGAGGCACGAAATCACGAAGCAATAATACTAGAACGATCCCCACGGCGTAAGTATCGCTATATAGCCTCTTTTGTTTCTTTGTAGTTTTTGTTTTGGAAGGTATTTTGAAGTTAATAAAAATGCCTAATTTCTGGTTTCAAGCTCTTAAACATCAAGGAAGATTGATTAATTTATTTCATAATAGTTAGAACTCACGGGACGGTGATCGGAAGCCATGAGTTCGAGTTATTTGATTTGTAATGGACTGTTTTGTGGGCTGTTTCATGTAGCTTTTGGGCTGTATATTTTGCTGGTATTTAATGGAGTTTTTGGAAGATAAATTGTGGGTATAAACATCACCTAATGGCGAAATGATGGATTAGTCATTCTTTGTAATATTTTCGGGGCGTTGGACACTACTATAGTCGTCGTTTTTGGTATGAATTGATTGGGGTGTGTTGGACTATTGTAATCTAAATATAACATGGATTTCGACTTGCATCCACTGTAGGAGGTAATTATATTGTGTTCCTATAGGCGCTTAAGGTTATCTTGGCATTGGTTAAGTTAAATGGATGAACTAGACATGAACTAGTGTATAAAGTTGCTAATTAAGAATAATTGGAGTTGTGGATCATTTTCTTTGTTATGGATATATGGTATAAGGCTGGAATTATTGATGAATGACTTCATTATCATGTTAATAATACTATTAAGTTAAAGTAAAAAGTCTATAAGGGATGATATGGGGTATATGAATTCCAATTGGAGCTTATCGCTCATCGTAAAATAGTTATGACTTGTTGTTGTTTTATGGTGTCTTGTTATTGATAATAATGTATTGCTAGATTTCTATGGTAATTGTTGTTGTCATATGGTATTGGAGGAGGCTCTTGTTTTAGGGGAGATGCTGCCCGAATTTATATAAACGAACTACAAGTTTAAGTTGCAGACTTAGCCTTTATTCAACACTGATTTTGAATCTCTTTATGCAATGGTAGATTGAATTGAGTTGTTTTAAGAGTATCTTGGGAGGTATTAAGGACTCACCATGGTTAAGCTATGTTAAGGCACTTCCCTCTTTCTTTTGGCATGATCTAAAGTGAAATGAATACTCTATTTCATAACGGATCTACTCCTAGAAAGTAAGGTTGCCCATGTTGTTCTTTCCTTATAAAGTTTTTCTAAGTAAGTATGTATGATCCTTGGATCCTATAGAAGCTCATATTAATGGTATGATGTCCATAATATTGATCAAAGGTGCAACGATCTTAAGTCACTCCAAAAGGTTTAGAGCGTGATTCCATGAGTCTAGTATGCATTATATATAGTATCTATTTTACTCTACCGAGCCGCGCTATAGTAGGTCGGGTACGACACCTATTGTGCAACCACTGATCAGTTGGATTTACCGAGCTCCACATAGCCGGGTACGATTCTACCGAGCCTTATGATGGCCGGGTATGATATGATGATGATGATGATGCCTATAGAGACGTATGTTTTTAAAAGTTTATGTATATATATGTATTATGCATTTCATGTCAGTAGCCCAGAGGCACTCAGATGTTACAGGTTGTATCTCTTCTATCTCTCTTTATATTACTGTTTTTGTTTATGCTTTCCTGCCTTACATACTCGGTACTTTATTTGTACTGATGTCCCTTTTGCCTGGGACACTGTGTTTCATGCCCGCAGGTCCCAATTGATAGGTTGATATTCCTCCTAGTAGGCTATCAGCTCAGCGGAGGTGTTGGTGCACTCCACTTGCTCCAGAGTTGCCTATTTGGTCAGTATACTTTGGATATGTATTGATTGATATAGCGGGGCCCTGTCCCAACCTTTATGATTTTATGTACTCTTAGAGGCTTATAGACAGATATTAGGTTTATGGATACTTGTATGGACTATGTGTTGAGTTTACAAATGGTCATGTCAGCCTTATAGGCCCGTATGTCACATGTATGAGTTTCTACATCATATTGGGTTGTCCTATGTCTAGTATTCTTTATGTTTTATTCTGGTTGTCTCATGACGACCCTTTTGGCCCATTTACCCATGATAGTATGATAAGAAATGAAAAGCTACGTTGGTACTTGGTTGAGTAAGGTATCGGGTGCCCGTCACGACCCTCCTATTTGGGTCGTGACAAAAGGCTTCAACTCAGAAAAGGAATGGTAAATCTAAAAATGGGGTTCAAGTACCCCAGTTTGAACATGAAGAAGGGGTGGAGAATGATGATACAGTACCTCAAGATCCAGTGGCGCCCCCAACAGCAGCTCCGGCTCAGACAACTATATCTCTAGAGGTGAGTTAGATGTTTAATGCAGTCAACAGTGTTATGGAGATGTTTAAAGCCTTCATGGCCAACCAGAATGAGAGAAGAGATGAGATTTCACCTCAATCAAATAGACAAAACAATTCTGAGTCCTCAAGAGTGAATTTGAAGTTGAGTCCTCCAGTGTTCCATGGTTCTATAGTTGACGAAGATCCAATGTTGTGGCTGGAGGGTGTGAAGAAAGCCCTTCGAGCAATGAAAGCATTTGATGATAAAGTTGTAGAGCTGGCTGCTTACCAGCTTAGAGATGTGGCTGGCACATGGTTTGAGATGTGGGAGAAGGAAAGAGATGAAAATGATGGTCCGCCTACTTGGGAAGAATTTGAAGAGACCTTCATGGCTAACTTTATCCTGAAAGAGGATAGGGAAACTAAGGCTACAGAGTTCGAACAGCTCAAGCAAGAGAATAAAAGTGTGCTAGAGTACTACATGGAATTTATAAGGTTAGCTAAGCATGCTTCTCACATGGTTAAGACAGAAAAAGCAAAGATTCGCAGGTTTGCTGGCGGTTTGGCTTACCACATTAAGGATACGACATCAGCTGCAGTGGTAGGAATGACAACTTTCTCCTCTACTATGGGGTTCACCAATCACTTAGAAAAAGACAGACAACAAAGGAGAGAAGAAAAATAGCATAACAAGAAAGCCCGGATAGCGGGCAGGTTTAATGTTCCAACAGAGGTGGAAGGGATTCCTATAATAAGGAGTCATTAGCACCAGCTTAGTTCAGTCATCATTCAGGTGGTGGGTCTTCCTTCAGACGTACCCAGAGTTATGGAAATTAGTCTCGCCATAATCAGAAGTTTAGGACACCATCCTCACATAGCCAGAGTCATGCTGAGCAACATTCACACCAACAAGGTCTTTGTGGAACATGTAAACGGCAACATTCAGGTCAGTGCAAGCTCGGGTTTCATGGTTGCTATCATTGTGGAGACATTGGTCATATAAAGGCCAATTGCCCAAAGTTGCGATGTAATTTCAGTGGTGGATCAACTCGTCCTTCTAGTTCCTCAGCTACTGCAGTTGTACCACCTCAGGCTCATGGTTCTCATAATTAGATCGGGCATGGGGCAAGCAGAGGTGCAAATCGAGTTACTCAGGGAGGGGGACAACCCCGGTTGTTTGCTACACTTGATCGTCAGAGTGTAGAGGAATCTACAGAAGTTATTACATGTATACTTTTAGTATGCTCACATATGCTTATGCCATAATGGATCCAGGTTCAACATTTTCATATGTGACTCTATACTTTGCAATTAACCTCAGACTAGAACCTAAACAACTTAGTGAGCCATTCCTCGTATCTACTCCAATTGGCGAGTCAGTGAAAGTCACTAGAGTCTATAGAGGTTGTATAGTTTCAGTCCAAGGTCACAACACCAAAGCTGATCTCATAGAGTTAGAAATGGTAGATTTTGATGTGATCATGGGTATAAATTGGTTGTCTTCCTGCTATGCCATGTTAGATTGTCATGCCAAGATAGCCAGGTTCCAATTTCCAAATGAAGAAGTCTTAGAGTGGAAGGGTAGTTCAGCATCGCTTGTAGGTAAGTTTATTTCTTACCTTAAGGCACAATGAATGATCGGTAAGGGGTGTCTCGCCTATTTAGCTCACATTATTAATCCAGAATCAGAACCACCAACTCTTCAGTCAGTGCCAGTTGTTAGAGAATTTCCAGAAGTTTTCCCAGATGACCTTCCCGGACTTCCTCCCGAAAAAATCATAGACTTTGGCATTGATCTCATGCCAGACACGCAACCCATATCTATACCTCCTTATAGGATGGCTCCAGCAGAACTTAATGAGTTGAGAGAACAATTGAAAGACCTTCTTGACAAGGGCTTCATCAGACCGAGTGTTTCATCGTGGGGTGCCCCGGTCCTGTTTGTCAAGAAAAAAGATGTGTCTCTCAGAATGTGTGTCGACTATCGGTAGTTGAATAAAGTTACCATTAAGAACAAGTACCCACTGCCAAGAATTGGTGATTTATTTGATCAACTTCAGGTTGCAAAGTTCTTTTCAAAAATAGACTTGAGGTCGGGGTACCATCAGTTGAGAATCAGAAAAGAGAATATATCTAAAACAACCTTTAGAACTCGCTACAGGCACTATGAATTTCTAGTGATGTCTTTCGGGTTGACAAATGCTCCGGCTGCATTCATGGACCTCATGAACATAGTTTTCAAGCCATTCCTGGATACCTTTATTATTGTGTTTATAGACAATATTTTGGTGTACTCTAAGAGCAAGGAAGATCATGCAGAACACCTCAGAATAGCCTTGCAAACCTTGAAGGAGAATGAGCTTTATGCCAAATTTTCAAAATATGAGTTCTAGTTGCAGTCAGTGGCATTCTTAGGCTACGTGGTATCTAGTGAAGGAATAAAAGTAGACCCTCACAAGAGAGAAGCAGTCAAGAACTGGCCTAGACCGACAACGCCAACCGAAATTAGGAGTTTCTTAGGGTTAGCTGGTTACTATAAAAGGTTTGTAGAGGGGTTTTCCTCACTTGCAGCTCCATTAACTAAGTTGACTCAGAATGCAGTTAAGTTCCAATGGTCAGTCGCTTGTGAGCAGAGTTTTCAAGAGTTAAAGAAGAGGTTGACCATTGCACCTGTGTTAATCTTGCCGACAGGTTTGGGTGGGTTTACAGTGTATTGTGATGCCTCCAGAGTGGGCCTTGGTTGTGTTCTTATGCAAAATGGAAAAGTTATTGCTTATTTTTCCAGGCAGTTAAAGAATCATAAAAAGGACTACCCTACACACGACTTGGAGCTTGCAACAGTGGTGTTTGCATTAAAAATATAGCGACACTACCTTTATGGCGAGCATTCCGAAGTGTTTACAGATCACAAAAGCCTCCAGTACATTTTCAAGCAAAAAGAACTAAATTTGAGACAGAGAAGGTGGCTCGAGCTATTGAAAGATTATGATATCATTATGATATCAATATCCTTTATCACTCGGGCAAAGCTAATGTGGTAGCAGATGCACTTAGTAGGAAGTCAATGGGTATCTTGGCCCATTTTGCAGTACAAAGGCGATCTTTGGATCAAAAAATTCAAAAACTAGCAAACGATTGAATTAGATTGGATGAGACCGAAGAAAGAGATATAACTGCTTATGCCTTAGCGCAATCCTCCCTTGTTGCGCATGTTAAGGCTAAGCAAGATGAATATCCGTACTTAGTGAAATTAAAAGAAGGAGTCAGAAGCAAAGAAATTACTGCTTTCACTCTAGGAAGTGACAGAGTTTTGAAGTTGAATGACCGATTATGTGTGCTTGATGTAGATGGTCTTAGGAAGGCCATAATGGAGGAAGCTCACAGTTTGAGGTACTCTATCCACCCAAGTGCTACCAAATGTATCTAGATTTGAAAGAGTTGTATTGGTGGAAAGGCATGAAGAAACAAGTAGCAGATCATGTGGGTAAATGTTTAAATTGCCAGCAAGTCAAAGCCAAGCATCAGAGGCCTGGTGACATAACTCAAGATATAGAGATACTACAGTGGAAGTGGGAGATGATTAATATGGATTTCGTAGTAGGTCTACCTCGCACATACCGTAAACATGATTCAATTTGGGATATTGTAGACCGACTGACAAAGTCTACGCATTTCCTACCAGTAAAGACGACAGATTTCGCAGAGCAGTATGCACAGTTGTACATCAAAGAAATAGTTCGATTTCATAGTACTCTAGTTTCAATATATCTGACAGAGGCCCTCAGTTTACATCACATTTTTGGCAGGTATTTCAGAAAAGATTAGGTACCAAGGTCAATTTAAGCACCGCTTTTCATCCACAGACCGATGGTCAGACAGAAAGGATCATTCAGACTCTCGAAGATATGATACATGCGTATGTTATAGATTTTGGAGGTAATTGGGATGATCACTTGCCACTTATAGAATTTGCTTACAATAACAGCTATTAGGCCAGCATTGGTATGACTCCTTATAAAGCGTTGTATGGGCGAAGATGTAGGTCTACAGTGGTTGGTTTGAACCAGCAGAGATGCTGTTGATTGGTCCAGAGTTTGTTTGTGAGGCCTTGGAGAAAGTTCAACTAATTAGAGAAAGACTTAAAGCGGCTCAGAGTCGTCAGAAGTCTTATTCTGACAAGAGGCATCATGAGTTAGAGTTCATGGTTGGTGATAAGGTGTTTTTGAAAGTTTCACCAATGAAAGGAGTTATGAGGTTTGGTAAGAAAGGAAAACTTAGCCCTAGATTTATTGGACCTTATGAAATTCTAGAAAAGAAAGGAAATGTGGCTTTTAAGCTAGCGCTACCCGTTGAGTTGTCCTCTGTTCATACTGTCTTTCATATGTCTATGCTTAGAAAGTACATTCATGATGAGTCACATATAATACCTGCCGATACCATAGAAATTAAAGAAGGTTTGACTTATGAAGAGGTACCTATAGAAATTCTCGATAGACAAGTAAGAAAGTTGAGAACAAAATATATAGCATCGGTAAAAGATTTGTGGAGTAATCATGATTCAAAAGAAGCTATGTGGGAGGTCGAGGAAGATATGAGGAAGAAGTATCCTTATTTATTTGAGTAACAAGGTATGTGAACCTAAGTTTGGCTTGACATTTATATTTTATTTATTAAATACAAGTTAGCAAGTGTTTATGTCCTTCCTAGATTATATTTAGTTGTTGTAGTGATTTAGTTTATGCCAGAGTATATTTAATTCATTAAAGTGATTTACTTTTGCTAAAATGTTGTGCTTTAGATTCTTGTTAATTATTGTGGTACCTCCTTGCCGAATTGTGAGTAATTAATTTATGAGTTTTGTATGGTGCCTATGAATGGCCTGTTATGGTATATTTGGTTGTTGTTGGTGTAGTTGTGGTATTTGTGACATGAATATTTTTTTGGATGGTCCAATTTACAAGGGAAACTCTGCCGAAATTTTTGAAAATTTAGGGAGTTAGCCAAAATTTTGAGTCCCTTGGAAAAGTGAGTAGTGCTAAGAAAACTTAAGAGGTTCAAGGACATTGTTAGCTTAAGAATAAGGCCCTAGCAACATTCGAGGATGAATGTTTTTAAGGAGGAAAGATTGTAACACTCCTCAAATTTATAAAAATTTCAAGATACGCTAATTATAGAACTAAATTATTATTATTACTATTATTTTTATCTTGCCTATGGTGAAATATATATATATATATATACACACACACACACTTAAATAATTGGATATACAATTAGGGAAATATTAATAATTTTAATAATAAAGTGAGTATCATTAATTATTAGTTAAGTCAAAAAAAAAATAACAAAAAAATTGGAGGACAAGCTTAAGCCCATAAAGGGCTGATGAAAGAAAAAGGCTTAAGGCTTTAAAGCCTTGCCTTTGACTTCAAAACTCAAAAGGGTCCAAAGAATAAGCAACATAATACTAACCAAAAAAAAAAAACAGAACGCTGCTCTGTTTATGCAGCGAACGCTGGAAAGGAAAAAAATAAAAATTTTAGGGGTTTTTTACAAATCACTAATTCTTAAACTCAGGTATGTGAATTTCTCTATTATCAATTACCCCACAGTTGTAATAGGTAAGAATTGAATAGTTAATTCCTTTCTTCCTCTATATCACCAATAAATCTCATGTTTAGGTGTGGAACTTTGAAATTAATTAAAATGCACTGGTTGTAGTAGAATCAATTGTTTGACGGGTATAAATTGGACTGAGGTCTATGTATTGGCTCAAGGAGTTTTAAGGTGAGTTGATATAACCCTTTACTAAAGTGGTTTAACTCACAAAAGCACACATACAAGGTGTTTAATGAATTGCTTAAAAGAGTTTATATTTACTTAATTGGAGCGAAGGAGTACCTATTAACTTAGAATTGTTCTAGCAAAAGTTTAGATGATTTATTATGATAAATGTGCATAAAGTTTTAGATTTTTATGTTATTCTTATATGCTATTTTCATGTTGAAAATTTATGAAGAATCAAGAATGTTTAGAATTACTTAGATGTTTATTTCATTCTGGTCACATGATTTACATTTAAGGATACTAGCATGAGCATGCACATGATGTTTCAAAAAAGAAAAGATTTAGACTTGAAAAGTCACAAGAAGAAGTTTTAGAAAGAAAAGATTTTTTTTGGAGTATCCTTTATTCTGAGAAGGGGTCATCGTTCAGGCCGAGGGTCCTAACCAAGACGTTGACTTCCTGAAACTACTTGTGCCAAAGTAGGGATCACACGGGCCGAGGGTCTCATTGCTGGGAATTTTCTTAGCTAAGCTAAGGTATGATACATGAGCGCTGAGAACCATGAGGCGAGTGACACCTCGTGGATTGGGCCTATTCGATCAGGTTGGGATCGAACCTGTGCCGATCACACAATGACTAAGACAGAAATAGGTCAGGATAGTTGGAACTCCCAAAGTATAAAGTGAAGTATGTTTTTATTATAATAAAGAAAAAGAAAAGAATTTCTTTTAGAATATTCATAAACTGCTATTATGCAATTATATAGAATTATTCTTATAAGCTTTATATTTTACATGCATTTAGAACCTTTGCTCGTAATGTATATGTTATTAAAGTCTTGCCCCCTGTGTTGAGACTCACTGAGTACAATGGATAGTATTGACATTCTCTTTTGGGAACCTACGTTGGTCTGCGGTATAACGTAGGAACCGAATTTGCAGGCGAGCAGACTACGAGTTAGGACTTCCTTCTCTTCTAGTGCTATTGGTGAGCTCCGCTTTTGTTCGTGGAGTCTTCCTTAGAGTCATCATTATTTTGTTATTTCTTTGTTACTTAGAGAACTGGCCAGGAAATCTCATGTTCTGAGCAGTGCGTCAGTTTATCAGTAGAGGCTTCATAGACATAGTCATTGGGTTAAGATTCAGATTTTTTTGATAATAACTTAGCAGTATTTCATTGGTCACTATGAATAAAGTTTTCGAGTTAATTTATTTAAATGTTTAAATTAATCAAAAGTATTTGGTTAGAGTATTGCCGTGTTGCATATAAAGTTTGGAGTTATAATAGATTGATAAGCAGAGATGGTTTGCTCGGTCATGTTTAGTGATCGATTGCTAGTCCCGGCTTGTTCAGAAAATGGGTCGTGACAAGATTAAACTTGAAATCCAGCACAAACAACATATTTTTAATGTTGGGATATACTATTAACCATGCGGTTTAGACATAGTATTATATTTTATTCTTTATGGAACAATAATTTATTTAATTTATTCAATTCAATAAAGTACTATTTTAAATAGATCATTTGTTATATGTGTGTCCTTTTAGTTATATAGTAGACAATTTAGTGTATGGAGTCTTAGCTCATGCACAAAAGATTAAATTGTTGGTTCTAATAATTAATAAACTATGTTCACAATCAAAGATATTGTTGGACAAAATATCTTGATGATTGTAGCACAAGATTATCGTATAATTTGTCTTGATTATGGGAGTATTTTTACTCCAACTTCTTGTGCTAGTATACTCAGTGTATATTGAACGGACTAAGTAGAGAAAAGATATTTTTGTACTGAATATATAAAACATTTTCTCTAATTCATTAAATGAGCTTATACTCCTAATCTTGATATAATTATTATGATCAATGTAATTTGTTTATTGTTTTTATTTATCAAAAGGTACGACTCTAGTGTATGCCTAATAGATTGGACAATAACGAATAACATTTGTGAATAATAATTAGTTGATAGAATCCATGACTCGGTTTTGGGTTTGATGATACCCCTTTATGTAAGCTTATAAGTTTTCATGTGAAAACTCGGCCGGTGAATTTTGTATCCGTCACATGAAATAGTTTAAGCGGAATTATAAAGGATTTATTTAGTTAATTGAATTAAATTTTCAGTAATTATATTTAATTAACTGGTATTTGAAATCTTAACGTTGGGAGTTAAAATAAGTGTTAATGAATTTTCGAAATTTATATTGAGGAGTTCAATTGCAGTTTTTTAGTGGAATAAATTGCAATTAATTATAGTAAGAATTAATTCATGCTAATTTCGAATTAATACTATAATTAGTAGCCTCTTATTATTTCTGTGGTCCATGCTATACCTAGTAAAAACGTGGACAGACTTGGGTAAAAAGTAACTTAGGAGAAAAGTTATCCTTTTGAGTTAGAGTAGGATTCTACTTGCAGAATCCTACACGTTTTTGAGCCCCTATTGTGGCTTAATTTCGGGTCTATTAAAGGAAGACTAGTTTCACCTAATAACTCACCTTTTAGTTGTATTGTTCTTGCCCATCCAAAAACAAAATCGTCCAAAGGTTTTATCAGGCATATAGCAGAAGACTGCAGCCCTGGATTCTTACAGTTTGGAGGATTTGTGCAACTATTTCAAGAGGTTAGTACTTCTAATCCTGTTATTATTGCGTTGTCTAGTTTATATATATTTATTGCCTGGCTCGTATGCTCGCTTCCGCTGCGCATGTTCTAACACTTAATTGTCAAGTCCCTAAGACAAGCTGCATTACCAATATATGTGATAGTTATCTTTTCACCAGTAGGCAAATGAACTTGCTCTCTAGAGCTAAACGGTAATTCAGTCCAAGTTTGCAACATATCTAAAGAAATAGTAATACGGTGGGAATCACCTGAATCAACTATATACTGAGAACAAGAATAATGAGCCACCAATTAAATAGCAATAATGTTCACTTGATGCAAAGTTGTGTCTTTGTTCAACATATTTAGAATGTCTATATTGATCCTCAGCGAAGAAACAATATCCTACAAAAGAAATATTTCTACTCTTTCCCGATGGCAAGCAACCTCCACTTCCAACCAAGAAGTTGTGAGTTCGAGTCTCTCCAAGAGCAAGGTGGGAAGTTCTTGGAAGGAAGGATGCCGGAGGTCTATTTGGAAACAGCCTCTCTAACCCAGGGTAAGGGTAAGGTCTGCGTACACACTACCCTCCCCAGACCCCACTAAGTGAGATTATATTGGGTTGTTGTTGTTCCCTGCATCCATAGAAGTTATATTTCAGAGTCTATTTAGAAACAGCCTCTCTACCCCACGGTAGGGGTAAGGTCTGCGTACACACTACCATCTCTAGACCCCCACTAAGTGAGATTATATTGGGTTGTTGTTGTTCCCTGCATCATAGAAGTTGTATTTCAGAGTGTGAACCTCTAGTGACATTTTTGGTAGTATACTACTTTTTACCCTTAAAATCAGCTAGATAACTGATTAATTTATCACAATTCCCCTTGACATGACTAATTTTATTACAATAATCACACTTCATGAAAGGAATCTTTTACGTGCAAGCCTGGCCCCTCCCAGCTTGTATAGCAATCGGATTACCCCTGCCTTCCAGTGCTGGAAAAGGACTTGAGTGCTGACTCTCATCCTCAGTAATCATTGGATACTTGAGTGCCGACTCTCATCCATAATAATTGTTGCATAGGCTTGGTTTAGTGTAGGCTCAATTGTTTTCATGAGGATTTGCATCTTTGCCTGATCATAAGATTCGTTTAGGCCACTCAAATACTAAAGCAGTCTTTGATGAGAAGAGTGTTCAATATAATCTTTTGACTTCACAGTCACATCCAGGCGAAGGCACACGGGCATCATATTCTTTACAAAGCTCTTTTAGCTTGATAAAATATGTGTTAACAGTCCGATGCAGCTAAAAAAAATTGTACACGATTTAATTTTATCAAATGTCTAGTCCTTCAGATCTTCCCAGAATAGACGAGTGTTTCGATGCATAAGCATTTCCACTAACTAGATTTTTTTGTGTTCATGATCCATGGGGGTATAATTGCCTTGCATATCTCCATTACTCATGTAATTCCCTTTTAAGGGAATCCTTTTTACAAGTGCCCGTGACGAATCCCAGCTTTCTCTTAGCCCGAAGCACAATACGCATCATTTGCTGCCAGAGACCATAATCTCTGAACCTGAGTGGAAATGGGATTAGAATTGAGATAGGGGTATCAGAAGGATGCACAAAAAGTGGATGTGTGGTCAATATTCTCGTCTGCCATTGATAAATGGAGAGAATTAGCCTTCGTATATTCACGCGACTAGCTTACAATCTAGTCTCGAGTGCTCTAAACGTGATTATTAATGTGAAGACAACTAATGTGAGATAATCTAGCAAAAATTAATAAATTCTTCTTTCTTCCTTTTCTTCTTGCTTACTGAGTAAAAGACTAAAAGCTTGAGAATTGGTGACCAATGGGACTCAAAACTACTCTTTACCGTGAAAATGGTAATAACAATTAAATTTGTTGATGGGACTCTAAAAATACATGATCTATTTTTATGTCAGTTTGTTAAGGAGTTGATGCTAAGCATTTGAGATCTAGAAACGAAATGAAGTTAAGGAGGGAGCTATAACCAAACCGATATGCCAGTTACTTGGGACCTCGGGCTTGTCGGTTCTGGGCCTCGAGGTCGATTCCAGGGTTCGGCCACGAGCTATTGAGGATAATCGGGGTACAACTAACAGTTATGAAATAATCAATGAAAGCTCTTTGTAGCCAATGATAAGCTATGAACGATGAACAAATATGAAGGCAATAAATGAAAGCCATAATATCAAGAGAGCATATAAGAGAGCAAAGAGAATGTTTTTTGATATTTCTCGCGGAGCAATTGGAGCCATAACCGACCCACACAAAATGTCAAAGACCCCCTCTATATAGGAGGGGAATCCCAACATAGTAAAAACGCATTAATTACAAAAATAAGGGGATGGGACAACTAGATGGAGCCACGCTCTGCCAGTACTAGCTGCATGCTTCGGGAACTTGCAATTCCCATCGTGACCGCGGCCAATATTGTCGTTAGGTCGGGCGTCAACGAACCTTGAAGGAGGGAGATCGACCACAACCTTGCAGCCTCGAGGTCTAGAGATGATCCCCCGAAACGCCTCAATGATGAGAAATTGGACCCTCCGATTTCGCTATATACAGATAGTTTCCGCGTTTCATAGAACGAAGTAATATGAAATGATTTTGAGACTTCGTTCCGAGGACGTCATTGCCGTGACGTCAGCCTATCAGAGCATTAAATGCCATGTCCCAAAAAATCATGCAAGGGTCACCGTCAAACGTGACTATCGAGAGATCCACGAACCGTTATTGGCTTGCCCCTTCTGCTGCCCATGCGGTTCCTATAAATCCATAACATTTTGATAATCCTTATTTTCCCATCATCTATAAATTCGCGAATCTGGACCCATCTTCTTCTACATTCTTCTTTTCCACTTTCTTAGAGAAAATGTTACCGTCGCAATGGCCAGAACTTCCAAGACGGTTCCTCGGCGGAACGAAGTTGCCTCTTTATCTCGTCCGTCTAAGGAGAAAACGAAGGTGATACCCATTCTAGGACAATGTACTCCACCCAAACTTGACATGTAGAAAGATTATATAATCGATACACCCCTTGCGATACCGGGCCGATGCGAACACGTGTCCCGGTACGTTAGCATTGTGACTAATGCGGAAACGGTAAAAAAGGACTGCTGATGGAAGATGGCAGTGGAGGTGGAAATTCCTGGCCCTGATAAGAAAATAACGGATTACAAAGAAGGTTTCCTCCACGTATATACTTATTCTTTTACTTTGAATCCGGCTGAGCTTTCCGGATCCCCTCCCCCGGAGATAGATCCGGTCATTCTCAACTTTTGCGACAAATATCAGGTGATGCTCGCTCAAATCTATCCCTCTTTTTGGAGGATAGACTTGATGCTCCATCATTTTACTGATAAGGTTGGGGGAGAGACCTTTACCCTAAATCATTTGATCAAGATGTACAGGCCCCGGTTCTATCGAGACTTGATTAGGGTTCGTCATCGATCCAAGAAATCATTTTCCTGGAGCACCAAAGAGGAGAAAGATCGGGGATAGATGAGTAGGTTCGTCCAGGTTAGAACCTCGGACATCATTCCGGCCGAGAGGATGCCTTTCCCGGAGAGGTGAAACATGCAGCGTGAGTTCCTTCGGGCATGTTTTAAGATCTTCTTTCCTTTCTTCTAAAAAAGTTAACCTCTTTTCGTTTTCTACAGCTGCCGCTTGGTATCCTGAAGCGGTCTTGGATCTACTTGGGTGGATTTAGCGGTTGGATAAAAAGTTTCCATATCTTGCCCGATCTTGGACCAACTTGGCCAAGACGCGGTGGATGGCCAAGAATCATAGTAAAGTCTCTCTTTCCCCCTACACCTCAACCCTATGTTTTTTCCTGTACCTTCTTGTGCTAACAAGTTGTGGATGCTATGCTCGTGCATTCCTTGGTGAGAATATGCTGATAAGACCACCCCCTAGAGGCTGCCGACCTTCCTGCGGCAAAGAAACCCAAACCACACAAGCTTAAACCTACCATTGGGACCTTAACTTCTGCTTTCGAGGCAAGCCTTGGTACTAATGGTGAAAATGCTAATGAGCGGGTACCGCTTGGAGGAGAGGCCGAGGACGGACGCGAAAGACCCGCGGGTACTCCGACTGGAAGCTGCCGAATCGGGGACGACTGACTCAGGTCGGCCCAATAGGCCGGAGGTAATTGAGAAGGGCGTCAGTGTGGCCTTGGATACCATGACCGGGTTTGGCGCAGTTCCCATTGGGGGGGGACCATTTTTGCTGGCCCTGAAGGGTTGGGGCCTGGAGCTTTTCAAGAGCAGGAACTGCACTTCAGGGATATTGGAGACGTGGGTGATTTCATTTTCAGCTCCCAATTTTTGTTAGGGGAGCTAAGGGATGCTCAAGGTACGAACGCCGCCAAAATCGGGGTCCTCTCAAGGAGGGAGGCATGCTTGACAATATTTTTGACGATGTCAGTGGGAACATCGATCTTGACGCTCCCGGCTCCGTCAAGGCGGCCGAGAGGTTCATACAATAGGTGATAGTTGCTTTAAGTATATTTATTTTAACCTCGGGAATCTTTATTCATTCTTCTAACTCTTCTATTTTGCTGTAGTGCAAGGAGATGTACGATCATGCCCTCTTCAGGCTTAACGATGAGCTTTCGTATTGAAATAAGGAGCTCGAGAAGCTGTCCTCGAGACTGCGAGAGTCGGAGGCTCGTTCTATTCAGCAGGAGAAAGAGTCAGGTGAGCTCCGTGCTACTTTGGAGGGAGCACTCCGAGAAAAGGCTGCCCTTGTCGAGCAGGTATTCTGTTATGCATGAGTTTTTCCCTTATTCCCATAGTTGGACGATGACTGATTTGCTTTTCTTTTTGTAGGTCGAGCAAAATGGCTCGCAGATTGGGCGACTGGATGTGGAGATCCTCGGGCTGAGGAGATAAAATGAGGCAGTGACCTTGGAGTTAACGTCGACCCATGATCTTCTCAAAGATGCTCGAAAGGAGATAGCTGAGCTGGTTGCGGCTATGTCCAAGATCAAAAGAAATTTAGCCACTTACCTGTAGGATGCAGCCATAACATATCAACGGCCTGTGACATATCGATAAAGGCTGAGCAAAAACTAGCTCGGGCCATCGATCATGCTAGGGCGGAGGCGAGGAGAAAAACATTGGAGGAGATCGAGGCCGGGGGCATCGATCTGTCAGTTGGAATCGAGGAGGCCTGGGAGCTGGAGAGAAAGTTGGCGTTTTAATCATTCAAGACGAAGATCCCGAAGATGGTTCAGGGGACACTAGTGATGAAGAGTAGGCCTTGTGTTGCTTTTGTCCCCCCTTTCTGTGTATGTACCCCCCGGGGAGTGAGTCTTGTGAAGACGCCCCTTGTAAAAATATATTTTTTGGTAATGAAAAGAAAAGGTTTTTTCTTCTCTCTGTCTTTTCGTTCTCTTTATCTCCCTGCTCGAGCGGAGTTTACCTTAGACTTTAGGTGTTAGCTCTTCGAAAACCGTATCCAGAGCAACCGGGACCCCTAAATTGGGTCCTTTCCCTAAGTTAGATCGGCAGCTTCTTTAGGGCCGGTGCAAGTGATAGCGAGGAGCCCTTGAGGCCTCGCTGCCTTTCGAATTTCACAGGATAGTAGCATCCGAGCAATCTGGTGAAGGGGCCCAGGGGTGGTCCCGTCAGTACATTTCCCTAGAAAAAGGGTGATGTTAATGCAGCTAGAATTAATTGGCCCTCTGGGCAGGCGAGCAGCCGCTGCCCTGCCCCTATATATTCATTCATTCGCCTCTCAAGTGGAGATTCTGCTTCTTTGAGTAACCACAGGACCTGACGCTCTATGCTTGTTCTTCCGCTGCTCCAACTCAAAAGCTTTGCTCAAATTCATATCTCCCCCTTCTCATTTTACCATAGCCATGACTGATACGTCGACTTCTGCCTACTAAAGAGAGGGGAGTTCTGCTTACGTTCCGCATTTAGTCGGTGGTACGCCTCCGATGCCCGGTGAGCGGGCCTCGAGGTACCTTTCCTCGATAAAGACGATACGTTGGGGAAACCCCCCGCTGTTCTAAGACATCGGGAGCATGCATCAAAATTTATCTCATTAGTGAGAGAGAAAAACCTCGAGATGATCAGAAAAGATTGTGGATGGGGGAAGGCATGGTATTGTAAGTGCCTTCCTCTGATTAAAGCATCATGACCTATGTCAAGGGGTTTTTGAATGTGTAAACGCATACTTTTGCATCGGGTCCCCCCGATCGAGTCGTGCTTGAGTTCTGTTGGAGCGGGTTACTTTGGCGCAGGCTCACCCATTCCTTTGGAAAATAGTCCAGATGATAAGATATTTTGCCTATAAGGCCGGGATTGAGTCTACCCTCAGTTATCTCGTGAGGTTATATCAGCCATTGTGCTATCGAGGTTTCATTATTCTGCAGTGTCGATCCACCCGGGCTCTTGTTGTTAACAGCGTAGAGGACGAGGATCATGGATGGATGAACCAATTCGTTCGAGTTTGAACAATCGATATCATTCCTGGAGAGTTTCTGCCTTTTCCTGAGAAATGGAACTTCACACGTAAGCGTCGTACCTCCTTTTTCATCGTTTTGACTAGAGGGCTCCGTAATGATATTTTTCTGTTTTTGTTTTTTTAGCGAATCCCTGGTTGCCAAACGAGGTCCCTGATTTGGCCGAGTGGTCTCGCAAGCTAGAAGCCTGCTCGACTTACGATAGGCGCAGGTGGCGAGACCTATCCAAATGGAGGTGGGAGGTAAAGCATCACGGTAGGCGCCTGGCGACTTGTTTCCCCAAAATTGTGTTTTTCTTTTTAACGTACTAACTTATCCGCCGCAGGTACCGGAGGTATTTTTTGAAATGAGACTGTGCTCTCAAGGAGAGAAGGAGAGGCTGCCGACCTTGGGGTCGAGGGTCGATAACAAACAAAAAGAATCTTCGGGGTGTAGGGAGGCTTGCAGCGGGGAGAGTCCTTCTCAGCGAATCAAGAGAATCGACCGATAGATCATTCAATTTCAGGGACTTCTGTTATCGAAAGAACATTCCTCGTTTATGATGATGGCACTTCAGGGGACACTAAGCCATCGGATATTCGGTCGGCTTTTAGTGAGGCTCAGCGGCTTGGCTTTATGGTGAGTTTGGTAGCCGACATAGGATTATTTCGGCCTTACGCCTTTCCTTTCTTATTGAATTTTCTTTCGCAAGCCTTCGACAGGCTCAAATCCGAGCTACTTCATTATGAGGCTCGGTTGCGGAGAACTTCGGATAGGGAGAAATCCCTTAAGCTTCTTTGTGAGAAAAAAGAAAGCGAGTTGGTATCCTTACAGTGCGAGGCGGGTCGAAGCCTGGACTGCGAGAGTTGCCTCGAGAGACAGGTATCTTGTGTTGCATGTTGACATATGCTCCTTCTTTTGTTTCTGGAGGTTAACGTTTTGATCTTTCAGCTGGAGAGCAAAATGGAGGAGTTGGAGTGGCTTTGAGGCAAAGTTGGCAGGGTCAAACGTGAGTTCGACGAGGTGCAAGCCCATGCAGATGACCATGTTGATGCCAAGGAAAGTGCTTTGGCTAAAGCTTCCACCTTGGATATGCAAATCAGGACCACTCGTGCGAGTGATTCTGCGTGCGCGAATATGATCGCGAGGCTCGAGTCTGAGCTTTCGAAGGCGAAGGCTGAGGTGGTGAATGCTTGGGCCGAGGCTGTGATGAGTAGCACGAGGGCGGATCAGAGAGCGACAACCTATTTGGAAAGTGCTGGCACTGCTAGAGCTGGGCTAAGGAGAATTCTTGATTGCGCGAGCAGTAGTAAAGAGTACGCAAACTGCAAATCTCGAAGGGAAACTCTCGAGGAAGTTCACAAAGGGGTTTCGATCTTTTGGAGGAGATCGAGAAAGCCAAGGCGGAGAAGTATGATGCCAAGTTCCTTCTGTCCGATACCGAAGATGGCGAGGACGGGGCCGCCGGGCCATAGTCCCCAAGAGGGACGTTTACTTCCTTCTTGTTCTTGTGTATATAACTTTCATAGTATGTTGTAAACGGAGCTTGTATTCTATTACCTGTGTGTATAAGAGGGGAACCTCGCGGTTTCATATCTTCTGGGTTTCCATTTTCCAAAATTTTAGCCAGATTAATCCGATCTCTTGAGTTAGTGGGAGTCTTTAGAGCCGGTGATACGACCCTGGGGCTCATTAGGCTGGCTTGGGGGGGCCCTTACGGGCTTGGTTGATTCAACCTTTAGTATATGTTGACGCTTGAGCTCTTATGCATTTGTTCAACCGTTTTGGGTTTAGTGTTCAAGTCGGGTTTTGACTCGTGCTCATTTGACCCTCAGGCTTTTACGTTTGCGTGGGCTGGCGATAATGGCTCTTACGCCTTGGACCGAAGTGGACTTCTAATGTAAGATGGCGATAATGGCTCTTACGCTTTGCCCTTAGGCATATATAGTTAACTATTTTGGGTCAAGTCTCTGAATCGGGTTTCGACTCGAGCTCGTTTTGACCCTCAAATTTTCAGGTTTCAAGCTGGCGATAGTGGCTCTTATGCTTTAGGTCGATGTGACCTTTTGTGTGTATGGCCCTGAGGCTCATTAGGCTAGCGACAATGGCTCTTACGCGCTTGGTCGATGCGACCATATATGTAGGCTTTATTTTCCTCTCGTTAAGGACTTTTGAAGTAAAGTTTGCCTGACTCGTTGTCAGTTCGGGAAGAACCTCAATTTCGAGCAACTTGCGGCGATGTTCGAGCACCTCGGGAAGTTTGCTTGGAGGATGAGTAGCTCAAAGCCTGTGATTTGGAGCTGACACAGTCGAAGCTCTTTTGCCTATGCCAAGGGTAGCCTGTTTAACCGGTTCTTTCCAAAGTAGATTCGGAGTAATTGAAGGCCTGTGTGGGCTGGCGACAATGGATCTTACGCCTTGTAGTGGCGATCGGGCGTCCCTAAGTCACGTTAGTTCGGATGGTACAGCCGTGTGACCGGAGTCACTTGTGTTTGGCCGGAGCCTTTGAGTTCCGAGTGAAGTAGTTTCGGCATCTATATCAAGGGGTATGCCTTTTTAGGGGTCTTACAAGTTCGATATATAGCTGAAACTTTAGGATCATGTCTATGACTTTAGTGAGGTCTTACAAGTTTTACATGCCGTTGAGGTCTTAAAGTTTTACATGCCGTTGAGGTCTTATAGTTTTACATGTCGTTGAGGTATTATAGTTTTACATGCCATTGACGTCTTACAGTTTTGGATACTTGGTACAAGTATTGTTCATACCTTGCTTGAAGTCTTATAGATATATTTGTTGCCTTATGTACGTTTTACGAGGCCGAGTTTTCCTGCTCGAGGTCTTATGGCCTTGGGTTTTGATAAATCGATGGAAGTGGCGCTTGACGGCAGTTTCCGAGTCGTCGAGGGTTTCTTGACTCGGGAGCTGTTATTTGCAAACTTTGTATTACCTTATCGAGGGCTTCCGGTTTGGAGATCCTGACCCTGGGGTCGTGAGATTTTGGAGATATCAGCGCCAGTCTCTGAGTGTTCGAGGCGCTTTTGTCCTTGGAGATGTTTCATGATTTTCATGCCTCCTCGTGAGGGCTTATGAGCTTGGAGTTCCGACCCTGAGGTCATGCGGGTATTCGGGACGTCTTTGATGGAGGAATCTTTTTATCAAAAATGCTGAGTTTCCTTTGGAGCATGAGATGCTTAGACAAAAGGCATTCTTTGATTGCTTGACACAAGTATACATGACTTCGTTGTCGGGGGACTGACTACATAGGCACGGTTCATTGGACCGCTTGGCCCGGTACATTGTTTTACTAATGGGACCATGGGGGAATGCCCTCCAGTATTCGGGGTTGATTGCAAAAAGAAGCCTAGAATACTTGTCGAGTCTTCCTTAGGTAGAATGTAGATGTTGCCTCATTAAAAACCTTGCCGGTAAAAACCCTTATTGGGATAAAAACTCGGTCGAAGGAAAAGAGTGCAACGGATGCTTTAAAATCTTAACGTCTTTGAGCTGGATCAGTGCTTGGACTGCTTCGGTAGGGCACCTACGTAAGGGTCAGCATGGAATATAATATAAAATAAAAAGGAGATGGTTATAGTTAGCGGCGATGGTGCTTTCAAACCTTGGAAATGGTCTCGCGGCTGCTATTTTTTGTCGATTTATCTCTTAGTCCCTCTACTAGAGGGGACTTCGGTGTTTCGGCTAGTGGCGGCCGTCTTAAAAGATCGTGTGGATGACATGTTGCGGCTCGTCTGCCTTGTCCCTTTTGGCTGTTTCCTTTTCTCGAGACCGATTTTTGGCTCGGTCGCTGAGGAATTCCCGAAAATGGCCATCGTCGAGTAATCGGGCCACTTCCTCCCAGAGTTGCCGGCAATCTTCGGTCCTATGCTCGTGCGTGTTGTGAAATTTGCATACTAAATTGTAGTTTCTTTGTGAAGGATCCTATTGTACAGGTCTGGGCCATCTGGGGTCTCTAATTTTGTTGATGGCGAACACGATGTCCGATACATCGACATTGAAGTTGTATTCTGATAAGTGAGGCGCCTCTATTGGCCCCGCGTTCCTATCGAATCCGGCTCTGTTGATAAGTCCTTGAGGGTTCTATCCTCAGTCTATCCTTCGATCATTGTGAGGCGGGTTGCGCCTCAGAGCGTTCCTTCTGTATTTGGTATACAGTTGGTATCTTTCTTTATTTGGCTTTGGCTCCTTCGCCAAGAGCCTGCTCGGATATACTGAGCCCGAGGGGGCTCCTAGATGGTCATCCTCGGCCCTGAATTTTGACTGGTATCAGTTGTGGACGTCTAACCAGGTCACGGCGGGATATTCGATCAAATTATGTTTTAACTATTTTGAAGCCACCGAGCTTCGTTCATTCAGACCTTGAAGTGAAAGCCTACACTGCCCAATCGTCGGAGACTGGCGGTAGCTCCATCCATTCCATTTGGAAGCGAGATACGAACTCTCACAACATTTTGTTCTCTCTTTGCTTGATCTTGAACACGTCGGATTTCCTTGTTGAACCTTGATGGCACCGACATGTGCTTTTATGAAGGAGTCTGCTAGCATGGCAAACGAATCTATGGAGTTGGGAGCTAGGTTGTGATACCACATCATGGCCCCCTTCGAGAGTGTTTCCCTGAACTTCTTTAGTAAGACGGACTCGATCTCATCATCCCTTATATCGTTACCCTTTACCGCGCAGGTGTATGCAGTAACGTGCTCATTGGGATCTGAGGTCCTGTTATATTTTGGGAGTTTCGACATTCTAAACTTCTTTGCAATGGGTTTCATGGACGCTTCCTTGGGGAACGGACTTTGTATGAACTTCTTCGAATCCACGCCTTTCAGGACCGGGGGTGCGCCCGAAATTTGGTCGACCCTAAAATTGTAGGTCTGGACCTTTTTTTTTTTGGCAATCCGCTAGGCAAGTGCCTAGGGCTAGTTTTTTATTAATAGAAGAAAAGAAAAATACAACAATTAGGAAAAGTACAAATAAGGGGGACAATAACATCGGTATTGTTACCCATATGCCTTGGCTATATAATCACTCATCCGCGCCTCACATTGCCTATGGCAGCCTCATGTAGAGGATTCATGGTGTAGCTGCCTGCAAAGTCTCACGAGGGCATATAATCTTATAGCCGTGTGGATAATTTCCAAAGGCATAGGACCAAGGAAACACAAACCGTGCTAAACCTTACCTTACTAATCCTATTGAGGCATAAAAAACCTCACCTACTAGCATGCATGTAAAAAATAAGAACTAGAAAGTACCAAATATTCAATGATCATCACAGAGTTTATAACATACTCTGTGATGATATTACAAATGAGTATACTAATATAATGATGAAGGAATTAAAATGTTGTCCCTTCTTGTCCGAACTTGTAATTTCTTCAAGTTGTAATGCTTTTCATCACAACCCCAATTCTTCAAGATGTATTCAAAAATCAAGATTTCTTTTTTGAACGATTGGACTTTGTAGATGTAGTTGGGGCAGCCTTCTTTTGTTTGGCAACTCTCATTGGAGGTCGCCTAACATTTAAAAAATCGCTGACCGTGTCGTCCCAACTATTTTTCCTTGTATGTGCCTTCTTTAATTTTCCACTATGCATAGGTGATAGGTCACCTTTTCTTGATGCCTCTGCCCGGCATTGATTTAAGATATCATCTTCCTCCCCTTCTTCATATATATCTCTACCTACCAATAGTGGATTTGGCATGTCTTGAGAAACACCCTGAGTCATCAATGTATTGCCAGCTTGTGCAGTAACCAGACTTGCCTTACTTTGTTGTGATTTGTTCCTGCTCATATTCTCATCACCAGTGCTTGAAATAGCATGAGTTAAAGCTTTTTTAGGATTAGAACTTACCATTGCATCCAAAAGTTGTCTTTCTTATAACAAAATAACTGGAGCAGTGGTTACGAGCTGTTGCTTCCCAACCTGTGAAATTGTTACTATTTTGCAATCACCAGTAGGAGTCCTAGCTGTAGCGTTTGGATCATTTTGTTGCTGCTGTTCAATAGGACTTGTATGGATACCTGACGTGGCCTGTTTGGTCGATGTTGCACCTATATGAGTTGCAGCTGGCGTACCTTGCCTTGTAGATGTTCTTGCAGTAGCACTTGTTGTCACAGTTTGGAACTGCCCAGATGTTGGTGTTCCTGTTTTTGTTCGATCACCCTTAGGCTTTGTGTTTGAGGTGTTGGGATTAATTTGCTGTTGTTGCACATTAGTTGTAGGTGTTCCAGCTGCTGCATTTTGAAAAGCTGGAGATGAAGGATTTCTGGGAACGAATGCAAGAGCATTGGAGTTCAAATTGCTCGTTGGACTTGCTGCTGGCACTCGTTCAGATATTACCATCGCTAAGGAATCAAACTCCTCACCTGCACTCTCATGATTAGCCTCACGATCAGCCTCTTCTGATGAATAGCCAGCAAAACCATCTCCCCAATCCTCTTCATCATCATCCTCCCGTTGTTCTTGCCAAAGTTTAGACTTGATAGCCATCAGCCTCAAATTTCCTTGTATAGCATCATTGTTATTCCCCGTTGATAACATAAGTTGCCCAGTTTCACCTTCAACCTCTCCACAATATTCCATTGACTGAGAAGGAACCTCAAAAACAGATTTGTTTAAGGTGACCAAATGTTGTTTGACCATGGGATTGTTCATCATCATTTCTTTTTGAACATCTTTAATGATTTGTTCAACCTGTGGATTGGAGAAATGCAATGTAGGTACATTGGAGTTGTGTGCCTCTACATTAGAACGTATCTGTTGTTCTGGACTGCCTGGAGATTTATGCATCCCAGATTTTGTAGCTGCCTCGCGATCACACTGTTTGATAGTCATCGCAGTATCATCCAAAAAGGTTCGTGCATCAGAACCTGCTGTATACTCTCCCTCTCCTTATTCACCACTTGTTCCTGGTCTTTGCTTAAGGCATCAAAAGAATTAATAAATTCAACTCCTTGCTTTTGCGCCAGCTGCTGCACTTTTTTATTTCTTGGAGATCCTATTTTGCTGGACACCATTGTCCAGTTTTCAGCCTTTTTCCCATGAATATTATCACTCTTTACACCTTCCTTAGAAGCGTCATTAGTTTCAGCCTGTAAACCTGCTGATTTTGTATTTGCAGCAGTAGGTTTATCAATCTTAGACACCACTCGATCAACAATTTTCTTCAACTCAGGAGCATCAGTTTTGTTTTCTAGAATTGCACCAGCTTGGCCTGCATAAAGAATCACATGTGCATTAACTGTTTGACGCTCAACTTCATCAGATTTTTGCTTATCCCCTGGTCCTTAGTAACCCCTGCTGAAGCACGAACAGATATAGGAACTATAACAGGATTCAATTCCGTCGATACCCTAGCACGAGCTGCAGAAACTGGAATGTAGCAACACTAGAAACAGCTGCTATTTTATGCCCTTGCGCTAGAGTATTTTGCCCAGTACCTGTAGTGATAAGATTAGAATTCTGAGGCTCAATCTGATCCCTTCCTTTACCAGGTTGCCCAGCCTCCAAAACCACAGATACACCAGCTGCTTCACCCTTGGAATTCATATCTCGATCATGAACAACTGGACCCTTACTTCCACCTGTTTTTTCTAATTGCACAGCATCTCGAACACCTGTAGCATCTGCTCTTTTACTCAAATCATCACACACCTGCTGCCTAATGTTCTTATCACTTTGTGATCCTTCTATAAGTTGTTTCCCGGCTCTCTTAGCATTCAAAAACACTCTTTCATCACCCTACAATTTTTCAACTATTTGATGCTCATTCTCAACTGTTTCATCACAAACACGAGCATCTTGAACTGCCTTTCCTTTTAAGCGTCGGCATTGATTTTCTTCATGTCCTTGATGCTTACAATGGCAACAATACGAAGGCAAATTATCATAGATAATTTCCTGGTAATCATCGACATTCTTACCAGTTTTAGCATCAAGATATTGAAGCCTAACCTTTTCAGGAAGTGTGTCCAGTACATCCACAATCACTTTAACCCTTGCTGTGCTAGGACGTGATCTTATTTGAGTTGCCTTATCAATTGCAATAGGTTTTCCCACTATTGCTGCAATAGATAGTAAAGCCTTATGTGCAAATATTTCTGGCGACAACTTCGGCAGCGAAATCCAAACAGCAGCCTTAGAGGTTTCTTCCTTAGGATTGTAACCAACAGTCGATGGAAAAACTCTATATTGATGCTCTTTTCCATTGTGTTGAAAGTAATTCACAGCTCTTGCTAAACAACACACATAATCTTCATATTGATCACAACGAATTAAGAGTTGCCATTGGGCCAATGAACCTAACAAGTAATTACCTTTGATGCCAATGATTTTTGGCAGATTATTCCTTAAAACCTGCAGATTTAGTGCGTCGCTGGACAATTTAATGATCACAGCTTGGTGTAATCCTTCTTCCTTTGCAAATTCTTCACGTTCCTCCAATGAAAACTGAATCGTAGGGATTCCATGAACAATTTCAAAAGGTTTCAAAGTCGTTTTTGTGAGAGGTGCGGCAGATTGTTTGTGATTCAAACTTGCTGCATATGTACGAACGTTGTTAATGTTTGGAATAACTTCATTAGAGTTTGAATTCTGCTCTCCCACAGCCAAAGGCTGGGGAGAGACGTTTGCTGCCATGGAAGGGCTCTATTACGCAACAGTTTCAACTACGTTACAGTAGATTGCTACACTACATCGCGGAGACAGATGGCCTGTTGAAAATCTGGAAATTCTCGGAGCTACAGTAATAGTGTAGAAAAATTTAAGATCTGTCCCAAATGGCTATGGATTTGATGATGAAACCAAATGGGGATTGTTCGCAAAGAGAAGGGGGGTCTTTTGACACCAAATTTGTGACAATCCACCGCCGGATTCCGGAATTATGGCCAATGAATAGTGTCAGAATTACTATTCACCCTTCTTCCTAGAGAGAAGGAGCTTGAAGAAGATGTATGTTCATTAAAGGATGGGGCGGTCTCGACCTTCTTGTCGTTGGCTTCTATCATTTTTTGGTGAGGTCCTCGAGCATTTTTGTGATGTTCATGGAATCCTCGAGCTTCTTGGGATTCAGAAAGCGATTCAATCCTTTTGGTGAGGTCCTCGAGCATTTTTATGATGGCGGGATCAGTCATCGACCCGTTATTGCTTGATCTCTCCGGCACCTGATCGGCTGGAAGAGCTGTCCCCAGAGCTACCGTGCTGGGAGTTTTCTGGTGACTTTGCAGCTGAGCAATAGCTAGTTGTTGTGCCTGCAACATTTCAGTAATAACATGAAGGCTGACCTCATGTTCTCCCCTAGTTGGGGCTTTCTGAGCTTCTTGGGGATCTCCTTAATGCGCGCTTCTGTCGGTATGTGAGCTTATATTGATCCGTTGGGCATTGCGTGAGATTGCATCCACGAGGACTAGCTCTGGTGCATTCCCAGGGTTTTGTAGCAGCACACCAACATCTGGAACAACCACACTGTTTTCCCCATGGTCCTCAAGATTGCTATTTTCATCCCCGTTTACCGAGCTAGACATTTTGACCTGAAATCGAAGATCTTGGACAAGATAAAGCGTGAAAGATAACCTGCATTATGTAGCGAAACCAGCAAGAAAATAATCACTATTATTTTTAGCCCCACGGTGGGCGCCATACTGTTTACCGTGAAAATGGTAATAACAATTAAATTTGTTGATGGGACTCTAAAAATAAGTGATCTATTTTTATGCCAGTTTGTAAAGCAGTTGATGCTAAGTATATGAGATCTAAAAATGAAATGAAGTTAAGGAGGGAGCTATAACCAACTGATAGGCCAATTACTTGGGACCTCGGGCTTGTCAGTTCTGGGCCTCGAGGTCGATTCCGGGGCTCAGCCACGAGCTATTGAGGATCATCGGGGCAGGGCTAACAGTTATGAAATAATCAATGAAGGCTCTTTGTAGCCAATGATAAGCAATGAACGATGAACAAATATGAAGGCAATAATATCAAGAGAGCATATAAGAGAGCAAAGAGAATATTTTTTGATATTTCTCGCGGAGCAATTGGAGCCATAACCGACCCACACAAATGTCAAAGACCCCCTTTATATAGGAGGGGAATCCCAATATAGTACAAACGCATTAATTACAAAAATAGGGGGATGAGACAACTAGATGGGGCCAGGCTCTGCCAGTACTAGCTGCATGCCTAGGGAACTCCCCATTCCCATCGTGACCGCGACCAACATTGTCGTTAGGTCGGGCGTCAACGAACCTCGAGGTAGGGAGATCGACCACAGCCTCGCAGCCTCGAGGTCTCAAGATGATCCCCGAAACACCTCAATGACGAAAAATTGGACCCTTCGATTTCGCCGTATACAACTACAATACTAAATTATTCTATACGTTTGTAATTAATGCTAGCCCAATCCCAACTCAAGATCTAAAGGTTTACATCTTTGCTTAGAAGCTAAATTGGGCAAACTTGATAGCTTCTCTTTAGATCGTTTTCCATGTGTAAGGGTAAACGTGCATGATTCTTGGGAATCTTGATCATAAGAGCTGAAGCTAATATTGGATTCTTCAAACAGTGTAAACAGATTGGAAGAATCATAGCGCAAATTAGGATCGGAGAAATATGGTGATGAAGTCAAGCCATGATAATTAGTGATATTGTTATTACTACTTTGAAAAGCTTGAAGATAATAGCTGAGTCTGGCCTTTGTTTCTTGAAGCTGCAGCCTTTTCTTTCTCATCCTTTCCTTCTTGTGAGCATTTTGATGACCTCCCAATGCTTGTGAATTTGAAAAATCCTTTAAACAATAGTGGCACTCAAACTTCTTCTCCGTTGGGTCGTCGTCTTTTGCATCATTTGAAGGTTGTTTTTCTCTTCCTGCTGAAATTGTGGAACATGATGAATTCACACTCTCACGATCTCCTAATTCCCCCTTCATATATTTTTGACAAGGATCAAGTTCAAAACCAAATATTTTAAGCCTCTTAATCTTCATGCCGGATTTAGAGAAGGATTCATTTCCTCCAATATTGCATGATGGATGAAAAAAAGTAGAGATATCTTTTTCCATATTCTTGATCAGTTAGATGAATGATTTAAGATAAATATTGAAAATGAAAAAAAGGACAATGTTTAGGGTGGCTGATGATGCAGTATATTTAGTTCTGCATCTCTTCCTTATATAGTAGTACTTTCTATTGTTTCTTGACTATGTATTGTATCTTCAAACGAGAGTTGTTATGTTTTACGAGCATGAATGGGACATAAACGTACCTTAGTCAATATATTTAAGAAAAAAAGGAGAGGCAAAGAATGGTCAGATTAGTGAAGCTATCTCTCGTGCATTATAAATAAATCTTATTCATATTAATGTGGTAGATATATACACCTTGAACTTTTCCTGCCAAAGAGGATTAGACTGTATGATTAAAGAATTAATTGGTTCTCTACTTACTCTTAAAATATTTTCATATGGAAAAACATGCATTCATGGTACCACTTAATCAATTAAAAATAAATATTTCATGCTTGAGGAGAGGAGATTGCTTTTATATAAAATGGAAACAACAAAAGTCAAAGAAATATATGAGGATGTAATCGCCTGGAAGGACTCCTAGCCTCTGCTAGCAATCTATCTCCGAACTTAAAATTTTTCTTTAATATAACTTTTATTGACCAATTCATTAGTGGATTCATGTATTATTACTCAATCAAAGCATATAAAATTCCAGAATGTAACTGAATTAATTTTAATAATATTCTGTGGGTGCCTAGTCCCATCGACCACAGCACCCTAAATTGTGTTCATACTGTGCTGTGATTATTCATCACTTAAATGAAGGTTCTTTGCAATAATCCACACTCCATTTTATAGAATAAGGAATTAAAAAAATGAGGAAAGAATAAGTTTATCTTGACCATGTTAAAGGGAAGCAATTTAATTACAGGAGAATCGTTGTTATGTACAGCGGAATATGAACGAGTGGTTGATGAGGTAAGCATGCTTAGTATATGTATATGTATAGGGTCTTCTATGAGATCTGGGCATATCTTCTTAGAGAACAAAAACCGTATAATTTAATACCTGAAAAGCAATTGATTAATGGTAGGTCATCATCTAATTTTATTAAAGCATTTGTGTTGGACAATTGTTCACTTTGATTGCTACCCATAATTAATTTCTAGCTTTGGGACATGTTAGTTGATATGATTATTTCTTTTGTCTATTACTAGATCTTATTGTTTAACCAAAAAATGAAATTTTAGTCAAAGTTAAAATTTAGAAGAACACGGGTTATTGATAATCAAAAGAATGTATAAAAGGAAACAATTTAGGTAGCAAGAGAGTAATCAAGATAAAAACAAGTAAACCAAAGTTTATTCCAATAGTGTTTTTTTTTTACAATTGATCAGATATCTCCCTTTTATAGATATCTTGGAGATATACGTTTTGCCCAAATCATAATGAGGCTATTATGAGTAATTAAAGACATTGAATGCTATGTTACATAATCATTACATTCAATACAAATTCTCTAATGTATTTCACATTTAATGCCTATTAAATGTCGTATCTGCACTATTTTCTATTGTCAGATTCATTCCTTTTGATTCTCGGACATAAATAACTTAGATAGGTATGAGCGCTGAGTTATTTGAATAACTGCCTGTGCCTCTTCCTCTGCCATTTGCTCGTATCTGTTGCAACTCGTGCCTCTTGGCTAGTTGTAATTCATTGACCATTTGACCAGTCTACGTGTCTCGACACATCACCTTTATATTTAAATACAACTTTTTCCAATACAGATAGTCCCCCCACTTTCCATTTATTCATCAGTTGAATATTTGGGAAGTGGATTTCATTAAAAGAAAATTTTGTCACCATTAATGCTATGACAAAATTGACACTTCAATTATCGCTTCCATTTAATGCTCCGTACACATGTCATTTTTCCATTGGTTCTGCAGTTTTGCAGCCCTTTTCAAGGCTTTTTTACGGCTCCACTATTCACGAAGTGCTAGTTATCATTATTATGGTCCTTCCATTACTGCACTTTTACCTTTGGCGATTACTTATTAATATAAATATAACTTCTTTCCTTGTCTTTTACCACATAAAGCTTATTGAACACTTAATTCCTCAAATCTCAGTTCACTTCTTCCTCACATTATTGTTGATACCCAATTTTTCCCTATGTATTTTTATACAAAATAGCATGTACATGTACATATAAGCATGCCCCAAGAGTTTTTGTATTTTTTCCTAATTTTTAAGATTTTTGAAATCAATTTATTGTCTATTTTAGTAGTGCAAAATCCATAATTATTCCCAAAATCATCAGTTTTTGTGAATAATTTATTTTATTCCCATATTTATACCAAAATATAGTTAAGATAATTTTTGTACATTTTTACAAATTTATTTGGTATTTTAAAAGCTAAATTGCATATAATTGCAATTGTAGCCTACTTTAAGATTAATAGCATTTTATAATTGTAAAATCGGTTCCAATATTTTTAAATTAATATTTATATATTGTTTGTTGGCTCAGTACTTTTAATTTGCTTTCAGGATCATTTTACCATTATTATAAAAATAAAAAGAGAAAAACTGGCTATTTAAAATCTGGCCCATTGTATTTCAATCATAGCCAAATTGATCACTCTAATCGACCCAATTCTGAAACCCAATTGGACCGGCCCAGTTCTGATTTAACCCAACCCCTTTACCCATTTATCCGACCCGCCCGTTTTTTTTAATCCCAGCCGTTGATCTTTTAGATCAACAGCTCCCCTCATCCCCTTCCTTTTTTAATTCAAACGACCTTTTTACCCTACCTCATTCTCACCAACCGCCGCCTCTGCAAACCCTCCACTATCTCGAACCCTAGCATCCTCATGCCTTGTTCCACCTTGTTTTCACCGGAATCCATGGCTTCTCAGGCCATAGACAACCTATATTCACCTCCTCCGGCTCTTGCATGCCTGGTGCTCGAAGGTTCGAGGCCAGACCTCGAAGGTTCGAGCTCAGACCTTCACCGATTCGAAGATTCCGTCCATCTCCGACTTTGCTCGGGTGGCTTTTGGTTTTCTGAGCCTGTTTCTGACCTCATCCGACTTAGATCAGACATCTTTCCAAGCCTTTCTCATTCAAGGGTTCCTCTGAAACCCTAGCTATTCGAGGTTTTCTCTGATTGTTCTTTTAAATCTATGCTATATCTGTGCTTTACTGGAGTTTTTGAAACGCTTTCCCCAATTTTTCTTTCAAAAATTACTTCTTTCCGATCTAGGGTTTATGAAAAGCTTAAAATGTTTTTCTGACTCTTCCTTTTCTTTTCTTTGTGTGTATGCGTCTATACTACGTTCGTATGTATTCTTTTCTACCATGCCTGTATTGTCCTTCTACTTTTCTTTTATACATGTTACTCTTGTGCTCACATGAATATCCTTGTTATGTTTTCATTACTCTTCTACTATATGTGTTTACTGTTAAGTTCTTCGATTTTTGTTTGCTTTACTGAACTCTCTTCGTGTTCTTGCTAAATGTGTTTCATCTACTGCTTCTTAAGTTTGTATCACTTTTTCTTCTGAACTTGTTTAAGTTCTGAGTTTTTCTCAAAACGTGTTCTCCATGCTTTTGACTGTGTATCATGTATGTTTGTTTCTCATAAGTCTTTGGAAAAGACTCCTGAGCCTCTATTGAATGGTTTGCCTTCTCATCTCTATTGTCTGACTCAACTCGAAACCCTAAGGTTCGGGGATTTCTTGGCATTTTGATCTTTTGTGTGCGAGTTAGGTTCCACTTCGGGACCCTGGACTCTCAGACTCATTGTGAGTCTACGAACTAGACTTATACCTCTTCTTGCTTATGATTCTGAACCTTTCTTTGTTAAACTCTCTTCTAAATAATTTGACAAACCCCTCTGGTATTCACATACTTGTGTGCTTTATATATAAAGACTCTGCCTTAAAAGGTTTTTGATTGATTCTGAAATCCTCTAATGGGGTTTGATTGATTGCTACTAATTTTTCTTTAATTGAACCTCCTTTACCTTTTCCTGACTTGCTTCATTCGAATTGAATTGTAATTTTGATTTCCCTGGCTGTTTGATTGATTCCCTTTCCTTATTTTTTCCAAGCCATGTACTATTGAATTCTTTCCTTTAATAACTTCTCTGTATTTACCCCTTTTGTGCTACTTTGAAAAGGTTTTAATCAAAACTGCTTTCCTTAATTGACTTTTACCCATTGAAATCAGAATCCCTTAACTAAAGGGAGATTGATTTCAATGTTATTTTCTTACCTTTTCTCACTTGTTTTCTGCACTATAAAAGGGGCACGACCCTTCTGCACTTTGATGATCCTTAACTTACAATTCAATATTTTTACAACACACATCGAATTGCATACTCTTACACACTACTACTACTTTCAAAACCTGCATTCCCTCTTGCTCTCTTCTCTACTGATGTTCTCTGCTCCTGCTTATTATTAGCTGGGTGAAAGTCAAGGCTAATATACTACTACTACTTTGTCTTTACATCCTGCTCTTGCTCTTTTACTGGTATGTTTTGATTCAGTTCCTAGCGATCACCCTAATGTGTTTACTTAGAACTTTTACATCTATGCCTATTACCTGCAAAGTTTGACACATTCATATGCTGCTGTTTGCTTTACTTTCTTGCGAATACTTGATCCCTATACCTTTACCTTCTATGTGTTTGTAAATGGGGATTCAGGGCATGGCAACATGAGTTATTGTCCATGAACGAAATTTTAACTCCAAGTAAAGGGTGTCAGTAGGTTTTATTGCTGATCATGTCCTTTGACCACTTTTCATTTGTCTACTGTTTCTGTTATGAATCCCCTACCCTTACGACCTATGTATGCTGAGTTAAGGCTCATAATCTGGTAGCCTCTTAAATGGCTGCCCAGGCCTGGGCCTGGCTTTCAATAAGCCCTAACTCCTCAACTTGAAATGACAAGTTGGTCAGGGGTGTGCCAGTACTTCAAGTTGCTTGGCATGACCACCAGCTTATCACTCCCCCTCCCTTGCACTTGCACCTACTCTTAGATTTTAAGTTCTACCCCCTTCTTATGAGCCTTGCTTTGGGACCTTTAGTTCCCTCTGAACTTGGACATTTGAGGGCTTGCCCTTCCACACTGCACTATGTCCTTGATTCTGAAATATATTTGGGGTGTAAGCATTGCACGGAGCCCCTTTGAGACTCTTGGGAACTTTGACACATCCCAAATAAGAGAAAGGCTTTCGAACTTGATCTTTGGAGTTGGTTTACTTCATGCTTCAGACAGAAGTACGAATCAGGCTCTCCTTGGTTGGGACCTTTAGTTTTCTGATGTAATTTTTATTTCATTTTTCTTTTATCAATTCTGGTTTGTAATAATCTTGTAATAAACATTTGGGGTCGGCTAGTGGAAAAGGGTGGGGAACTATGCATGCAAGGGGGTAGATATCATGCCTACAGGGGTTATCATTTATAAAATTCTGCATCTCATCTAGAGATCATGCCTATAGGAATTACTATGTTTTAAAGTTCTGCATTTTATAAATCATTGAAACTCTGCATTCTCACATAGATACCATGTCCATAAGATTTTCTGCATTCTCATATAGACACCATGCCTATAGGACTTTCTGTATTCTGTATATGTATCTATCATTAGGCAAACGTGCATATAGGTTTAAATAACAATCAGTATTTTAGACACCAGGCCTATAGGACTTCTGCACTTCTATAAACGTTTAAAATCAGTAATGCCTAGATACCATGTCTATAAGATTCTTGCAACTGTTTAAGATCAATGACACTTAGAAACCATGCCTATAGGATCAGTTAATTGAATCAGCCTCGTTTCAAATCTAAAACCCGTCTTAAAATCTGCATATCCCTTTTTCTAAAATCAGTAAAGCTTTTCCTTAAAATCGGTATATTTTGCATTATTAGATATCATGCCTATAGGTTTCACCTAAGCAAACTTTAGGTTAAAAGCCATAAGTGCATCAGTCTTTGACAATTCCAATCAGCAGGCAGGTCTGATTCAGATTTCTTATCTGAAGTATGTAATAAATCAGTCTGCCTCACGCATTTTTTAAGTTTAATTCAGACCTAATCAGTACATGTAAGACATGCTAAACTCTATGCTTTTCTGATTTGAGGAGGTTTATTTGAGCCTTTCAACTGTTATGTGTTTTACCATATCTGCTTTATGTGTTTTGTTTGTCGCCCTAGAATTTTATCCTTTTAAAACCATAAAAGCCCCAACTCCCTCCCCTTCAGGATTAGTAGTCTCAATGCCTCCGAGATTGATAGGATTGGGACGGGTAATAGCATGCAATAAGTAACGATACCATTCTGCGCTTTAATTCCTTAACGAGGCGGGAAGGGTAGAATATGGATATGATGACCGGTGCACTAATATCACGTGCGACCCCTCTTCTGAGGAGTGATTGTTGGATATTGCATTGAAGTGATCCATATTAATCACAAACCTAGGACCCCCTTTCTTTATTCGCTTCCTTTAGAGTTGTTTAAACTTTTCAAATCCTTGCTCTCTTTCTACTTACTTTCATAAGTTTCAACCTAATTGCAATGTTGTATGCAAGTCCTTATTTGAGCCTTGATTGTTTACTTGTAAAGTCACAATTGTAGCATGGCCGGGAACCACACTTGTGGATCTTGAGGGGTGCCTAACACCTTCCCCTCGGGATAATTTCTAGCCCTTACCCTAATATCTGGTCTCTTCATCTCAAACTCTTCTAAAAAGTGTCCTAATGCACTATAAACATTAGGTGGAGACTCTTCAACTTCTAAACCCAATTCTCGAAAGGGAATAGAGTTGTCCTCCCAATGTCGTATACCTGATTTCTGACCACCACGGTTAGAGAAAAAGGGGGCGTCGACAACATGGCGACTCTGCTGGGGATTTTCTTTAGTCTTTTACCATTGCACGTTGCTTGTGACTTTATTATCTCATTAATTGCTTTACTTACTGTCTTTTATTCTTTCACTACGAAACTGACTTGGCTCTTCATGTCTTTTCTTTCCTTTAGCTGCTTTCCTTTACTACTTTATTTCAATGCTGTTGTAATTACTGCAATTATTGTAATCATTCATCTTATGAATGTGAAGATACATGTCAATTTGTTTCATTCTTGTAAACTGCATCTTCAATATCATATTCCACTCGTGCCAAACAAACACCATAGCAACGCTTATAATGAGTGGTTGCGCTCTTCCAATATTATCACCCTTTAAATTCGGCAAAGGCATATTTGCGGTAAAACCAGTCGATCAGCGGTGCAGTCGACGGTTCCGTGCCTTTCCCTCTTGAGTTGTCCGCTCAAGGGTACCTGTCTAATACCCCAATAGAAACCTTACTCTGTCTAACTGTGCATGCATCATGGTCAAACCTAGCCAAGTCAGTTATGTTGTCCACATAATGACTCATTAAGATAGCCTTGTCCAAAGTCCATCGGGTTTCCCTGAAACCCAAACAGACACCTACATGTTCTGTGCATTTATTTGGAGAACTAAATGCTTTTTATGCTAATTATTGGTTTAAATAGTTGAGTCTGGCAGGGTAAGGGTCTAACACTCTGTTTTGCAGAAAATGAGGCACGAAGTCCCCAGATTTGGCATGGTAACCAACATTCATCCAAGGCTGCTAAATTGGTGGGAAGATCTCCACTCTAGTGATCAGACACTCGTCCGCAAATACTTAGGGAATCTGCCTTCTCTTCTAGAAATCCAGCCTGACAATAAAATCATAGAGGCTGCAACTCTGTTCTGGGATAGTGGCAGGTTCGTGTTCCGCTTCAGGGACCTTGAAATGACTCCTTTGCTCGAAGAAATAGGAGGCTTAGCTGGTATTCCTTGGGAGACTCCGGGTTTGCTTATGCCCGAGAATCGCAAGGGTAGGGGTTTCCTTAAGATGATGGGACTGAAGAAGAACCCAGACTTGACCTGTTTGAAAGACTCCTACATCCCATTCGACTATCTGTACGAGAGGTACGACCATAACAAGTCATACCGCACCTACTCAGATGAATTTGCCCTTACCTCACTGGGGCATATTCACAGAAGGGTCTTCGTATTCTTGTTTTGTTTCCTGGGGATGATAGTGTTCCCTATGAAGAAGGCTAGGATCCACACTAGACTGGCCATGGTAACCAAGACTCTAATGGAAGGAATTGGCGGACAGCCTTTCAGTATAGTGCCCATGATTGTTGCTGAGATATACCGGGCTCTGGAGAACTGCCAGCGAAAGGCCAGTCATTTTGAGGGATGCAATTTGTTACTTCAGCTCTGGCTCATGGAGCACCTCCAAAAAGGAGAATACCGACAAGAGATTTTACGCAGAGACTGGGATGATCACATTGCCTTCCACCAGCCAAGGCGTTTGAATTATATGCCTAACATGTTCGCTCAGCCAAAGGACGCTGGAAGATGGGTGGAGCTATTTGAGAATCTAAAAGAAGACCAGGCATAGTGGATGGTCGAATGGTTCCCTACGGAAGAATTCATTGTTCGATCCCGAGACACACCATTTCTCATACTCATTGGTCTAAGAGGAACTTATCCCTACGTTCCCCTCCGAGCCATGAGGCAGGCTGGAAGAAATAAAATCATACCAAGGGTCAACAAAATGAGTCACTTTAGGGCCGATTTCCAGGACGATGATAGCCCTCACAAATGGCAAGCTCAACACATGTGGCATTGCAAGCTCGTTTTAGGTAAAGAGTCTATTGAGCCAGACAAGTATCACGCTGGTTGCGTGCCGCACTATTCGGGTTGGTTGGAAGATAATCACAATGGTATGGGTCAACCTGGGTTCATTCATGGACACAGAATCATCGACGAGAAAACTGATGCACGAGTTAAGTACAATCAACTGCGCAAGAGAATTCGAGAGTGTGAAAGTGAGCATCAGGAAATACAAGAAGCCCATCGAAAGTTGATCGAGGAATGGAAGGATATGGTTGTCAGCGACAACAAACAATTAGGGTATTTGGAGCGGGGTCTAGTGGAGCTAGAAGGAAAGTTCCTCAAGAGGATTGAAGATTGTCGGAACGCTGAAGGGAATGCAGGCAGACATTTGGCCCAAGCTTATCTGCTGCTAGGACTGCGCGAGCTGGTGAAGCTGTTCGAGGGGGATAAAGATGCCAAATCTGGGGAAGGTCCTTCTGGGACCAAGTAGTTAGGAGTCTTTTATTTTGCTTTTAATGATGTAATAAGGCCAATGGCCACTAGTGACATTTTATTTTCTTAGCATCGTTGTGAATTCGTCTTATTTTTATCAATAAAATGAGGCATTTAGCATTATAAGTTCTCAAAATTAATTTGTCGCTAGGCCTACCTCGGGCACAACGAGGCACCCAAATTAGGACGCGATTTATATTCTTGCACAATGTGTTTAAATATTGCAACATTTTCTTCTCATAACCCGCACTAACTTGTTACTTTTTTGTTTTCTTTATTTTTATTCCCCTCCCCAAAGGTTAGTTCGTGCATTCTAGCACCATCATCATACAGTACGAGATCCAAGGGCCCTCCACCTCCTCCTCCTCCAAGTCCTATCCGGAACAAGATCAAAGGTAGAATGGGAGATTCAAGCGCCAGAAAGGAAATTGAAAGAATTGAGATTCCTAAGGGTACCCCGGTTGCTAAGGAAACTGCTGCCCAACTTGAGCAGAAACTGTTGAAGTTCCAAGAAGAACTGGATCAAGTTCGGAACTTGGAAAATTTATCATTCACTCTCACCTCTCCTGATGTCAACACTCCAAATGCTCAAAATCCCGCACCTCCACAGAACACCCCACAACCACAGATGCAACCCACTCATGCTCAACACTGCAACACATGTCACACCCCACTACCCATTCCTGAACCACTGAACACCCCAAACGACCACCCCCACAACACTCCCATCTACATAGATACCATACCCCACTACACTCAACCAATCTCAAGTGCACCTGAGCCTGATGACAAGGAATCTCTTATCATAAACTTGGCAGCAGAACTCAAGAAATTGACCAACCGAGTCCAGGGCATGGAAGGAAACAAAGGCATATAGGGGCTGAATTATGAGGACCTCTGCATTCAGCCAGATGTTGAACTTCTGGAAGGATACAAACCTCCCAAGTTCAAAATGTTCGATGGCACGGGAGATCCCATAGTCCATTTGAGTACATATTGTGATAAGCTGGTCGGAGTCGGAAGGAATGAGAAAATCCGTATGAAACTCTTCATGAGAAGCCTGAAGGGGGATGCTTTATCCTGGTACATCAGACAGGACCCCAAGGAATGGACAAGCTGGGTAGGTATGGCATCAGATTTCATGGATAGGTTCCAATTCAATACAGAGAATGCACCGGATGTATTCTACATCCAGAATCTGAAGAAGAAGCCTACCGAGACATTCCGCGAGTATGCTACTCGTTGGAGATTAGAGGCTGCTAAGGTCAGACCGGCCTTTGAAGAGGAACAGATGAATAGATTCTTCATCCGGGCTCAGGACCCACAATATCATGAGAGGTTGATGCTGATCGAGGGCCAGAAATTCTCCGATATCATCAAGCTGGGAGAGAGAATTGAGGAAGGCATTAAGAATGGTATGGTTACTACTCTTGAAGCATTGCAGGCCACCAACAAGGTTTTACAGTCTGGTGGCACGTCCAAGAAGAAGGATGTCAATGCCGTGATGGTCGCACAGGGAGCCAAATCACCACTAAAATTCCATACTTACCCGTCACCTCCACTTACATATCAGCCTGTCCCAAATTACCAAGCACCCTCACCCTCTTACCAAAATCCATCACCCGTTTACCAATCATCTCCACCTCCTACATATCAACCCACTTCATCCAGATACTCTCAACCTGCACTTGTTTACCAAGCCTATAATGCCCAACCCTCTCACTACCAAGCACCTCCCACTCGCCAAAATCTCCCCAGACCCAGACCAAATTTTGACCGCAGACCTCCCAGACAATATACAACCATCGTTGAGCCAATTGACCAGTTGTATGAGAAACTTAAAGATGCTGGTTACGTCTCCCCTATCCCTGCCATAACTCCAGAAAATCCTTCCCAGTGGTCAACCCTAATAAGACCTGCGCGTACCACTCCGGCATGAAGGGACATACCATTGATGAGTGCCGCTCGTTGAAGGACAAAATTCAAACTCTGATCAACAATAAGGTTATCATAGCAAAGGAGCCTGGTCCTAATGTCCACAACAACCCTCTGCCTGATCACAGAGGTGGGGACATTCACATGATCGAGATCGAAGATGACTGGGACTCCAAGGGATCGATAGGATTGATTGCTGAGGATGATGAGCCAAAGAAACTGACATTCACACTTAACCCGATTGTTGTACAGAACCAGCCCTCCAAGGGCAATGAAGTAAACATGTCTATACCCCTCGAATTTGAAGCACCTTCTTCTGCGAAGGTAGCTGGGCCAATTGAGGTTGAGTTTGGGGTTCCAAAGGCACCTGTACCCTTTGAAGTTGCTGTGTTACCATCGAGGGTACCCATTCCTGTAGCAAAGTCAGACGTAACACCGTTCCACTCAAATGCCATACCATGGGATTATACAGCTGAAGGAAGGAGGAAAGGAAAGACCAAGACGGGAGAAGCAATTGTTGCGCAGGGTATGACCAAAACAGGCAGGGTTTACACTCTAGAGCACCTAGCTGAGTCCAGTAAGCAAGCCTCAGGACGGACTACTGAAACTGGTCCCGATGATCTTTGGAGGAAAATACAAGCTAAGGAGTATTTGGTCGTTGAGCAGTTGAACAAAACAACAGCTCAAATCTCCATCTTAGCTCTTCTACAAAGCTCTGACGCACAAAAAAATGCCTTGATGAAAATATTGAGCGAAGCTTATGTGCCCAGCAACATGACTAGGGGTGAAATGGCAAATATGGTAGGACAAATACTGGAAAGCCACAAAATCACCTTCCACGAAGATGAACTGCCACCGGAAGGACTGAGTCACAACATGGCCCTACATATCACCATGCAATACGAGGATTACTTCATCACTAGAGTCTTGATCGATGGAGGCTCCAGCCTCAATATCTGTCCATTGATAACTCTCAGAACATTGGGAAAGAGCCTGCACGAGATCAAAGATAGGTCCATCAATGTCAAAGCCTTCGATGGGTCCCAAAGGTCTACTATCGGAGAGATCAGCCTATGCTTGCAAATGGGGCCAACCTGGTTCGACGTTGACTTTAAAGTGATAGATGTCCCAGCATCCTACAATTTGCTATTGGGACGACCATGGATCCATGCTGCTAGAGATGTAGCATCGACCCTGCATCAGGCAGTGAAGTTCGAATGGAATCACCAAGAGGTGATCATTCATGGCGATGGTAGCAACCCCATATATAGTCGTCAGACCATCCCGATGATTGGAGGCAGAAGAAGAATAGGCGGAGAAACATACCACCACATTGAAAGAGTCAACGCTATAGACAAAGATAAATGGTGGGATAACCAGATTGAAAGTATCCTGAATTGGTGTGGATACGAACCTGGAAAGGGACTCGGCAAAAACCTCTAGGGAATCGCCAACCCATCAAGCTGAAGAAACATGGCACTACATTTGGTTTGGGGTATGAGTACACTTGGGAGGAGTTCAATCACTAGTCGCCACCATGGCGCGGTCCCTACTACCTACTGGAGCACCCGATACCTCACCTGGAGCAAACTTTCCAGCCGGCAAATACTATATATGGGTCGGAGGAAGATGAAGCATTGGCAGATGTGAAGAACCTGTTCCTGAAGGATGATGATATGGATTGCAGTGTTATTTTAGAGGAGGAAGGGGAGGAAGGCTTTTCTATACAAGTTGTGAACCGAGGAGAGCGCCTCAGCAATTGGTCAATTAGAACCACCAGGGCCCGGAAGGCTTCGGGGTAGCAAGGCTAAACAAAAGCAGAATGCATCACATTTTAATTTTTACCAACTGATTTTATTTCCGCATAGTCTTTAATTCTGAAAAGAGCTCTGATATTCAAAACAATTACGAATTTAATCGAAGCATTTCAGTTTATTATATATCTCGCTCCTATTATTTTTCTATCATTCACTTTATTTTTACACAGCATTACTATTACTTGCCTTGATGAACCAACGATTGTGACTTGCAACGAGACAACGCAACAAACGGATACGGACTCAGAAGAGGATGATATACCAGAAGAGGTTGTTAGAGGAGTTGAGAATTTTGAAAATAGTCCTAAGTCTAACTTGGACAAAACTGAGGTCGTTAATCTGGGAGATACAGAGAATATCAAAGAAACGCGCATCAGTGTTCACCTATCACCATCAAAAAAGAAAGAGTACACGGAGTTCCTAAAGGAATATGAAGACATATTCGCCTGGTCATATGATGATATGACTGGTCTCAGCACATCCATTGTAGGTCACAAACTGCCAATAGGTCCAACATGTCCGTCGGTAAAGCAGAAGCTCATAAAATTCAAACACGACATGAGTTTGAAAATCAAAGAAGAGGTTACCAAGCAAGTCAAAGCCAAGGTTCTCAGGGTAGTAGAGTATCCCACATAGTTAGCCAACATCGTGCCAGTGCCAAAAAAGGATGGGAAAGTTAGAGTTTGTGTTGACTACCGGGATCTTAATCGGGCCAGTCCCAAAGACGACTTCCCCTTGCCTAACATACACATTCTTATCGACAACTCTGCCAAGCATGAGTTGCAGTCTTTTGTTGATTGTTTCGCTGGGTATCATCAGATATGAATGGATAAGGAAGATGCAGAGAAAACGACTTTCATCACGCCATAGGGAATGTACTGTTACAAAATGATGCCATTCGGTTTGAAGAATGCTGGTTTATGGTACAGAGGCGGTATCCCCGCCGAGGTAGAAATTCCCTCCTTAAGGATCATACAAGAAGTAGAGTTGGATGATGCAGAGTGGGTAAAAGGTCGCTACGAGCAGTTAGCCCTTATAGAGGGGAAAACAATGAATGTAGTTTGCCACGGTCAGTTGTATCAGAACAGAATGTCCAGAGCCTTCAACAAAAGAGTTAAACCAAGGAAGTTTACACCGGGGCAGCTGGTGTTGAAGAAAATATTCCCACATCAAGATGAAGCCAAGGGGAAGTTCTCTCCCAATTGGCAGGGTTCGTACATGGTTCACCGGGTTCTAACTGGAGGAGCCCTTATTCTTGTAGAAATGGATGGAGAAGTCTGGCCAAAGCCGATCAATTCAGATGCACTGAAAAGATATTATGTGCAACCACTTATGATCCCATTAACGATGTAATTTGAACTACGCCTGACCTGATTCCCGTTTAAGAGGGGATACGTAGGCAACCTATGGGTTCGTTCATAATTTAATAAAAATTCCATTTTTCCCGCTATTGGAACTGGGGCAGAATTTTGAAGAGGACCCTCAAAATTCCGAAGCGAAAGAAGTTGCAATGTCTTGAACCACGTCGCAGTCATTGGTTCATCTAAAGAAAACTATTTTCGATTATATACTTATGTTATATTTACTAAACCATGCATAACTATTATCCGGATTGTTGTTGTTTAGCGATGCTACCCCAATGACACACAACGTCAAGAGCCCGGGGAAGATAAACTAACCTTTTCCCCTTACAGAACTCACAATTTTCCTTTGGATGCAGGCACTTAATCCGCAATATCATTAGATATATTTATGCACTCACACTTTCCCAAGAATGCAAATTCTCACAACCATCATGTGCCCGCAATTGCTATCCGTACACAATTTTCATAGCAGTCATATTGTCATAATCGGCTATCAGCTAAGAGATCTTACTACTAATCGCCCTTTTACATTCTTGCACTGCATAAGGCTACCTTTCTGCCTTCCAAGTCTAAGCTCTGTCTCCATCTGCATTTTGCATAAGGCCACCTTTCTGCCTTCCGAGACTAAGCATTGTCTCCATCTATATTTCTCTGCATTGCATAAGGCTACCTTTCTGCCTTCGTCTCCATCCTGCATTTCTCTGCATTGCATAAGGCTACCTTTATTCCTTCCGAGACTAAGCATTGTCTCCATCCTGCATCTTTCTGCATTGCATAAGGCTACCTTTCTGCCTTCCGAGACTAAGCATTGTCTCCATCCTATATTTCTCTGCATTGTATAAGGCTACCTTTCTGCCTTCCGAGACTAAGCATTGTCTCCATCTTGCATTTCCTTGCATTGCATAAGGCTACCTTATCTGCCTTTCGAGACTAAGCCCTGTCTCCATCTGTATTCTGAATAAGGCTACTTTCTGCCTTCCGAGGTTAAGCTCTACCTCCATCATCATCTGCATAAGGCTACTTTTCTACTTTTCGAGGTTAAGCTCTACCTCCATCATCATCTGCATAAGGCTACTTTTCTGCCTTTCGAGACTAAGCACTGTCTCCATCTGCATTTTGCATAAGGCTACCTTTCTGCCTTCCGAGGTTAAGCTCTACTCCATCTGCATTTCCTGCATTGTATAAGGCTACCTTTCTGCCTTCCAAGACTAAGCTCTATCTCCATCCTTCATGGATGAAATATCGCCACTTTATTTTCTTGCATCGGCTGAAAGATCGCCACCTTATCTCCCTCACATGGCTGAAATATCGCCACCTTTTATTTACGTCTTGCATTGACTGAAATATCGCCGAATCCTACATTTCATGGGCTGAAAGATCGCCACCTTCTACATTTCATGGGCTGAAAGATCGCCAAATTGTCCAAAGGCGTCATTGTTCGGAGGCACCATTTGCATAGCCCGAGAACGCCATGCCATGGCCTGAAGACCCTATTTTATCTTTTGCATATCATTATTCAAAGGCATCATAGTTAAGAGGCATCATTCTCATAGCCCGAGAACGTCATTTCATAGCCTGCGAATCCTTTATCATACGCTTCATAGCCCAGGACATCATGGTCCGAGGACATCATCCTACCCGTCCGAAGACAACATTCATGGTCCAACGGGAACTTGCATCACGTTTAAGTTTATGCACGATATATGTTTGTATTGCTCACTTGCAGGTACACCGACTACCAACAATTGTCTCAGCAGGAGCGATCCTGCTCCGGTTCCCGTAGTCTATTAGATTTCAACCACCTTTCGCAGCATAAACATCGCGTCCGTTCCTTTCGAAAATCTCCATCAGCATATTCCGTCAATGGATCCTGAACTACATATGGCCAGACTCATGTGAGACCAGGGATATGTAGGCAGCGTAGGAACCAGATCTCGGTCAAAACTCCTTTCAAATCGCCACTTCCGGTCAAAATTGGTCATCTTATCTTTACCCGACAACTCTTTTATCCTTCCCGGGTAAAGAGGGGTAGCTGTTGATACCCAATTTTCCTTATGTATTTTTATACAAAATACTTTTAAAATAGCATGTACATGCACATATAAGCATGCCCCTAGAGTTTTGGTATTTTCTTCCTAATTTTTAAGATTTTTGAAATCAATTTATTGTCTATTTTAGCAGTGCAAATTCCATAATTATTCCTAAAATCATCAGTTTTGGTGAATAATTTATTTTATTCCCATATTTATACCAAAATATAGTTAAGATAATTTTTGTACATTTTTACAAATTTATTTGGTATTTTAAAAGAAATTGCATATAATTGCAATTGTAGCCTACTTTAAGATTAATAGCATTTTATAATTGTAAAATTGGTTCCAATATTTTTAAATTAATATTTATATATTGTTTGTTGGCTCAGAACTTTTAGTTTGCTTTCAAGATCATTTTACCATTGTTATAAAAATAAAAAGGGAAAAACTGGCTATTTAAAATCTGGCCCATTATATTTCAATCATAGCCAACTTGATCACTCTAATTGACCCAATTCTGAAACCCAATTGGACCGGCCCAATTCCGATTTAACCCAACCCCTTTACCCAATTAGCCGACCCGCCCGGCTCCCCTCATCCCCTTCTTTTTTTAATTCAAACGACCCCGTTACCCTACCTTATTCTCACCAACCGCCGCCTCTGCAACCCTCCACTATCTCGAACTCTAGCCTCCTCCTGCCTTGTTCCACCGTGTTTTCACCGGAATCTATGGCTTCTCAGGCCATGGACAACCTATATTCACCTCCTCCGGCTCTTGCATGCCTGATGCTCGAAGCTTCGAGGCCCGACCTCGAAGGTTCGAGCTCAGACCTTCACCGATTCGAAGATTCCGGCCATCTCCGACTTTGCTCCGGTGGATTTTGGTTTTCTGAGCCTGTTTATGACCTCATCCGACTTAGATCGGACATCTTTCCAAGCCTTTCACATTCCAGGGTTCCTCTGAAACCCTAGCTATTCAAGGTTTTCTCTGATTGTTCTTTTAAATCTATGCTATATCTGTGCTCTACTAGAGTTTTTAAAATGCTTTCCCCAATTTTTCTTTCAAAAGTTACTTCTTTCCGATCTAGGGTTTCTGAAAAGCTTAAAATGTTTTTCTGACTCTTCCTTTTCTTTTCTTTGTATGTATGCGTCTATACTACGTTCGTATGTTTTCTTTTCTACCGCGCTTGTATTGTCCTTCTACTTTTCTTTTATACATGTTACTCCTGTGCTCACATGAATATCCCTGTTATGTTTTCATTACTCTTCTACTATATGTGTTTACTTTTAAGTTCTTCGATTTTTGTTTGCTTTACTGAACTCTGTTCGTGTTCTTGCTAAATGTGTTTCATCTACTGCTTCTTATGTTTGTATCACTTTTTCTTCTGAACTTGTTTAAGTTCTGAGTTTTTCTTAAAACATGTTCTCCATGCTTTTGACTGTGTATCATATCTGTTTGTTTTTCATAAGTCTTTGGAAAAGACTCCTGAGCCTTTATTGAATGGTTTTCCTTCTCATCTCTATTGTCTGACTCAACTCGAAACCCTAAGGTTCGGGGATTTCTTGGCATTTTGATCTTTTGTGTGCGAGTTAGGTTCCACTTCGGGACCCTGGACTCTCAGACTCATTGTGAGTCCTGCGAACTAGATTTATACCTCTTCTTGCTTATGATTCTGAACCTTTCTTTGTTAAACTCTCTTCTAAATAATTTGACAAACCCCTCTGGTATTCACATACTTGTGTGCTTTATATATAAGGACTTTGCCTTCAAAGGTTTTTGATTGATTATGAAATCCTCTAATGGGGTTTGATTGATTGTTACTGATTTTTCTTTAATTGAACCTCCTTTACCTTTTCCTAACTTGGTTCATTCAAAATGAATTGTAATTTTGATTTCCCTGGCTGTTTGATTGATTCCCTTTCCTTATTTTTTCTAAGCCGTGTACTATTGAATTCTTTCCTTTAATAATTTCTCTGTATTTACCCCTTTTGTGCTACTTTGAAAAGGTTTTAATCAAAACTACTTTCCTTAATTGGCTTTTACCAATTGAAATCAGAATCCCTTAACTAAAGGGAGATTGATTTCAATGTTATTTTCTTACCTTTTCTCACTTGTTTTCTGCACTATAAAAGGGGCACGACCCTTTTACACTTTGATGATTCTTAACTTACAATTCAATACTTTTACAACACAATTCGAATTGCATACTCTTACACACTACTACTACTTTCAAAACCTGCATTCCCTCTTGCTCTCTTCTCTACTGCTGTTCTCTGCTCCTGCTTATTATTAGCTGGGTGAAAGTCAAGGCTAATATACTACTACTACTTTATCTTTGCATCTTGCTCTTTTACTGGTATGTTTTGATTCAGTTCCTAGCAATCATTATAATGCGTTTACTTAGAACCTTTACATCTATTCCTATTACCTGCAAAGTTTGACACGTTCATATGGAACCTTTAGATCTATGCAAAGTTTTACAGAAGTACGAATCAGGCTCTCCTTGGTTGGGACCTTTAGTTTTCTGATGTAATTTTTATTTCATTTTTCTTTTATCAATTCTGGTTTGTAATAATCTTGTAATAAATATTTGGGGTTGGCTAGTGAAAAAGAGTGGGGAACTATACATGCAAGGGGTAGATATCATGCCTACAGGGGTTATCATTTATAAAATTCTGCATCTCATTTAGAGATCATGCCAACAGGAATTACTATGTTTTAAAGTTCTGCATTTTATAAATCATTGAAACTCTGCATTCTCACATAGATTCCATGTCCATTAAGATTTTCTGCATTCTCATATAGACACCATGTCTATAGGACTTTCTGTATTCTGCATATGCATTTATCATTAGGCAAACGTGCATATAGGTTTAAATAACAATCAGTATTTTAGACACCAGACCTATAGGACTTATGCACTTCTATAAACGTTTTAAATCAGTAACGCCTAGATATCATGTCTATAAGATTCTTGCAGCTGTTTAAGATCAATGACACTTAGAAACCATGCCTATAGGATCAGTTAATTGAATCAGCCTCGTTTCGAATCTAAAACCTGTCTTAAAATCTGCGGATCCCTTTTTCTAAAATCAGTAAAGCTTTTCCTTAAAATCAGTATACTTTGCATTATTAGATATCACGCCTATAGGTTTCACCTAGGCAAGCTTTAGGGTAAAAGCCATAAGTGCATCAGTCTTTGACAATTCCAATCAGCAGGCAGGTCTGATTCGGATTTCTTATCTGAAGTATGTAATAAATCAGTCTGCCTCATGCATTTTTTAAGTTTAATTCAGACCTAATCAGTACATGTAAGACAAGCTAAACTCTATGCTTTTCTGATTTGAGGAGGTTTATTTGAGCCTTTCAACTGTTATGTGTTTTTTCATATCTACTTTATGTGTTTTGGGTGTCGCCCTAGAATTTTATCCTTTTAAAACCATAAAAGCCCCAACTCCCTCCCCTTCAGGATTAATAGTCTCAATGCCTCCTAGATTGATAGGATTGGGACGGGTAATAGCATGCAATAAGTAACGATACCATTCTGCGCTTTAATACCTTAACGGGGCGGGAAGGGTATAATATGGATATGATGACTGGTGCACTAATATCACGTGCGACCCCTCTTTTGAGGAGTGATTGCTGGATATTGCATTGAAGTTATCCATATTAATCACAAACCTAGGACCCCCTTTTCTTTATTTGCTTCCTTTAGAGTTGTTTAAACTTTTCAAATCCTTGCTCTCTTTCTACTTACTTTCATAAGTTTCAACCTAATTGCAATGTTGTATGCAAGTCCTTATTTGAGCCTTGATTGTTTACTTGTAAAGTCACAATTGTAGCATGGCCGGGAACCACACTTGTGGATCCTGAGGGGTGCCTAACACCTTCCCTTCGGGATAATTTCTAGCCCTTACCCTAATCTCTAGTCTCTTCATCTCAAACTCTTCTAAAAAGTATCCTAATGCACTATAATCATTAGGTGGTGACTCTTCAACTTCTAAACCCAATTCTCGAAAGGGAATAGAGTTGTCCTCCCAATGTCGTATACCCGATTTCTGACCACCACGGTTAGAGAAAAAGGGGGCGTCGACAATTATTCTTCTTCGTCATGTCTTCACCAAACCCTAACCCTAGGAGAGTTCCCATTGTTGATACCTTCCCCAATGCCCCCATTAGTCATAGAAGGGGAGGTAGGCTTCGTAGCTTAGGGTCTATTCGTGGTGGTGGTTCGTCTATACCTTCTCCTAGTTCTGGTCCTTCTTCTAGAACCAGAGGTTCCATTTCTCACAAATCTTCTTCAAGGGGTAAAGAACCTTCTGAACCATTACGTGAGCCTTTAGTAGAGTAGATAGTCCCTACAGAACTATCTTTTTACCATGATAGGGAATTTCTTAGAAACCAGGTTTCCGCTTTAGATCGTGTTGATGCTTACCCCACTCAAATTACAGAAGTTTTGACTCTTGTAGTTCGCAAAGACTGCCATTGGAGTAATGATTTTCCCATTATTATCCCTAATCCAAATCAGAGAATTACTTCTTACTTGACTGGGTTCTCTTTTGTTTATACATACCCTTTCACTTTAGGGTTCAAACCAGTTATTGACCCAGTCATTCTTAAATTTTGCCATTTCTTTAATGTCTGTTTGGGTCAAATTAGCTCAATCATATGGGGGGTTGTTGCCTGTTTGAGGCATTTAGCCAATATGGCTGACGTTTCCTTTACTTTCCCTCACTTGATTCATCTTTACTCCCCTAGGCTTTTCCGTAATGGCGTTTTTACCCTAGTGGCCAGGAGTAAGAGGGTTTTGGTGAGCCTTGAAGATGACAAGGACTGTGGCTGGTATGCCCGATTTGTTGCTGCCCCCACTGTTGGCTTAATGGGTGAGGATAATGTTCCCTTCCCTGAGAAGTGGAATTTTGCACGTAAGTCTTTTATCCTTCTCGTGCCTTTTTTCTTCAAGTTTATCAACTTCTCTAATTTTGTCCTTTTTTTAGCAACCATGGGAGTTGTGGAGTATATTCCCAATTTCCGTGGTTGGGTAGATAAATTGCTGAAGACTGCACCAATAGATGGTAGGTCTTGGAGAACACTTTCTAACAATTACAGTTGGAAAGTAAAGACTCATGGTAAGAGTTTTTATTTCATCTTTCATGCATATATATATATTTTCTTTATTGCTCTAACTCCCATCCTTCTTTTTATCAGGATTTGTTATTCGAGGAGTTATTGCTGAAGCAGTTGCGACCTCTCATATCTCTTTGAGAACTCGTACTCCTTTGGGGACCCGTATCTCTTTAAAAAGAGCCCGAGAAATAGTCTTGGGTTCTTCTTCTGCAAAAAGGAAAGTTGTTGAAGAGGAAGACTCTGAAGAAGAGGAAGATGGGGTCTCCCTAGTGATGAGGCCACGAGTTAGGAGATGCATCGTCTCTGATGACGAAGCTGAAGTTTCCCCTCGTCTTTCTGTTTCTCTTACTGAACCTGTTGAAACTCCAGTAATAATTCTTGACGATGACGTCACTCCTTATGATACCCGTGAGTCTATTGATCAACTTTTCATCTGTGGTTTTGGTAGTGGAAGTTTTGGGCCTGTTTTAGATGAAATACCCTTATCTTCATTTTCAACTCCCGTGCCTATGATTCCTTCCTTACCAGCCCCAGCTGTTTCTGTTCCTTCTTCTACTATTTTCACTTCTTCTACCGCTCCTCCTTTGACAATTCCCTCTCCTATCGTTCATCATATTGAAATGGGCTCTTCAGGTAGAAGTGTCGCTATGAGGAGGGTAACTATTGAAGTTCCTGCTGATAGCAGCCTTTTAAGGAAGTCAGGTCAAGCAGATATATGGTTGGAGCCTTTAATTGGCCCAAATGAAAAAGCAATACTAGAGAGTCATAGTTCCCTGACTCTAATGAATGATATCGTGCATGCCACTTTGAAGGTATTTTCCTTCTCTCCCTTCTTTACTTTGTAAAAATTTTTATCTTTGGGATTCTTATTTCCCTTCCTTTTTTAGGCCAATCTTATCGGCACAGAAATGATGAACAGAATCCCCCTCTTGGAGAAGGTAACACATGATTCAAAGAAGATAGCACGTGATTCTCAGTTGGAGGCGATCAATTGGAAGGAACAATTTGAGAGTGCACAAATTGATATGGAAGATTTACAAGAGAGCAAGAATACCTTAGAGCAGTGGGTGCAGGCTTTAACTTCAGAGTTAGCGGTTGTAAAAGCTTCCTCAAGCCAAGCAGAAAAAGAAAAAGAACGTCTCAAATCCTCCTTCTCAGAGAAACTATCTAAGGCCAATGAAGAGAACAGAGAGTTGAAGGCTCTTTTGAGTCAAAAAGAAGTTTACGCTGGGGAGCTCGTGCGAAGCTTAACTCAAGCACAAGAAGACCTTCGAGTCTCTTTTGATAAGGTGCGTGCCTTAGAGAGCTCCCATGCCTCTCTTCAAGCCTCTTATAACTCTGCCTTAGCTGAAAATGAAGAGCTAAAGAATGAGATTGCTGATTGGGAAAAGGATTATGAGATCCTTGAAGAAAAATCTGTTGTTGAGGTAAGTTGGGCATTTTTGAATTCACGTCGTGATACCCTAATTGAAGCTGGCCAAGAAAACTTCAACCTGGAGTCGGAGTTAGCTAAGATCAATGAAACCATTGAAAAAGCTCAGCAAACTCAGGACTTCCCTTCTCCCGTGGTTGAAGCTCCCGTGAATGTTGAAGCTGATACGGGTATCCCAACTCTTTCAAGCCCAATCGAGCCTGTTGCTGCAAGCCAAGTTGAAACCGCATCTGTTGATGCACCTGCCCAAATTGAGCCCGCTGCTATTGATGCTCCTGCTTCAGTTCCACAAACTTCTCAGTGACCAGTTTTAATCATTTGAATGATTTTGTTTTTGTTTTTATTTTGGAAAATTGTAAACAAACCCTTAGCTTCATTTGAGGGTTGGTTTTGGAAACGCAAGTCCCCAAGTTTTTATGGGGCAATTTGTATAAACAATTTCATAGTTTTATGACTAAGTTCGTACTTAGTCTTCAGTTTTTAAGTATTAAGAAATTTTTTATGTTATTATCTTAAACTTCTGTCAGCTTTATTCTTGCCTTTATTTTTAAGGACTTATAGAATAATTTGCATTTTTGTTCTTCGAAAATGCTTCTGTTAATCTCATGACTAACTAATTTAAACATGAGTTTTATAAAAGAGGGCCCTTTTATATTTCGACACTTAATGAAGAAGACGTCTCAACTTCATAATGGTGTTATCATACGATAAAAGAAATAGGAACACACATGTTTCTTTGAAATAACTTTGACAAGTTTTGAATAATACTTTACATGTATTTGAATTACATCTATAACTTTCTCGTAACTGTTTTTCTTGTAACAAATTTTTACAAAAGAAGAATAATAGACACGGGGTTTTCCCTTATAACCCATTTTAGTACATAGCCTTTACCCTAACTATAGTGAGGTTTTTCTTTGGCCTTAGCTCGTGGCTCCATCTCGTGATTTTGTGACTTTTACTCTGCACTTGACTCTTTTAGGCTTGATTTTTCCTCAATCTTCTTTGCCTTCTTTATACACATGTCTATGTACATTATGTAGTCCCCCAAGTGTTTGAGTGTTGAAGTATGAAGCCTCGAGCACTTGATAGTTTCTCTCATTTGGTCCTTTTCTTGAAAAGGAAAAACATACGAGGCTCGGAGGTGTGATTATAGATAAAGACTACTTAACCCGTTTGAATTTCTATCAGAATAATTGTAACCCTAGGCCATGAATTTTAGGTTATTCTGTGTGCCTTACAGGTCGTGACTCATCATTTAGTACGGGTTAGCTTTTTGCCTATCATCTAAAATCGTTAGTAAAATTTTAACAATTCAAAAATTAAATTTAAAATGGTAATACCTGACCGTGGGTATTCCTTAGAAATAGTATCTCTTCAAATGAACAGCATTCCAATGTGAAGGTAGTGTCTTGCCATCCATTGTCTCCAGTTCATATGCTCCATTTCCTGCAATATCACGAACTCTATAGGGTCCTTGCTATGTTGGACTTAATTTACCCGCGTTAGCTGCCTTTGTAGATTGAAAAACCTTTTTAAGCACGAAGTCCCCCACTTTGAAGAATCTGAGGCGTGCTTTTTGTAAGCACGTGATTTTTGACCCTCCCCGAGAATTTTCACATTTTTAGCGTGAATATGTGAAATTGGGTCTAGAATAGCTATTTTAACTATTTTTACTTTATTTCAAAGAAAAAAGAAAATCACAAAAAATATAAATATAATTTTAGTTTATGTATTTCTCATAAACTTGAAAAATACAAAAATTTGCACTTTATTTTTGTACTTTGTATAATTTCGAAAATTACAAAAAAAAAATATAAATAAAACATAGTTCTATTAAGGTTTTATAGTCATTTTAACTTTGAAAAATACAAAAATATTACGTCATATTTTTGTCTTTATTAAAGAACGAAAATTACAAAAAAATAGCTTTATTAATATTCTATAATTATTTTAACTTTGAAAAATACAAAAAATATTACTTCATATTTTTATTACAAAAAAATAAGTTTTATTAATATTTTGTAGCTATTTTAAATCTTGAAAAATATTTAAAAGATATAATTTTGTTTAAATACCAGTCTTATTTTTGGTAGTTATTTTGCTTACATAGGACTAGTTAAGCAACGTGTTCCTATTTCTCGGGTCCGGGCAAAAGAATAATATTCGGGTTCAAACTACCCGGTTTTAGGCCTAATTTTCGGACCTAGCCCATAATAAACCGTGTCCAGGACACATGGGGAACCCCACCACGCGTGGGGGACATAAGTCTCGAACCCCACCACGCGTGGGGCTCATTTTTTGGGGCAAACCCATACAAATGCACGAGACTTGGACTGGAAAAAGGGGGAAACTTTTTTTTTTAATTTTGGAAAAAAGGAGGACTGTAGCCTCGTCTTCTTCTTTCAGAAGAAACCAAACAAGGGACTACTGTTGATTTAGCTTCTTCTTCAGCAAACTCTACCAAGACCCACGAAGAAAAAAAAACCCTACAGCCCTCGTCGTCACCTCCGTTAAACCACCCAAACGACTGTTCCTCCATCCTCTTTAAAAAACCAAAGAGAACCCTACTTCCCCGCGTCGCATCCCCGGTCCAGAAAACGACCAAACCAGTCGCCCTCACGTCCAAAAACCAGTTCAACACCACCACCAACGACGCCCAGCTCCATCACACCCGTCGCAACCCAAAAACCAGTCGCGATGCCACTCCCTCACGTCCGAACGACCATCGCTTCCATCCTCCATTAAATCCGGCGAGTACTGCTGCTTCGCCTTCGCCGTCACTGCCCCCAGCTTCACTCCCTCATCGTCAAACAACCTCTCCTCCTCAGCCAACAAGCCCTACTGCTCGTCAACCCTACTGCTGTCACCATTGTTGCGTTGTTCGAGCAGCAGCCACTGCTGCTGTGGTTCGGGTTCATCACTGCCCGTCGACGCTACGTCCAAACCACCAGCCCCCGGCCATTTCTTCTCCCTCGTCGTAACAAAAAAATTAGTCCGACGATCCTCCATTGAATCCGGCCCTCGCTGCTGTTCCGTTCAGCTCCCCCACGCCCAAATGACCGCCTGGAAAAGTCAGTTGTAGCCATGACTCATTGTTAGTCCGTTCGTGTTCGAGTTTCTGGCGCGAGCTATTCCGTCCGAGCTTCGATAACCTTTTCTATGGTTTCCCGGTCGCGGTTGTTCGTTGAAGTCGATGTTGAGGTTCGGTCCATGGCTCCATGCATTTCTGTTTATTCAGGTTAGTTAAGCCTCGATGTATTGGATTAAAGAAATTTTACGTTCAATGTTTGAAGTTGCAATATATCAATTGATATGATAATTTTCTGCTTATGTTTTACCGTATGCATTTTAGTTCATTTTTGTGTTATGTTATTATTGATTACTTGATGTCATTTGATTTAGTTGTATCAGTAGTCCCAAGATTAGTATTGTTATTATTTACGTTCAATGTGTTATGTTATTATTGTCTTAGTTTATTTGGACAAAATTAGTATTAGTACCTGTTGTTACTACGCCCGAAACACTCATTCGCCTAACTTCTTTTATTAAATCTTGACAAGTTATGAGATTTTAGTTGTACGGAGGCCGTAAGTTTTAGTATTGTTAAAGGCGTAGAAATGGCATCCTTTAAAAATAAATAAATAATTACAAAAAAAATGAATAAAAGTAATAATAAAAATAAATAAAATGAGACGAGCCTCGTCGGAAAAAATGTACAAATTGCGGGGCCCTCACAAAATATATGTATTAAACACTTAGATTCCGGGACGGGCCGTTTAGCAAGTTTCACGGCCCTACCCAAAATAATAATGCGCTAGTTGCTTTAGGCGCGCCTTTAATAATGTTATCTCCCTAAACTCGGGTGCACATTTATGTGACCCAAATCCAAATCTCAACGGAGTCGAAATATGTCTCTAGTCACGGGCGCATTGATTGTGACGTGGCCCGAGATGCATTTCCATGACGTTGCAAATTCTTTAAAAAATAAGAATGAGATGAGCCTCGCCGAGTAAAAATACAAATTGCGGGGCCCTCAGTAAATACTTGTTTAAAATTACTTAGAATTCAGGAGGGTCGTTTAGCGAATTTCGCGGCCTCCGCAAAAAATAATAACGCGATAGTCTCTTTAGGCGCGTGTTTAATAATTTACTTTCTTAAGCTCGGGTGTGCATTTCATGCGACCCAAATCCAAATCTCAAAACATCAAATAAAATGCGTTCCGGATTGTGGGTGCATTTCATGTGACGCAGTCCAAAGACGTGTTTTAAGCGATGTTCACATTTTCCTAAAAACAATAATAGTAAAGCGGTTAAAAGATAAATTTGCACATAAGTTCATAGTGTTAAAAATCAGATAAATAAGCCAAATATAACAGTTGAGCGACCGTGCTAGAACCACGGAACTCGGGAATGCCTAACACCTTCTCCCGGGTTAACAGAATTCCTTATCTAGATTTCTGGTACGCAGACTATAATATAGAGTCATTATTTTCCTCGATTCGGGATTAAAATTGGTGACTTGGGACACCGTAAATCTCCCAAGTGGCGACTCTGAAATAAACAAATAAATCCCGTTTCGATTGTCCTTTAATTGGAAAAAACTCCCCTGCGCCCCTCGGGCGCGGAAAAAGGAGGTGTGACAGCTCTGGCGACTCCGCTGGGGACACGACCCAGAACCACTGGTTCAGGGTTAAGAATTCGAGCTTAGAATAATTGTTATTATTTGGCTTTATTTATTATCTGATTATTATATGTTTTGAGCCTAATGTGCTAAATGCTGCTTTTACCGCTTTGATATTATTTGAACTGTATATAAACTGTGCCGAAACCTTTCTCTTCTTACCTCCGGGGATGTGCTTACTGGTTGAGACTCCCCATTCTGTTAGTGCCATACCCTAAATAAAAGAGGCTCGGAAAGTTTCTAAGCCGGCTGGCCTTTTGGTTCCCGGAAAGGAGCACCTTCCTCAGCTCGAGTTGTCCGCTCGGGTACACTGTCTAGAACACCGACCCAGGTTTTTGAACCTAGTATAACAAAGCCACATGCCGGATCCCTAGTAGGAACGTTTATTTGCATCATGTGCATTTGACTTAGGGGACTCAACATAGGGGTTGGGTCCGTCTAGGACAAGCAACCTGAAAATAATAGACAATCTTTCGGCATCCTATGTGCTGCATGTTGTATTTAGTCAAGGGCGTATGGGTCATTTGGTCATTTCCAGCATGATGTTATTTTAATCAAAGCATGGGGAGCATTTGTGGAATCCAAGAAGCCTTGGAATTCCCTATGTCCCCCACGCTTGCTTTTTGGGAAAGCACATGGGGAACATTTGTGGAATCCAAGAAGTCTTGGAATTCCCATATGTCCCCCACGCTTCATATGTTGGAAAAAGCGCATGGGGAGCATTTGCGGAGTCCAAGAAGTCTTGGAAATCATTATGTCTCCCATGCCACATTTTTGAAAGAAATAATAAATATAAAAAAATAAAAATACAAATAAAAAACAAAGCATGAAAATTCAAAAAGATTTTGTATGTTGTCATCATTTTCCGCATATAAGAAAATCGTGAAAAAGGAGAAAATAACAGCATAGAAGTCCGAGTAGAGTCGAAACTCTGCCGAAATTTTGAAAATGAAAAAATGTCTTGTTAGTTTGTTATATTTAAAGAAAAGGAAAAAAAATCATCATTGTTCTGTCTTGTTTTTTAAAAAAAATATAGAAAAGAAAATATTTGTTTTGCCATAAAAATGAAAAAAAAAGGTTTTGTTTTAAAATGGGTTTTTATTTGTTTATCTGTTTATGAAAATGTCAAAATAAAAATGAAAATAGTAAAATAAAAAAGAGTCCGGCGTTGAATGTGATTTTATTATTTGTTCCAAAAAAAAGTATATATATAATCCAAAAAAAAAAATCAAAAGAAAGTTCAAAATTCAAAAAAATAAAATAGAAAAACAAATCCGAAAATATTTTGATTCTTTTTTCGAAATTGAAAAGAAAATTCAAAATTCAAAAAAAAAACATTTTGAGAAGCATTTCTTTTATTAAAAGCAAAATTCCGAAAAATATTTTCCTCTTCTTCTCTAGAATAAAGAAAAAAGAGCAAATGAAAATTCAAAAATATTAGTCTTTCTTTTAAAAAGAAAATCAATCAAAAAATAATATTTCCTTGCTTCTTTTAAAGTAGTTCTTTTAAACGAAAATTCAAAAAAAAAAGTTAGTTCATCTACTTATCCTTGATTGCCCGAACTACGCGGGTTTGATTCTCACCGGATGTGAGATACGTAGGCAACCCTCATCGGGTCCAACCCCCATTTTGCAAAAAATGTCCTAAATAAATCGGGTGATGTCCAACCCCACCTTTTTCTAAAATAACAAATAATAAAAACATGTCAAAATTTTAATTTTGTCATAAGTAAGTCGGGTGGTGCTGTTTTGTCAAAAATAGCCGAATGTTCCCGAAAGGGACGCCGGAAGGCTGACTTTGTATAAAACGACCACTTTTGGGTCATGTTTAAGATTTGGTCCAGTTGACCCACACAGCCTTCAAAATCTTCGTCCCCGAGGCGCTGAAGGGCCGTGTTTACAACGCCAAGTCTTTTATTAATTTGAAAAGAAAAAAAAATCAAAGAGTCAGCGGTCAGGGGAATGCCGTCTTTTGTCATAACAAGCCGAGCCAGCTTCGGCCGCGTCTTAAACCGTTCTTGCCGAGATAGCCTTAGAGTATCTTTCAGTTGTCGAAAGGTTATTTTCGTAAAAGAATGGACAAATTTGTAAAGTGTCATAAAATAATCCTCCCCGGCCTCAAAATTTATATGAAATTTGGAAGGGGCCACATTTGCAAAAATAACCGTCTGGTTGCATTAGCAAATGGAAGAAGGAAGTTGGCCATTTTGTTTTTGAAGTTTGTAAAACTTTTGATTAAAATAGGTGGGTTGTTTGATTTTCAAGTTTGTAGGTCATCTTTAAACCTTTGAAACCCAGTTTGTTTTAATATGAAAGTGAAAAGAAAAAATGTTCATTATTGTTTATTTTATTGGCACAAACTACGCAAGTTCTGATTCATGCGGGGTCATGATACGTAGGCAATCTCCATAAGATTCGACCACAACAAGAAATGGAAAAGAGAATGAAAAAGAAGGAAAAAGCGAAAGAATTTTTTTTTTTTTTGAAAAAAAAGAAAGAAAAACATCGAAAAAAGGAAAAGAAAAACAAAGGTAAATAAATAAATAAATAAATAAATATATATATAGGTATATTGATAATAATAAGGACCGACTGAGTCCATTCTAACATATTTGATTTTGAATTGTAAAGAAAATTGAGGTGGTTGGTTTGTGCCTCAAAGAAAAATGACAACTAACGTCGAAGCTGTTACAAGTGCTTCAGAGACTCAGAGTGGGAAGGTTCCTCGTCATGAGTCACAATTTGCGACACAACAAGAGCAGTACCACTCTCCTGAGTACCACTCGTACTCGTTTGATCTTGCTGCAAAAACTGAGAAGCCTTCCCGAAAGATGGTACAGGAAGAAATGACCCGAAGAGTGAAAAGCTTAGAACAATGGTTGGAAAACATGCAAGGGTTGGCAGGCCAAAAGAGTGTTGCCTTCAAAGATCTATGTATGTTCCCCGATGTCCACTTGCCGCTTGGTTTCAAGACTCCAAAATTTGAAAAGTACGATGGACATGGAGATCCCATAGCCCACCTGAAAAGGTATTGCAATCAACTGAGAGGGGCAGGAAGAAATGAAAAATTATTGATGGCTTATTTTGTGGAAAGCCTTACGGGAGTAGCCTCCGAGTGGTTTATGGATCAAGACACGTCTCGCTGGTATGTCTGGGATGACATGGCACAGGCCTTTGTCAGACAGTTCCAATACAACATCGACATTCCCCCAGACCGCATGTCCCTTTCAAACCTGCAGAAGAAACCAAGTGAAAGTTTCAGGGAATATGCCATAAAATGGAGAGAGCAAGCAGCTCGAGTTAAGCCACCCATGGATGACCATGAGCTAATTACTGTCTTCCTTCAAGCGCAAGAGCCAGATTACTTTCAAAACATGGTGTCCGCAGTTGGCAAAACCTTCTCGGAAGCAATCAAGATTGGAGAAATGGTAGAGAATGGTCTTGAGACAGGCAAAATTATAAGACAAGCTGTTCTTAAGGCCGCAACTCAGGCTGTCCGGGTTGAGTCAGATAATCTTAGCGGCACAAATGAGGAAATTGAAGAAATCATGATGACATCAGGGCCTAGAAGAGGTCCCAGGAGTACATCTCGAAGGTATGAGCAGCCTCCTCAGATTTTCTATGGCTCCCCTGAGCAGTATTATCCACCTCAGGACGCTCAATACTCTGTCGCTCCACCTCAATATGTTGTCCAGCCACCAAAGCACCCCAGGAGGCGAGCACGAGCATCACAAAATCTCCAGAAGTCTCCACAAAATTTTCGGGTGCCCTATAACCCACAGCCAAGCCAGTGGTATAAAGGTGAACAAAGGCTGAAAGATAATTTTACACCAATAGGAGAGTCCTATGAAAGCTTATTTGAGAAATTAAAGAATCATGACATGATTGCACCTATTCCTCCAAATCGTGTGGACCCACGTGCAAGAAGCTTTGACCCTTCTAAAAGGTGTGAATACCATTCCAATGTCCAGGGGCACAATGTTGAAAGCTGTCGGGATTTGAAAAGAGAAATAGAAAGAATGATCCAAGAAGGGCGGATTGTGATTAATAACAGTGACATGGAGCACTCGAACCTCCTCGAGAACTTGCCTGCGGAGGTTGATGAGGTTGAAGCTGGTAATATTGATGCAAGGCTCAGTGGCTAAAATGCCAATTTTGATAAAGTGGGAGGACGTTTTGTTCCTTAGTCAGCAAGAGAGAAGCTTGTGGTGGCTTATTTTGTTGTCATTTCTGTTGTCCGGATTATTAAGGTTGTAATTTGGATTTTGTCCTGTGTCAAACCTTCTTATCTTTCCATTTTGTCATAGCAATTTGTTTAAATTTTGTCCAGTTTGTGTTAGGATTTTATTCTGGTTGTTTTGTTTGTTTTTTTATTCAAACCATTTCGCCGGTAGTCTAATGCAAAATCCGGTCTTTGATTATTCCCAGTCATCTTTTGTTTAGTCGTGTTATCATTTCGTTCAATGCCGATTCTAGGGACATGACATGCGCACACACTTTGGGCATAGTCTTTAAAGTTAATCATAAAACCCTGGAAAGGCGACCAGACCATTTAAAGAAAATAAGGACGGTTTGAGATTATTCATAGCTCGAGTCATGTGGAACTGGGGCAAGTAAAATATGAAGAAAAACCGTTAAAACCAAGATTCGCCAAATTGGCATGAAGGGTGTTCATGATAATGAGAGTATCGCCCAGCGGTGTTTAGAAGTGACAAATGAACAAACAAATGTTGAATATAATTATCAAGTCTAGCACCATCGGAAGAGACTATAAATCTATTGTTTAATTATGTTGTTTGCACTTGGCATGTCTTGAAGACTGGAATGACGAAGGCATTTTGTTCTGCTACCCAAACACTTTATCCTTCGTTACCCCTTTTGAGCTTTATTTATTTTCTCTCATACCCCTCGTTCGGAATTAGTAGCAACGAATAAAATACGCGAGCATGGCAGGTAAGAGAAAAGAAAGAAAAGAAAACAACAAAATGGAAAAAGAAGAATAAAAGAAAAAAGAGAGAAAGAAAAAACGACAAAAAGAAAGGAGAAATGAAAAGAGAAAAGAAAAGAAAGATGATAACAAAAAGAACAAAAGAAAGTCAAATGAAAAGAGGAATTGGGAACTACGTTTGACCTGATTCCTCAAAGAGGATACGTAGGCGCTTCACGGCTCGGTCATAGTTTTGAAAAATGAAAAAAAAACAATCAAAATATCCCCAAGCAAGAAGCTGGGGCAAAAGTTGCGTTTGTTGTAAATAAATCTAATTCCGAAGGTTGTAATTAATAACCCAAAATTAATGCATTTTTGAGCCTTTAATACCATTTTTCTAGCCCTATCCAAAACCCACGTTACGGTCCAAAGAAAGACCTTCCGATCAGTCTTCAAAAGATGCCAAGTCAGACAAATGAAGAGTCTTACCGGCGAACATAACATTCTGTTCCACAGCAGAAAGGACTCTAATCTCCAGCAGAAAGAGTCGTACCGGCGACACTCCAAATCCCCAGCTGGAAAGTGATACAAATGAGAGAGTCTTATCGGTGAAAACCTTCACAGGCACCATAAGGCGATGAAAGCTGAGAGAAAACCAAAATGAGAGAGACTTGATAGTGAAAACCCTTCGGGCACTACAAGTCGAATAAGATTGAGAATCAGAGGGGGAATCGCCAATGGAAGATCTTAAAAGATGATTGACGGCAGAGGATAGGCCACATACGCATGTCATGGCCATTAGAGTCGGTATCTGCGTTTGATAGGTTTTTATTTATAGTTTCTTTTGTAAAAGAGTCATCGTTTCCTTTGTCTTTTATTTTGTTTCTGTTATCTTTCTCCTTTCGTAAAAAATTCCCCAATAGAGTCTGTCCGGTCAGAACAAGTATGAAATGACTTCAAAATATGCCATCAGTTTTCCAAGATGAGATCTGACTAGTATATCCGAATGGTATAGTCAGCAAGGAACAAGCGCGAGGTCAGTGTCAAAAAAGATATCCCCAGCAAAGGGAATTGACAAAAGGATTGACGAGCATCAAGAGGGATATCCTTGCCAAAACCAAGGTTATAAACCTCAGAGACAAGGCCCGTGAACAGAGCAAGGAGAGCTGTGAGCATGATTTGGCGAAATCCATACTAAACTAAAATGTCGGGAAAATGCCAGTTTCCGAGCTATGCCACAAAAGAAGATGGATATCCCCAGCAGGAAGGGATTATCCCCAGCACATAATATCATCCCCAACAAGTTGTGGAACACAGAGCAAGGAGGGAGAAAGGGAACACATCCCAGTAGGAGTATCACAGCCAACCACCATGTTTTAAACTAACAAATTTTGTTTGATTTGAAACAGGTAAAGGAAATGGCATTGAGGCAGAAACGCATGCCACAAGGGATATTATCAAACTGGGGCAGAAAATTTTCTGGAAGTCAGGTACCCCCAGCTGATAACATTTTACCCCCAACAGGTAAGTAAATCAAGGGAGGTAGTCTTTGAAGGAAGAAGCTATGCAAAAACAAAACAAAAAGGAATAAAAAAAAATAATAATAATAAAAATTTGGGGAAGGTAAAAAAAAAAAGAATAATAATAAAAATGGGGAAGGTAGAAAATGAAAATTCATCCCAATCCCCAGCAAGTATTCGAGGTAAGACATTTTCAAGTCTTAAAGATATTTTGGGTTCATCCGCCCTCAAATAGGATCTGTTGGGTTGATCCGCCCTCAAATAGGATCTGTTGGGTTCATCCGCCCTCAAATAGGATCTGTTGGGTTCATCCGCCCTCAAATAGGATATGTCGGGTTTATCCGCCCTCAAATAGGATCTGCTGGGTTCATCCGCCCTCAAATAGGATCTGTCGGGTTCATCCGCCCTCAAATAGGATATGTTGGGTTCATCCGCCCTCAAATAGGATATGTTGGGTTCATCCGCCCTCAAATAGGATCTGTCGGGTTCATCCGCCCTCAAATAGGATCTGTTGGGTTCATCCGCCCTCAAATAGGATATGTCGGGTTCATCCGCCCTCAAATAGGATATGTTGGGTTCATCCGCCCTCAAATAGGATCTGTCGGGTTCATCCGCCCTCAAATAGGATCTGTCGGGTTCATCCGCCCTCAAATAGGATCTGTTGGGTTAATCCGCCCTCAAATAGGATCTGTCGGGTTCATCCGCCCTCAAATAGGATATGTCGGGTTCATCCGCCCTCAAATAGGATTTGTTGGGTCTATCCGCCCTCAAATAGGATCTGTCGGGTTCATCCGCCCTCAAATAGGATATGTCGGGTTCATTCGCCCTCAAATAGGATCTGTTGGGTTCATCCGCCCTCAAATAGGATATGTTGGTTTCAGTCTTTTTAGTTTTAAAACCAGGCGCCCACCTGTATAACGAGAGGAATACTTTTATGTCTTAGTTTAAACAGGCGCCCACCTGAATAACGAGAGGAATACTTTTATCTGTGCATTTCATATTTTAGGCGCCCACCTATATAACAAGGGAATACATTTTGTGTCTTTACCCATAGGAGATGCATTTCCTCCTAAGTTTTAGTTTACCCATAGGAGATGCATTTCCTCCTAGGTTTGTTTAGTTTCACCCATAGGAGATGCATTTCCTCCTAAGTTTGAGTTTTACCCATAGGAGACGCATTTTCTCCTAAGTTTAAGTGTTACCCATAGGAGACGCATTTCCTCCTAAGTTTAAGTTTTACCCATAGGAGACGCATTTCCTCCTTAGTTTAAGTTTTACCCCCTAGGAGACGTATTTCCTCCTAAGTTCATTTTAGTTTCACCCGTAGGAGATGCATTTCCTCCTAAGTGGTCGTTAAAGAAAAAAAAAAAAACAACAACAACAAAAACAAAAATGACCTAGTCTGATGAACCTTCTCCTAGGATCAAAATCTTAGTCTGACGAATTTTTCTCCTAAGATAGAGACCTAGTCTGACGAACCTTCTCCTAGGATCAAAATCTCAGTCTGATGAATCTTTCTCCTGAGATACCAAAAAACAAAAAATCTTAGTCTGATGAATCTTTCTCCTAAGATACCAAAAAGAAAAGACCTAGTCTGATGAACCTTCTCCTAGGATCAAAATCTTAGTCTGATGAATTTTTCTCCTAAGATAGAGACCTAGTCTGATGAACCTTCTCCTAGGATCAAAATCTCAGTCTGATGAATCTTTCTCCTGAGATAACAAACAAAAAATCTTAGTCTGATGAATCTTTCTCCTAAGATACCAAAAAGAAAAGACCTAGTCTGATGAACCTTCTCCTAGGATCAAAATCTTAGTCTGATGAATTTTTCTCCTAAGATAGAGACCTAGTCTGATGAACCTTCTCCTAGGATCAAAATCTCAGTCTGATGAATCTTTCTCCTGAGATAACAAACAAAAAATGACCTAGTCTGATGAACTTTCTCCTAGGATCAAAATCCTAGTCTGATGAATCTTTCTCCTAAGATAACCAAAAACAAAAAAATGACCTAGTCTGATGAACTTTCTCCTAGGATCAAAATCTTAGTCTGACGAATTTTTCTCCTAAGATAGGGACCTAGTCTGACGAACCTTCTCCTAGGATCAAAATCTTAGTCTGATGAATCTTTCTCCTAAGATACCAAAAACAAAAAATGACCTAATCCGATGAACCTTCTCCTAGGATCAAAATCTTAGTCCGATGAATCTTTCTCCTAAGATGCTAAAAAAAAAACATTTTGAAAAAAAAAAAAAAAGAATACATCCTAATCTAGTGTTTAGTTCACTCCCAGCACTGCATCAGTAGTATCAGTGGGCTACGATTTTGCTAACAACTCACAAACCTTCCCAGTGAAAACTGGGTTAGGAAATTTTGTTTGTTTTGTTTGTTTTGATTGTCAGGGGCCTGCCTGTAGAGCAAAAGATTGTTATATGTCAAAGATTGAAGAAGTTAGGGATCCGCCTGCAGAACAGCGGGATCGTTCAAAGTCAGGCCGTAACCCATTGGAAGGCAGAAAGCCACGACAAAAATCCCCAGCACTCAATCCAAGATAGAAGAACAAGAATCTCGCCCCAAGAATGCGAGTCAACAGTCTGAGAGGGTCAACAAAAGCTAGTCACAAAAAGAAAAAGAAAAAAAAAAGAAGAAAAAGGAAAAAAAGAGAAAAATGAATGAATCCGAAGCACGGATGAGGAGAGCAAATGTGATCTGCTCAAGAACTAGCGCCTACAACTAGCAAGTATCAAGGTTCAAATCCAAAGTCTGTATGAAGCACCATTCAAGACTCAAGACCAAGTTTCAGAAGACTTAAGAGATAGGAATCCTTGTAACTAGTAGCTGATAGGCTTAGTTAGTCTTTTTCAGTTTTCATTTTTGTTGTAACGACAGGACCGCGGACCGGAACCTCAATGGAACGGCACCTCGATCGGCTCTTCACCTCGGTACAACTCTACCATCTCTCTCTCATTTCCGAACTACACGTGGCCTGATTCCTGTATAACCAAGGATATGTAGGCAGCTCAGATACCAGGGCTCGGTCACATTCCCACCCTTTCCTGAAGTGTAGTCCGTCCAAGTAATGGTCGGGTCAAAAACACGGCTAGTCGTTCTTTGTCGGAAAACTCTTTGTGTTTCCAGTCAAAGAGGGGCAGCTGTAAGCACGTGATTTTTGACCCTCCCCGAGAATTTTCACATTTTTAGCGTGAATATGTGAAATTGGGTCTAGAATAGCTATTTTAACTATTTTTACTTTATTTCAAAGAAAAAAGAAAATCACAAAAAATATAAATATAATTTTAGTTTATGTATTTCTCATAAACTTGAAAAATACAAAAATTTGCACTTTATTTTTGTACTTTGTATAATTTCGAAAATTACAAAAAAAAAATATAAATAAAACATAGTTCTATTAAGGTTTTATAGTCATTTTAACTTTGAAAAATACAAAAATATTACGTCATATTTTTGTCTTTATTAAAGAACGAAAATTACAAAAAAATAGCTTTATTAATATTCTATAATTATTTTAACTTTGAAAAATACAAAAAATATTACTTCATATTTTTATTACAAAAAAATAAGTTTTATTAATATTTTGTAGCTATTTTAAATCTTGAAAAATATTTAAAAGATATAATTTTGTTTAAATACCAGTCTTATTTTTGGTAGTTATTTTGCTTACATAGGACTAGTTAAGCAACGTGTTCCTATTTCTCGGGTCCGGGCAAAAGAATAATATTCGGGTTCAAACTACCCGGTTTTAGGCCTAATTTTCGGACCTAGCCCATAATAAACCGTGTCCAGGACACATGGGGAACCCCACCACGCGTGGGGGACATAAGTCTCGAACCCCACCACGCGTGGGGCTCATTTTTTGGGGCAAACCCATACAAATGCACGAGACTTGGACTGGAAAAAGGGGGAAACTTTTTTTTTTAATTTTGGAAAAAAGGAGGACTGTAGCCTCGTCTTCTTCTTTCAGAAGAAACCAAACAAGGGACTACTGTTGATTTAGCTTCTTCTTCAGCAAACTCTACCAAGACCCACGAAGAAAAAAAAACCCTACAGCCCTCGTCGTCACCTCCGTTAAACCACCCAAACGACTGTTCCTCCATCCTCTTTAAAAAACCAAAGAGAACCCTACTTCCCCGCGTCGCATCCCCGGTCCAGAAAACGACCAAACCAGTCGCCCTCACGTCCAAAAACCAGTTCAACACCACCACCAACGACGCCCAGCTCCATCACACCCGTCGCAACCCAAAAACCAGTCGCGATGCCACTCCCTCACGTCCGAACGACCATCGCTTCCATCCTCCATTAAATCCGGCGAGTACTGCTGCTTCGCCTTCGCCGTCACTGCCCCCAGCTTCACTCCCTCATCGTCAAACAACCTCTCCTCCTCAGCCAACAAGCCCTACTGCTCGTCAATCCTACTGCTGTCACCATTGTTGCGTTGTTCGAGCAGCAGCCACTGCTGCTGTGGTTCGGGTTCATCACTGCCCGTCGACGCTACGTCCAAACCACCAGCCCCCGGCCATTTCTTCTCCCTCGTCGTAACAAAAAAATTAGTCCGACGATCCTCCATTGAATCCGGCCCTCGCTGCTGTTCCGTTCAACTCCCCCACGCCCAAATGACCGCCTGGAAAAGTCAGTTGTAGCCATGACTCATTGTTAGTCCGTTCGTGTTCGAGTTTCTGGCGCGAGCTATTCCGTCCGAGCTTCGATAACCTTTTCTATGGTTTCCCGGTCGCGGTTGTTCGTTGAAGTCGATGTTGAGGTTCGGTCCATGGCTCCATGCATTTCTGTTTATTCAGGTTAGTTAAGCCTCGATGTATTGGATTAAAGAAATTTTACGTTCAATGTTTGAAGTTGCAATATATCAATTGATATGATAATTTTCTGCTTATGTTTTACCGTATGCATTTTAGTTCATTTTTGTGTTATGTTATTATTGATTACTTGATGTCATTTGATTTAGTTGTATCAGTAGTCCCAAGATTAGTATTGTTATTATTTACGTTCAATGTGTTATGTTATTATTGTCTTAGTTTATTTGGACAAAATTAGTATTAGTACCTGTTGTTACTACGCCCAAAACACTCATTCGCCTAACTTCTTTTATTAAATCTTGACAAGTTATGAGATTTTAGTTGTACGGAGGCCGTAAGTTTTAGTATTGTTAAAGGCGTAGAAATGGCATCCTTTAAAAATAAATAAATAATTACAAAAAAAATGAATAAAAGTAATAATAAAAATAAATAAAATGAGACGAGCCTCGTCGGAAAAAATGTACAAATTGCGGGGCCCTCACAAAATATATGTATTAAACACTTAGATTCCGGGACGGGCCGTTTAGCAAGTTTCACGGCCCTACCCAAAATAATAATGCGCTAGTTGCTTTAGGCGCGCCTTTAATAATGTTATCTCCCTAAACTCGGGTGCACATTTATGTGACCCAAATCCAAATCTCAACGGAGTCGAAATATGTCTCTAGTCACGGGCGCATTGATTGTGACGTGGCCCGAGATGCATTTCCATGACGTTGCAAATTCTTTAAAAAATAAGAATGAGATGAGCCTCGCCGAGTAAAAATACAAATTGCGGGGCCCTCAGTAAATACTTGTTTAAAATTACTTAGAATTCAGGAGGGTCGTTTAGCGAATTTCGCGGCCTCCGCAAAAAATAATAACGCGATAGTCTCTTTAGGCGCGTGTTTAATAATTTACTTTCTTAAGCTCGGGTGTGCATTTCATGCGACCCAAATCCAAATCTCAAAACATCAAATAAAATGCGTTCCGGATTGTGGGTGCATTTCATGTGACGCAGTCCAAAGACGTGTTTTAAGCGATGTTCACATTTTCCTAAAAACAATAATAGTAAAGCGGTTAAAAGATAAATTTGCACATAAGTTCATAGTGTTAAAAATCAGATAAATAAGCCAAATATAACAGTTGAGCGACCGTGCTAGAACCACGGAACTCGGGAATGCCTAACACCTTCTCCCGGGTTAACAGAATTCCTTATCTAGATTTCTGGTACGCAGACTATAATATAGAGTCATTATTTTCCTCGATTCGGGATTAAAATTGGTGACTTGGGACACCGTAAATCTCCCAAGTGGCGACTCTGAAATAAACAAATAAATCCCGTTTCGATTGTCCTTTAATTGGAAAAAACTCCCCTGCGCCCCTCGGGCGCGGAAAAAGGAGGTGTGACACTTTTCGATTGTAATATCGTTCTATGACTTGCTTTTGTGCTGCCATTCTTATTAATGCAGCTTCTTTCCTCCCCTCGAGTAAATCTAGATTGACCCGCATCTCCTCGTCATTAGATTCTTGTGTCGCCTGTGTGAACCGTGTACTTGGTTCCCCTATCTCAACTGGAATTAAAGCCTCAGCTCCATAAACCAATGAAAATGGTGTTTCTCTTGTACTTGTTTTTGCAGTTGTGCGATATGCCCATAAAACTCCAGGTAACACTTCAGTCTAGTTACCTTTTGATTCCTCTAATTGTTTCTTTAAATTATTGATAATAACCTTGTTTATTGATTCTGCTTGTCTATTATCCACCAGATGATAAGGTGTAGACGTAATCCTTTTAATTTGCCAACTTTGAAAGAATTCCGTGATTTGAGCTACAATAAATTGAGGGCCATTATCACACACGATATCCCTTGGTACATCAAACCGGCATATGATATTCCGCAAAATAAAATCTTTGACTTCTTTTTCTCCCACCTGTTTAAATGCTCTTGCTTCCACCCATTTAGTAAAATAATCAGTGAGTACGAGGAGAAACTTTACTTGTCCTTTTGCTTGTGGTAATGGACCCACGATATCCATTCCCCATTTCATAAATGGCCATGGCGCAATGACCGGATGTAATAACTCCGCAAGTCTATGCAAATTGTTACCGTACCATTGACATTTATCACATTTGGCTACGAAACTGTCTGCTTCTTCTTCCATTTTAGGCTAGTAATAACCTGCCCTAATTAAGGTACTTACCAATGACCATCATCCTACGTGATTCCCACAATGTCCCTCCTGTATTTCTTTCATTACATACTCTGTTTGCGAAGGTCCGAGGCATCTTGCTAAGGGACCACCAATCATTTTACAATACAAATTGCCTTGCTTTAAGCAGTACCGAGCAGCCTTCTTTCGAAGCACATGAGCTTTTTTCTTATCATCAGGGACGATACCATACTGCAAAAAAATCCACAATCTCGTTCCTCCAATCCCAAGTAAAATTATTAAAATTTACCTCATTCTTATCAAGATCGAGAACTGAATGAAATAAATATATAACTGAGGCATTTGTATCGCTTTCCACATCAGCTACAGATGCGAGATTAGCTAGGGCGTCCGCTTCAACATTTTCATCCCTTGGTATTTGTATAACTTTCCAGGTTTGAAATTGCTTTATCAATTCCCGTACCTTTTCTAAGTATTGTTGCATCCTTGCTTCCCTAGATGTATAAGTCCCCAACATTTGATTAACCACGAGTTGCGAATCACTCTTGATTATAATCTAATTTATGCCAAGCTCTCGTTCCAATTCTAGACCTGCAATCACAGCCTCATACTCCACTTCATGGTTAGTTATGGAGTGACATTTAATAGCTTGTCGAATGGTTTCACCTGTAGGTGGTACCAAGATAATCCCTAAACCTGTACTTTTTACATTAGATGAGCCATCAGTGAATAAAGTCCAAGTTCCCGGGTTAGCTCCATTAAATACCTGTAATTCTTTTTCTGCTTCTAATTGCATCCCCTGGCTAAAATCAGCCACGAAATCATCTAACACTTGTGATTTTATAGCAGTTCTAGGTTGGTATGTGATTTCGTATTCACTTAAATCTATTGCCCACTTAGCTAACCTACCTGATAACTCATGCTTATGTAATATATTACGTAAAGGGTAGGCAGTTATTACAACGATAGGATGACACTGAAAGTAAGGTCTTAACTTTCTAGATGCCATGATTAATGCAAGTGCAAGTTTTTCTAACTGAGGATACCGCGTCTACGCATCTAACAAAGATTTACTAACATAATAGATAGGGGATTGTTTACCTTGTTCTTCTCGGATCAAAACAACACTTACCTTAATTTCTGAAACAACAAGGTAAATGAGTAGTCTTTCCCCAGCCTTTGGTTTTGCCAACAAAGGTGGATTTGATAAGTATGTTTTCAAATTCCTGAGTGCCTGTTGACATTCCTCATTCCATTCAAAATGATCCTGCTTCTTAAGGGCTGAGAAGAATTTAAAACACTTTTCTGATGATTTAGAAATGAATCTTCCCAAGGCTGCAATTCTCCCTATTAATCTTTGAACTTCTTTCTTGTTTGAAAATATATCAAGGATTTCTTCAATGGCCTTAATCTGTGCAGGATTCACTTCAATACCACGGTTAGAAACAAGAAAACCCAAAAAATTACCTGATGCAATGCCAAATGCACATTTTTCGGGATTTAACTTCATATTAAATTTGCGCAAAATTGAAAATATGTCAGATAAATGTGATATGTGATCTTTTTGAATACTAAGTTTTAACAAGCATATCATCTATATATACCTCCATATCTTTTCTAAATGCTCTTGAAACATTTTGGTAACTAACCTCTGATACGTTGCACCTGCATTCTTTAGACCAAAGGGCATTATTTTATAATAGTAAGTCCCCATGTCTGTTATGAATGAAGTTTTTTCTTCATCTCCCGGATCCATTTTAATCTGATTATAACCTGAATATGCATCTAAAAACTTAATAGTTTGTGACCTGCAGTTGCATCAATCAATTGTTCTATGTGTGGTAGTGGAAAAGAATCTTTAGGGCAGGCTTTATTAAGATCTGTGTAATCTACACAAACTCGCCACTTACCGTTCTTTTGGAACTGCAACAGTGTTAGCTAACCAGTTAGGATACTTTACCTCACGAATGGAACCAATTTTTAGCAATTTTTGGACTTCTTCTTGAATCACCTAATTCTTGAAAGTTCCTTGCTTTCTTTTCTTTTGCTTGACAGGAGGGTATGATGGATATTCATTTATTTTATGAGTCATCACCTCCGGTGGTATTCCTGTCGTGTCAGAGTGAGACCAAGCAAAGCAGTCCACGTTAGTTTTCAAAAATCAAATTAACTTACCTCTCATACCTTGGCTAAGATTGGCTCTAATATAGACTTTTTTATCAGGCCATTGAGCAAATAGCACGACAGGCTCTAATTCCTCTATTGTTGTTTTGATATTTTCATTCTCTTCTGGTTCTTGAATGGTATCAGGCCTTGAATCTACATCTGTTTGCCCTTGTTCAATTGAGGTTTGTGTTGTGGTGTCCTCAACTGCCTTCTATGATTGCTATTTACCTTCATTTCTCGTGCTTGTATCTGCAACAGAGTTGATAGCCCTGGCTGTATGTTGATCTCCACGAATTTGACAGATTCCCCATGGAATTATCAAATCCAGATAGAGTATGCAACTTTGGTATCACTTTATCTTCAACTTGCATCTCAAGTAATACTCTTAGCAAAATAATGTTCACGGAACTACCTGGATCAATCAAAACTCATTTCACGTTAATATCATATACAATTAAAGATATTACCAGTGCGTCGTTATGAGGGGTTAATACGCCATCTGCATCTGTGTCATTGAATGTAATGTTGTCTTCCTATAAAACATGTCGCACTCGTTTCTCTTGGGTATTTGTTACTTTGGAAATTTTGTTAGCTGCAGTATATGATATACCATTGATATCTTCACCCCCACTTATAACGTTGACAATTCTTTTGGGAGAAGGTGGTTTTGGATGCTCATGCCTGTTCTTCATGTAAGATTGCTTGCCTTTCTCACTGAACAACTCAGTAAGATATCCTTTTTTTAATAAATGATCAACTTCACTTTGTAAAGATCTGCAATATGTTGTTTTATGTCCGTGGTCATTATGAAACTCGCACCAATGGTCAGGGTTGCGCCTGTTTGGATTCGATCTCATTTCCTTTGGCCATCGAACCTTATCTCCCATGTTTCTCAAAATAGCTACGAGCTCGGAGGTGCTGACGTTGAAGTTGTAACCACCGAATTTTGCTTTTAAATTTCTATTATCATCTCGTGACTCATAGTTGTTTCGCTGGTTCCTGAATCTTGATGAAGAACCTGATTCTCTGTTTCTTGATCTGTGATCGTACCTTTGATTATCCTGCTTTGATCGTGAGTCCTTTCCCACAGGTCCCATGTAAGGCTCGTACCTGTTTTTATCGGATTTTTTTTCGGTCTCCGCACGTCTCGAACTTACCTTTTCTTCTTTTTGAAATCGTGGAACAGTATCTTCCTCAATCCTTAGCTTCGTGCTATACCTGTTATAAACATCATTCCACGTTGTAGCTGGGAATGCTCGAAGGCTTTCCTTGAGTCTCCTCGTAGCTTCCGAGATTTTTTCATTAAAATTACTTGTGAAAGCTATAACTGCCTAGTTTTCAGGTACACGTGGCAATGTCATTCTTTCACGTTGAAATCTGTCCACGAATTCTCTAAGTAGTTTTGAGTCCCCTTGTTTGATTTTAAAAATATCCTCCATTCTTTTCTCTACTTTTTGAGCTCCCGAGTGTGCTTTGATTAAAGAATCTGCAAGCTCAGCAAAAGAATTTATAGAATTTTTGAGTAAAAGAGAATACCATGTTAACGTTCCTTTGGTGAATATTTCACTAAAGTTTTTGACTAATACTGATTCAATCTCCTGCTTAGTCAAATCGTTGCCTTTTACGCCCGTTGTGAATGCAGTCACGTGATCTCGTGGGCTGTTGTTCCATCATATTTTGGAATATCAGGCATTTTGAACTTTTTTTGGAATTGGGAGTGGAGCAGCACTTGGCTTCCAGGGTTTTTGCGAATATCTATCCATATCTACCCCTTTGATTATGGGTGGCACCCCGGGTATCTGCTCTATGTTCTCACTTTGCTCCTTGAGTTGTTTTTTGCAAGGTTAGTACTAAATTTTGTAAATCAGAATTAATTACATTACCTGGTTCTCTCTCTTGTGATTCACTAAAAGTTCCACCGCTGCCTGAGTTAACTAGCCCGGAACGAGGGTTTTCCAAACTGTTATTATTTGGAGTAGGTGTGGGTGTTGCAACAGGTAACTGGTTAACAAGTGCCTCAACAGCTTTGTTGACCTGAGCAGCAATTAATTTCTGCAAAGCTTCATCAACAACTTCAACATTTTCAAATTGAGCATGCTTGTTTATTTGAGACCCATCAGGAGTACCCTCACGATATTGCCGTGGAGAGTCTCGTGGAGTAGGAACTTGATTGCTAATATTCTGTGGATCTCCCTGATTTTGTTGGTTTTCTTGGTTTCCTTGAGTGTTGTCATTGTTGTTCGACATAATTGATGCAACAAGGAAAGTTAAGTGAAAAGAAAATAGATTATCAGTTTCCCGGTAACGGAACCAATTTGTTTAACCAAAAAATAAAATTTTAGTCAAAGCTAGAATTTAGAAGAACATGGGTTACTGATAATCAAAAGAATGTATAAAAGGAAGTAATTTAGGTAGCAAGAGAGTAATCAAGAGAAAAATAAGTAAACAAAAGTTTATTCCAATAGTGTTTTTTTTTACAGTTGATCAAATATCTCCCTTTTATAGATATCTTGGAGATATACATTTTGCCCAAATCATAATGAGGTTATTATGAGTAATTAAAGATATTGAATGCTACGTTACATAATCATTACATTCAATAAAAATTCTCTAACGTATTTCACATTTAATGCCTATTAAATGCCGTATCTGCACTCTTTTCTATTGTCAGATTCATTCCTTTTGATTCTCGGACATAAATGACTTAGATAGGTACGGATGCTGAGTTATTTGAATAACTGTCTGTGCCTCTTCCTCTGCCATTTGCTCGTATCTATTGCAACTCGTGCCTCTTGGCTAGTTGTAATTCTTTGATCATTTGATCAGTCTACGTGTCTCGACACGTCACCTTTATATTTAAATCCAACTTTTCCAATTATACTTCCTTTGTTGGAGAAGAATAACAACAAATAAACTTTTCATTCTCATCAATCCCTCACTTCTTTATTTCTATTTGCCTTCTACTCAATTCCCATTGCTTTCTTGCTTTAGGAGAAGGTTTCAAAATAGACATGCTATCATCAGGTTTTCTATATTACTCTGGGGACAGAGATGACTCTACAAAGCGGCTTATGTGTTAATATAGTAGATTTTTGCTCAAATTTTATACATGTATGAAGAAATTCACTAAATATCTAAAACTATTTGACTATAAACTGATCAATTATTATTGCTATTAACTTGAGATTATTGTAGCAACACATAAATTTTAAATCCTGAATACGCCTATGGGGATTTTGGATTGTCTTCCATGGGTGAGTGGGTAGTTGTTAGTTTCATTGGTTGCTTCTCATCTCACTTCATCTATCAGAGAAAATAATAAAAAAATGGTCCATTTTGTTTGAGAGCAGGTTCGAAGTTGCCCCTTAAGTATACACTGAGCAACTTTGGTCCTTTATGTTTGTGAAAGTTAATAGATAATTTGATCTCTATCAAATATTTAATGAACTTTATCTGTGCAGCAATTGTGAAAATTAAATTTTTTTAGTTAGAACTCACCTTTAAATGTACATTTGTAGTTTTTAATATTGTTAATCTATATTTATCGTCTAGTGCAGCTTTTTAATGTGTAATTTCTATTATTTTTGGTATCTTTTTGGTGTCTAGTATCGTTTTTATGTCGCATTTTTTCAGATTTAATGGGACTTTCCTAGTGTTTAAGATTAAATCCTTTTTTCCACAGTTTTCTTCAAATCTAACGAACGTAAATAGTTATATATTTAACAAAGATCAAGAGTTTTAACATTTAAAAAACTTAAAGGACCAAAATTGCTCAATGCATACTTAAGGGATTATTTAAACTTACTCTTAAACATAAGGAACCATTTTTTGTCATTTTTTCTCATCTAACCTATTCGTTTGCGTTTGGGTAGATAAAGGATTCAGGATCTACGGTGGCCATTGGCGAAGCTATAGTGCTTCAAGGGTGGTCGGACGAACATCCTTCGCCGGAAAATTACATTATATATATATATATATATATATATATATATATATATATATATATAGGCGAAGCTATAGTGCTTCAAGGGTGGTCGGGCGAACATCCTTCGCCGGAAAATTACATTATATATATATAAGTACAATTCTATATTCTATTTGTAGGGTTTGCGCCCTCTTGCAAATTGGCCGATGTATCCTAATGGTGAATGGTGTAAAGAATGTCCCATCACTGTAGGTTCGAATCTCAGTGAATGCATCTTTACATATAGTATGGTTTTTCAAAAAACAAAACAACTTTCAGAATTGACGTACCCAGTTCCTTCAAAAGTGGAAGTGTCGTACCCAATACCTTAAAAAGTATATAAAAATTACATTATATATATATAAGTACAATTCTATATTCTATTTGTAGGGTTTGCGCCCTCTTGCAAATTGGCCGATGTATCCTAATGGTGAATGGTGTAAAGAATGTCCCATGACTGTTGGTTCGAATCTTAGTGAATGCATTTTTACATATAGTATGGTTTTTAAAAAAACAAAATAACTTTCAGAATTGTCGTACCCAGTTCCTTCAAAAGTGGAAGTGCCGTACCCAATCCCTATATATATATATACATGCATACATATATATATACATACATGCATACATATATATATACATACATGCATACATATATATATATACATACATGTGTATATATATATATATATATATATATGTAAAATGCTATATTCTATTTATAGGGTTTGCGCACTCTTGCAAATTGGACGAGGTATCCTAATGGTGAATGGTGTAGAGAATGTCCCATGACTGTAGGTTGGAATCTCAGTGAATGCATTTTTACATATAGTATGATTTTTCAAAAATCAAAATAACTTTCAGAATTGCCTACCCAGTTCCTTAAAAAGTGGAAGTGTCGTACCAATCCCTTAAAAAGTGGAAGTGCCGTACACAATTCCCAAATCCCAATCGTCTTTGACTTTGTTTTCCTTTTTTAATTTCTTAATAAACAAATAGTCATTGTTTAACTAAAGCTATCTTGCATAAGTATCCGAATTCATTAAATAAAATGATTGTTTTTTCATAATCCCTTTTAAACCTTCCTTTTTTTTAACTTTTTATTCTAATTTCTGCATATTTTTTTTACTTTCATTTTAAGGAATATTTGACGAAGCTAAATAGAGGATAATATGGATATATTTATGATCCAATAAAATATACTCCTTCTGTTATTGTCTCGGAGGAGGACGTTTTAGCTAATCCTGCAGATGCGGCGAGGTTGCTGCAGGAGTCCTTCGCCCAAACGGGTGTCATCGGTCCTGCTTCTTGTGCAGGTGCTTCTTTTTGGAGTCCCCGACCGGAGAACAAGAAACAAAAATGTGACGTTCCTCTATGGAGGAGGGTAAAAATAAAAAGGTGAAGAGCACCGCGCTCGAGTTGTCACTACAAAAAAAAACTGGAATTAGCTACGAACGTCGTCGCTAATCTGTCGCTAAAATACTCATAGCTAGTAGAATTTCTTGATAATCCGTTGCTAATCCGTCGCTAAATAAGATTAGCGATGGATTTTTCTATTTAGCTACAAATTTTGTCCGTCGCTAAAACCTGATTTTTAGTAGTAACGCAGCCACTGTGGCGATCGATGATGATGGGAAAGTCAGTGATGAAGGGGCTTCCCTACAGAGGAGATGACGATCTTCATCAGCTCAACATAATGCTTAATCTGCTGAGCTAGTAATACCAGCCGATGACGACGCCCAATCGCTCTAGGGAGAGTTTGACATGGTAGAGGATGCCAACTCTCGTGTCCGAACCCTAGTCATTTCTCCTAATACTGCGAGGCTGAGTACCGGGCCTCTTTCGTTTTCAGTTGACGAGCAACCAATAACTAGCACTACTTTTGTTGCAGTTGCTTCTCAACCCACAATGCCATCAGCTTCATCTCCTTCTTCTCCAGCCATGCCTTCTCCACCAGCAACTATTACATCATCTCCCCCGGCCACGGACACCCGAGAGGAGGATGTCCCTCCTTCTCAATCCCCAGTTCATAGGAATTTGGGGCGTAACAATTTGCCCCCTTCTGTATATCCCCAAAGGAGGAGGAGTGTTTCCGATCCCTATCGGTTTTTACCGAGTCCCATCTACTTTCCCAGCTGGTGTAACTCGCCAATTATCTGAAACCTCTTGCTTTAGAGAAAGATAAGAATAAAATACACACTCTCTCGAGGGAGTGTATGATAAACAATGCCATGCATAATGCGGCGGCGGTACATCGTTTGTTTACTTTACTATTTTCTTCTAACTTTGCTATGGCAGGATTTCTGATTTGAACCTTTGCCTTGCAGGCTAACTTTCTTGCCTCCGAGGGCCTTTAGAAATTGATCTTTGATAAAGAAAAACACACGTCCAAACAAGATCAATTGTTGGCCATGCGGGAGCAAATTACTGCTCGCCTCCTGGTACTGGAAGCATAGGCTGCTGAATCCGCTGAGTTGGAGGCTCGGTTACAGCAGAACGAGCAAGAGGTGATGACCCTTAGCCAAGAGGCCTCCCTGGTAAGGGTACAATTTAAATAGGCCAAGGCAAAGTGGTTCGAGGTCCAAAGTCTTGTGCACACTGCTGTTGAGCGCAAGGCTGCCTCTATTGAAAGAGTAAATAATTTGGAGGCAGTCTTGAAGTCCAAAGTTGAGGAGTGTCGCGCCCCCTTTTTTCCTCCGCGGAGAAAGTCCGGGTTCCGATGTTCATGGGGGTAATAACTCATTTCCTTTTGGGATTTGGGTATTTGAAGAGTTACCACCTAACAAATTATAGCGCGTTAGGGCACCTAGAGCGATTAACTCTTAGACTAGTTTGCATTACCAGAGATTTAGGGTAAGGGCTCGAAATAACCTTGAGGGAAAGGTGTTAGGCACCCCTCTCGGTCCACAATGGTGGGTCCCGACCGAACTTATACTCACAAATTTGTCCTTTAACAAATAAGTATTTTAAACACATAATTGCAAATAAAAGCATGTTGGACATTGTATGACAAAGAATTTGAACAAGTTGCATATAAAAAAGTAAAGTTTAAACATCGGGAATTGGGAAAAGGGGTCCTAGGTTGGTTAGCCTATAGGATCGCCCCACATAACGCCTGATAAATACTCCTCAATAAGGGGCTACACGTGACATTAGCGCATAGTCATCATATCCTTACTACCCAATTCCCCCCTTGGTCATAGCCTAAAGCGTTCTAATAACTTTAAAAATGTCCTATGCGTGCACTACCCGTCCCTTCCTCGTGGCCCTGGAGGTATTTTTGGACCTCTACTTTTGGACAGTTCTAGACCTTTTTAAGGTTTTAAAGGATAAAAGTCTAGGCGTCAATCAAGAACAGTTAGGACTGCACCTAAAGGGAACAAGTTATAGTCCCATAGTTACCTCCACAAATATAACAAGTAAATGCACGTCTTCAAACAATAGTCAGGTATTTAAGAAAAGATCCTAGAACATGATATCTAGGTGAGCAGAGATTATACGTTAGTGAATTAGGACAAAGTGTCAAAATCCTATTTAACTTGCCTACTGATTTAAACTTGTTAAATCTGGATAGTTTTAAATAACCAAAGCACAGTTTCAGAGTTGCAGAATTAAAATCAACCTATAGGCTTGCCTAAACACAAAACAATGATGTCCTAAGAGCATGATATCTACATTGATGCAGTAAAACAACGAACAGTTTTAAACGGATACTTGAGATCCTATAGACATGTTTTCTAGAGGTAGTAAATTAAGGCAGTGTTTGAAAACTCATTAAAGAAGCTGACAATTGATTAAACCAGTTCAAAAAGGAACTAACATGGATTAAAATGATTTGTTTAACTAAATTGATTTTAAGCTCTATAGGCAGGATTTCTACTAGAATTGATTTCTATTATTGGAACTATTTAAATCCTATAGGCATGGTTTCTAGTATGGTGAAGCAAACGTAGCAAGTGTATTAACACAATCCTATAGGCATGGTATCTACCTGGGTTAACCAACAAATATGTAACTACCCACCCCTTTTCTACTAATTACCCCAATGTTGTTTACAAGTAATTATTACAGGCCAGCTTGAATGAATTACATAAATAAAGAAATAGAAGAAGTTAACTATAGGGAGCCTGAAGCAGGCCCAAATGACTTCCCAAGCCTTCAATAGCCTCAAATACCAAAGTTTCATAGACAGTATCATGTCTAGGTGTGTCAGAGTTCCCTAAGGACCTCAAGGATCCCAAGCAGTGCTCACACCTAGACTTTTCTCAAACAAGAACTGATTTGAGTGCAGTGTGGAAATGCCAGCCCTAACATGCCAAAGTTCAAAGAAATTTCAAGGATCTCAAGGCAGTACACATGCTAGAAGGGCAGAAACTTATACTCTAGGAGTAGTGTGAGAGTGATTGATATAGTTTTGTTTTGAAAATAGTACAAAGATGACCTTAGAAGTAGGAAAGTTTTCTAGAAACAGGGAATAGCTTAGTGGTAAAAGACAGTTTGAGAAGAGTACCAAAACAGCAGACAATCAGTTGGTCATAAGAGACATTCAGACTCAGGAAAAGAACACATAACAAACAGATCTCACATGAGAAAGGTGGCACATAAGAATCACATTAGGGTACATGGGTAGGGATAAAGGAAACATATACTCACAAACTGCATACATCACTTAGGATCTTGGGGACTTTAAAAGGTCAGTCATGCTAGGCAAAGAAATAAGCAGGAAATAGTGCATACACTGAACAGGACAGAAATTTAGACATGCTAGGCAAGGAAGTAAGCAAGAAAGAGTGCAGAATGTAAAGAATACATTGAACAGGCAGATTTTAGACATGCTAAGCAAAGAAGTAGGCAGGAAATTGAACTCATAACTGATGAACTAGTGCAAGAATGAAAACACATAGGGCTTGAATCTCAAAACTTAATTAGAGACATACCAGTTGAAGAAAGGTGCAGAATATGAAGCAAATAAAGTTCCAATATCTAGCCTTGACTTTCAGCCGACTAGATCAACAAGTATCACAAATAGCAGAAGAGAAAGAGAACTTTTAATGTGTAAGTGTGCTTTTTGTGAACTCAATATTCTGTCTAATGAGAGTGGAAGAAAGCATATAAATAGTAGTTTGAAAGCTAGGTAAATAAGGTAAGAATCAAATTGTTCAGTAATTGGAGAATCTCGGAATCAATTAAAGTAAAATCAGTCCAAGTCTTCCCTTAATTAAGGGAGACATTTCAAACGGTAAAGAATAGGTACCAAATAAGGAAAAAGTTCAAAGACTTAGGTACATAATAGGCAATTAGGGGTAGATACATAAAGTTCTAATTAAGGAAATAACAGTAAGAATCAAGTAATAATGCATACAAGGTAAGGGGAAATTAATTAACGCAAGCAAATCAATCAAATCGAGTAGAAAGGTAAGAATCAAAAGTTTTAAGGGAAAGTGTTCAAATCAACCCAAGAAATAAGGAATTCAGAATATTTAATGGTTCAATCAAAGGGAAAGTCATGAAAAGAGTCAGCATGTTTGGCATATAAATAAGGTAAAACATGGATAGTCAGGAATCGACATATAACTTTAACAAAACAAAAGTTAAACAATAATGATTCAATGAGAAAGATACATTTCTTGATGTGAATAGTTAAGATGAGCACAAGCACATAGAATTAGTGAAAGCTCAAACTAAGAAACTCAGTAGAAGCATATTAAGGCCAGAAAGTTACGAGAAACTACAAGAACTAAAAGCAAGAACCAGTCAGATATACTAATACTTAGAAACCAAACGAAGAGCCCTAAAAATTAGGGCTTTCAACACATACGAGTTAAGGTCATAGTAGACTTATAGAATCAGTCAAAATATGTGAGAGGCAGAAGTTTAAACACAAAAAATCATCAAACAAATTTTAAAAAGAAATTCTGAAAAAGTTTTAGGAAAAGATGAAAAATCACTTGAAATCATATGATTCTTATAAAGAATCTCGAGGCTATTATAAAACACACAAGAAACAAACTCAAATCATCTTAGATCTGTACAGATCTAGAAGGTTTAGAAAAAAAATTAGGGTTTCGAAGAGGACCATACAGAGATGAAGAGACATACTGAAAAACCCTTAGATCGTAGTTAATACAAGACTATCTCACTCGAAATCACACCGGAATGGCCCGAAACAGGTGAAAGATGAACCCTAGATGCAAGTCGACATAGCCCTGGTCCCTTGGGTGCCTTAGAGATGGCAAGAATGAAATCAGAGAAGCTATTAGAGGCCTGATAGATGGTGAAAGGTCACCGGAGATGGCCATAGATGGGGTCGACATTTCGAGATTAGGGTTTAGGTTGAGAGTGTTTGAGAGCGGAGAGGATTTTAGGGCGGCGGGGTTGGTTGTGAAATGAATTAGGTTTGGGGGGGGGGGTATAGGATAGTTTAATTTGGAAAGGGAAAATCTGGGCCATTGATCAAAACGATCAAGGACCAGGATTGACCGGGTATTGGGTCGAGTAAGTGTTCCTAAGTTGGGCTGGGTAATTTTGGGGTCCGATTTGGGCTGAATTGGGATTGGGGAGGGGTTGGAGTTGGGATGGAATTGAAATGAAATTAGGGTAGATTTTAAATAGACATTTTCAGTACTATATAGTTTATAAAAATACTAAAATGATTTCCAAAAAAAATATTTCGTGTACTAGAATGATTAAAAATAGTTGTTTAACATTTTAAAAATATAAAAGACCATTTTATGTATTAATAACGTAATTATACATTAATAGGGCTAGTATTGCAAATATATGCAAATTAACTTAAAAAATGTAAATGCAATTATAAAAATGCACTAAAAATATTTCAATAATTTTTGGCATAAATATAGAATTTAGATGACTAAATCACCACAAAAATAATTTAAAAGATAATTATTGAAAATTTTATAAGTAATAAGGGAAGAAATAAATCAATTTGAAGCCTTTAAAATTATAGAATTTTTTTAAAAATACTTATGCATGCTTATATATGCATATATGGAAGTATACATACGTATTAAAAATATATAGAGAAAAATTGGGTATCAACAAGGAGGTTGCTGCTGTTGAGGAGAAATATGCCCAAATGGAAGAGAAGTATAAGAGGGTCACAAGGCACAATAAAGTTTTTAACTCCAATATCTGTGACCTTGACGTCAGCCTTCAGGCCGCCAGATCCGAGCGGAATAACCATTCGGCCGAGGTTGGCTAGCGTAAGACGAAACTTCAGCATCAAGTGAATTCCCTCATTGTTGGAAAAACATATGTAATGTATAGTATAATGATAAAAATTGTGGAAGAGGCCAAAGAGGGTGTCATTAATTTTGATGTCGAGATCGCCAAGGCCCGTGAGCTAGAGTCAACTACCTTAAGGGGCCTTCCGGTCCAACCTAATGCAACTGACTCTTCTAGTTCTGGTTCCATATTCTCGGGAACCGAGGAGGAACTTGAAGGGGATGACGATGAAGTTCAAGGTCCCGAGCCGTCGGCAGGTTTGCCTACTTCTCCTAGGGCGCAAATGCTTCTCTTCCCCAAGTTCTCGGGACGCAGTAGTTTCTTTTTTTGCTTTCTTTTTCCTTTGTTGTTTTCTTTTCTACTTCTTGTACTTGTGCTGCTTGGAATATTTGTTATATATTAAAAGTGCTTTTAGTTTAAGAATTGTACAAAATTTATTTTTTGCGTCTTGTTATACAAGGCTTCAAATGTATTTTTATCTGATAGTGTTTGGGTCCCGGGAATGAGTTCTTTCAGAACCAACCCTTTACTGTGAGGGTTTCATAAGAGAGGGTCCTCTTATGTTTATGGTGATCTAGAAGAGGATGTCTCATTTTCATTCTGGCACTAACATTTGAAGTACATGATTAACTTTTAAATGAAAAAATTAGTTCATCGTTCGGACAAGAAACAAGGTGGAAATAAAAGGACCTTACTATATTCCTTTCACTTTCAAAAGTACATAAGCATTCGTTGTGCTAAAAGAATTACATAAGCATTCGTCGTGCTTTAAAGAAATTGCCATTACTTGTGGCTAATTTGTATAACTTGTTTCTGTAGGGTGGCCGTGCAGTCCCTGGTCCTGATGATATATATTTGTTCCCAGATTTCGTAGTCCCAGTTTATGTAGAAATCATGTTTCCGTATTCTCATATCATTCCGCTCCCCAAGTGTTCGAATGCGAAGAATACGAATTTGAACACTGGAAGTATTGATCCTTTGAAGATCCCACCGGTGAATGGTTGGATAATCTTTGGTCCGATAGCAAGCTTCATTTCTCATTAGGAACTTTGCTATAGAGCCAAAGATTACGTAACCACCTCTAGTGACTTGCACTCATGAACGGTCGGGTAACCTTTGGCCCGATGGCAAGCTTTATTTTCCGGTAGGAACTTTGCTATCGAGCAAAAGACTATCTAACCATCTCGTAGTAGTTCATTATTTCTATGCCTTATCATTTAAAGGTCTTATTTATGCTGACGATGCTTTCTCTGTAGTATGCTTTTCGTTGCTGCCTCGTTAAAAAACATTGCTAGAAAAATCCAATTGGAACAAAAACTGGACATAGGAAAAAAGATTGCAGTACATACTTTCAGTATAGGTGGTTCTCATTAGCAATGGTATCTTTTGAGGTGTGCCACATTCTAGTTGCTCGGCAATTTTACTCTGTCTTGATTTTCCAATTCATATGAACCTTTCTAGGTGATAGCTGAAACCTGGTATTGGCCTTCCCAAGTTGGACCTAGTTTTCCTGCATTAAGCCCTCGGGTATTTTGAGTCACTTTTCTTAAAACCAAGTCTCTCATTTTGAAAAAATAGATATTGGCACTTTGTTTGTAATATCTTTCCATTCTTTGCTTTTGGGCCGCCATCCTTTATGTGGCAAGTCCCTGCGTTTGTCGAGCAGCTCCAACTTGACCAGTAATACTTTGTTGTTTGCTTCTTCGTCCATCCGGAAGCATCTCATGGTAGGTTCTCCTACTTTCACCGGAATCACGGCTTCTTCTTCGTATATGAGAGAGAAAGGCGTCTCTCCCGTACTTGATTTGGCTATTGTTCGATATGCACATAGCACCCTCGGTAGCTCTTCGGACCATTTACCTTTTGCTACTTCCAATCTCTTTTTGAGATTTTGAATAATCGCTTTGTTTGGCTATTTTGCTTGGCTGTTTGTGCTCGGGTGGTATGCAGATGATGTGATACTTTTGATTTTCAAATCTTCGAAGAATTTTGTGACCTTTGCGCCTATGAATTGTGGTCCGTTGTTGCAAGCTATCTCTTTAGGTATTCCAAACCTACAAATTATGTTATCCCACAAGAAATTAACCACTCTGCGCTCGTCGATTTTCAAGTAAGGACATGCTTCAACCCACTTAGAAAAGTAGTTAGTTAAAATTAAAAAAAATCTTACCTTATCGGGAGCCGACGATAGCAGACCGACTATGTCCATCCTCCATTTCATGAATGGCTGAGGCGAATAAAATGAGTGCAATAGCTTTTCCGGTTGATGCACCAACACTGCCTGGCATTGACACTTATCACATTTCTAAACATAAGCCTTAGCGTCTTGTTCCATTCGGGGCCAGTAGTACCCTACCCTAATTAACTTTAATACCAAGGAATCTGCACCTGAATGATTTCAAAAAATTCCTTCATGAAATTCTCTCATGACGTAATTTGCTTCATAGGATCCTAAACGTCAGGCCAACGGGCCTTGAAAAGATTTTCTATAAAATTGACCTCTCATAAAGTAGTATCGGGCACTTTTAGTATGCAGCGCCCGGGATTCCTTGGGATCTTCGGCTAGTTTTTCATGCTCGAGATAGTCAATGATCTCATTCCTCAAGTCCCAGACCAGGTTAGTCGTGTTTACTTCATACTAGTCGTCCATATCCATTTCTGAATGCATAAGTTGCACGATCGTACCAGAGTCTGACCCTTTCATTTTTGTGAATGATCCCAGATTGGCTATTGCATCTGCTTCTGCATTTTCTTCTCACGGGATGTGGGTATTTGACCATTCCCTGACAGTACGAGTAGAGTGTGGACTTTCACTACATATTGTTGCATGAGTTCCTTTTTGGTGTCGAAGATCGCGTAGACCTGATTCACTACCAGTTAGGAATCACGTTTGATCTCTATGACCTCGGAGTCTAGTCTCCGGGCTAACTCGATTCCAGCAGTCAAAGCCTCATACTCGGCTTTATTGTTAGTCAAGGGAATAATTTTTTATTGTCTGCCTTAGGGTTTCCCCTGAGGGCGTGATTAGCACTACACCGAGCTCGGACCCTTTTACGTTGGACGCTCCATCCGTGAATAAGGTCCATACTCCTGATGTTGTCTAGGACTGAAAACAACAACAAAGTCGACCAACACTTGTGACTTGATCGCAGTCTTAGATTTAAATTCTATGTCAAATTCACTCATTTCGACTGCCCACTTGGCTAGTCGACCTGAAAGTTTAGGTTTATGAACGATATTCTACAGGGGAAAGGTTGTCACCATGGCTATCGAGTGACACTAGAAATAAGGCCTAAGCATTCGAGCGGCGACTACCACAGCTAGGGCTAATTTTTCTAGATGTGGGTAGTGGGTTTCCGCTCATGTTAAAATTTTAATAACATAGTAGATAAGAGATTGTGCACATTCATATTCACGGACTAAAACGTCACTTACCATTACCTCCGAGACTGATAAGTAAATCAGTAACTGTTGATCTTCCTCCATCTTTGATAATAACAGAGGGCTAGATGAATACCTTTTTACATCTTTCAGAGCTTGGTGACATTCCGAAGTCCATTCGAAGTTGTTCTTCTTTTTCAAAAGTGAAAAAAAGTGATGACATTTTTTTGAAGACTAGGAGATGAATCTGCTCAATGCGGCTAGTCTTCCTATTAACCTTAGAACCTCCTTCACGTTTGATAACTAGTCGGGGATGTCTTCGGTGGCTTTAATTTTATCGGGATTGACTTCGATCTCCCTTTGCGACACCAGGAACCCTAAGAATTTACCGAAGCTGACTCCAAATGCACACTTTTCGGGGTTAAGCTTCATGTTGTACTTCCTTAGGATGTCAAAGGTTTCTTGTAGGTGTTTAAGATGATCACATGCGTTCAAAGATTTAACCAACATATCATCTATTTAAACTTACATTATTTTCCATATTTTCTTTTCAAACATTTTGTTTACAAGCCTGTGATAAGTGGCTCCGACGTTCTTAAGCCCAAAAAACATCACATTATAGCAATATATGCCAAAGTTTGTTATAAACGAAATTTATTCCTGATCCTCCGGGTCCATTTTGATTTGATTGTACCTGGAATATGCATCGAGGAAACTCATCAACTCGTGCCCGACCGTTGCATCTATCATTTGATTAATGTTTGACAATGGGAACAAGTCTTTAGGGGCACGCCTTATTCAGATCCTTAAGATTTATGCACACACGAAATTTATTATTCTATTTTGGAACTACTACTACATTAGCTATCCAGTCAGGATACTTTACCTCCTGGATTGAACCGATATCAAGCAATCGAGTTACCTCTTCTTTGACAAATTTGTTCCTGACCTCGGCAATAGGGCGCTTCTTCTGCCTTACTGGAGGGATGTTAGGATCCAGGCTTAATTTATGCATGACAACCTCTGGAAGAATACCTATTATAAGTTTGGGTTGTTGATGGTTGATTATTTATTAAGGGTGTTTGTTTATCTTATGGGTGATGAATAACGATATTGATGATAGCAATTTCAGATTTTTAGAATTATCTTGGAGCAAGAGAATGGGTTGTTTGGTGTAAAAACCCTATTAATAAGGGCTATAAGTCCTTACGTCATAAGGTTCTTGATAAAATGCCCATGTGAACAAAACACGATTATTATTTCTACTATGGAATCCTTTTGACTTGTATTGCCATAGATTAAAGTTGAAAGGGTTGGGAAACATTGTATTACTCTCAAGAGCAGGAAGTTAAGGTATGTGAGGCTAACTCTCTATGTTTGGGGATGTTAATGATTCTCTCTATACTACGTTCATTTTACAACGTTACTAATTGCCTCAGAAATATGTTAAGCTCAGCTCCTTGAATTGCTGCAGAATTCTATTCTCTAGCTTCATAATTCGTTCATGACTTTCATTCAGAATGTTATGAGATTAGTGCGTAATCAATATAAACTTTTTTTGATGCCCATGGGTCTCAGTATAGATTACTCATCATGTCATAAACAATTGAAGCTTCAGTTCTCATAATCAGTTCATGAATACATGTCTTAGTCTAGTTCTATTTAACTTTCCTATATCATGTAACTCTATAACGACCCGACAGGTCATTTTGAGAGTTAGAACTGTGATCCCCTATTAACTTCTTTCCCCATATATATTTCTACTATTGTGACTTGCCGGGAGGTTTCATTTTTGATTTTTGGAGTGTTTTGGGACACTTAGTCCCTAAACGGAGGCTTAAGTCTTAGAGTTTGGACCGTAGTCAGAATTGTGTGAAGACGACTCTGGAATAGAGTTCTGTCGATTCCTATAGCTCCGCTAGGTGATTTTGGACTTAGGGGCATGTCTGAATTGTGTTTTGGAGGTCCGTATATCATTTAGTCTTGAAATGGAAAAAGTTGAATTTTTGGAGTTTTGGGCCGGTAGTGGAATATTTTATATTGGTGTCGGAATGTGATTTTAGAAGTTGGAGTAGGTCCGTAGTGTTGATTATGACTTGTGTGCAAAATTTGGGGTCAATCGAACGTGGTTTAATAGGTTTCGGCATCGGTTGTAGAATTTTGAAGTTTCAAGTTCTTATGTTTGAATTGGAGGGTGATTCGTGATTTTTGCATTATTTGATATGATTTGAGGGATCGACTAAGTTCGTATGGTGATTTAGGATTGGTTGGTATATTTGGTACAGATCCCAGGGGGCTCGAGTGTGTTTTGGATGCTCAACGGGTCACTTTTGAATTTAGGGAAGTAGCAGATTTTCTTGTTTTTGGTTGCAGAGATTTCCTTCATCTCTTTCGCGAGAAGAGTCTTGCGTTTACATAGGTCAACCGAGAGGTAAACTGGGTTTACTCTTCGCATTCGCGACGTGGATCCCGTGTTCACGAAGGTATGGTACATTAAGGCTACGTGTTCGCGATAAAGACCTGGCATTCGCGTATAGTCAACGGTCAGATGCTTTCCAGGCATAATAGCCTACGCGTTCGCGATGAGTGTCCCGCGTTTGCCAAGGGTCAGGATAGTTGAGCTTTGTGTTCGCAACCGGTGCATCACATTCGCGATGAGTATATTTTTGGACTGAAGCAGCTTGTGCTTCGCGAACGCGAGGCTTTGACCATGTTCTCGAAAAAGGGCGTACTTGGGTAGAATTTAAATTTCAAAAACGTGGGTTTTGAGTTCATATCACAAAATTGAATTGGGAGCTCAGTAGAAGGCAAAATTTCGAGAGATTTTCAGAAGAAGGCATTGGGTAATGATTCCTAACTGCTTTATGATTATATCCCACTAATCTATGCTTGATTTCATCATTTTATTTAGAATTTGGGGTGAAAATTTGGAAAAATTGAGAAAAGTTCTTAGGCCGAATTTTGGGATTTTTATCGAGATTTAGGTATCAGATTTGAGTAAATTTGGTATGGTTAGACTCGTGAGAGAATGTGTGTTCATTTTATGTGACTTTTACCCGATTTCGAGACGTGGGCCCAGGGAGGCGTTTTGAGCGATTTTCCAATTTCTTGCCTTAGCTTTAATTTCAATAGCTAGATTAGTTTCTTGTAGTTATATTTATGTTATGTAATTGGTTTTGGATAGATTTTTACCATTCAGAGTCGGATATTCGTGAAAAGAGCATTGTGACGGATTGATTTGACCTTGGTTCGAGTTAAGTGGCTTGCCTAATGTAGACACCGGATTTTTGACCCTCCCCGAGAATTTTCACATTTTTAGCGTGAATATGTGAAATTGGGTCTAATATAGCCATTTTAACTATTTACTTTATTTCGTTGCAAAAAGAAAAAAAATCACAAAAATACATATATAAACTTTAGTTTATGTATTTCTCATAAACTTGAAAAAATACAAAAATTGTACTTTATTTTGGTACTTTATATAAATTCAAAAATTACAAAAAAATATAATTCTATTAATGTTTTGTAGTCATTTTAATTTTGGAAAAATACAAAAAAAATATTACTTTATATTTTGTCTTTATTAAAAAACGAAAATTACAAAAAATAGTTTTATTAATATTTTGTAGCTATTTTAAATCTTGAAAATATTTTAAAAAGATATAGTTTTGTTTAAATATTAGTCTTATTTTTTGTAGTTATTTTGCTTGCATAGGACTAGTTAAGCAACGTATTCCTATTTCTCGGGTCCGGGCAAAAGAATAATATTCGGGTTCAAACTACCCGGTTTTAGGCCTAATTTCGGACCTAGCCCATAATAAACCGAGTCCAGGACACATGGGGAACCCCACCACGCGTGGGGGACACAAATCTCGAATCCCACCACGCGTGGGCTCATTTCCCTGGGCAAGGGATACTAAATACACGGACAAACACTGTCAAAAGAGGACTTGGAAAATTTTTGGTGGGGAAGGGACTACTGTACATCTCCTTCCTCCTTTGAAAGAACGAGAAAACAAAAACCCTACTGCCTCACGTAAAACCACCATCAAACCCTAGAAAACTACCATCCGCAACCACCACCCCCCTCGTCGGAGCTCCAGCTCCAGTCCGTCGCACCCCTCGTCGTCACGCTCAACACCACCTGCCCCAACGCCATAACCACCAATCTTCGAGGAAAAACCAGTCCCACCCCCGTCGCAGCCCCAGTCCCGTCGACCTCAACCAAAAACCTAGCAGACCCGTCAGCCACCCCCTCGTCGGAACTCCAACTCCACCAGTCCGTCGACCACCAAGCCTCCCCAACAACCTCTGCTGTTCGTCGTTCAGCTCCATCGACCACTGTCCAAATGACCTTCCACAGCCTGCTTCTTCCTCATACCCGAACGACCCCTTCTATTGCATTCTCTCGAGCCAACATGCTGCGTTGAGAAAATCCATCAGCCAACATCTCGTGCGTTGACTGTTTTTGCCGAGCTTTCCGTCTCCATTGAGGTCGCCGTTGTTCGTCGAGGTCCGGTACGTCGAGGTTGTCCCGAGGTTTCGTCGTTGTTCCTCGTGCAGTGAGGTTCGGCTTGAGTCCCGTCGGGGTCGTGTTTGTCGCCCTGAGTTTGCCGAGGTTCAAAGGTTAGTAGACCTCAAGTATTAGATAAGAAAATGTTACGTTAAATATTCGAAGATGCAATATAGAAATTGGTATGATAATTTTCTGCTTATGTTTTCATCGTATGCATTTTTGCTCATTTTGCGTCATGTGATTCTTGCTTATTCGATGTCATTCAATTAAGTTGGACTAGTTGTTTTAGGACACAAGTTTGAAGTTAATTTGTTCGTCCTTTCCTTCGCTTAGTTCATTCGGACAAAATTATTATTAGTACATGCTCTTACTACTCCCGAAACACTCATTCACTAGACTCATTTTATTAAATTTTGACAAGTTATGAGATTTTAGTTGTAAATAAGCCGGAGGGTTTAGTATTGTTAAAGGCGTAAAAATGGCATCCCTTTAAAAATATAAAAAATAAAAAATAAATAATAATAAAAAATAAAATAAGATGAGCCTCGCCAAATAAAAGGGACAAATTGCGGGGCCCTCACAAAATATATGTATTAAATACTTAGATTCCGGGATGGGCCGTTTAACAAATTTTACGGCCCTGCCCCAAAATAATAATGCGTTAGTTGCTTTAGGCGCGTCTTAATAATTTATTTTTCCTAATTCGGGTGCACATTGATGTGACCCAAATCCAAATCTCAACGGAGTCAAAGTGTGTCGACGACCACGGGTACATTGATTGTAACGTGGTTCGAGATACATTTTTATAACGTTGCAATTCTTGATAAAAATAACAGTAAATGATAAAAGCGGTTAAAAGATAAAATTTGCACATAAGTTCACATTGTATTTAAAATCAGATAAATAAGCCAAATATAACAGTTGAGCGACCGTGCTAGAACCACGGAACTCGGGAATGCCTAACACCTTCTCCCGGGTTAACAGAATTCCTTATCCGGATTTCTGGTACGCAGACTGTAATATAGAGTCATTCTTTTCCTCGATTCGGGATTAAAATTGGTGACTTGGGACACCCTAAATCTCCCAAGTGGCGACTCTAAAATAAATAAACCAATCTCGTTTCGATTGTCCTTTAATTGAAAAAAACTCCCTTGCGCCCTCGCGGGTGCGGAAAAAGGAGGTGTGACACCTAACCTTGTTTGGGGGAAACTCCCCTTAGGATTTGGTACTGTTTGATATATGAGTGTCGTGTACGTAAGATGACGAGTGCGTACACGAGCTATTTGTTGAAAAACTCCGTTTTCATTCAGTAAAATATCTATTTTCCTTTAGCTGAGCTACACTAGCATATGTAATTACCCTGTTTAGTCTAGGACAACATGTCTATGTGTCTTAATTGTTTATCTGAACTCTGTGCAGCATGCTTAGTTAAATGTCCTGCTTCTTCATTGACTTGTACTTAGTCTAAATTGTAGGATTTCCGTGTTGTAGTTGTTATTCTATTGTTTGAGCTGTATATTTACTTTGGGACTACGGAACAGTATTCTGGGAGATCCCCCAGCAATGCATATTTACTTTGGGACTACGGAACGGTATTCCGGGAGATCCTCCCCCCCTCATACACATTTATCTTTGGGATTATAGGACGATATCCTGGGAGATCCCCTGTTGTTATCTTTGTGTTCTGAGCTGTTGTTCTTCTATGCTTACATTCTTGTTAAATTTCAGTACTTATTCTTACTATAATATTTCTTCTGTTAAATTTTATTATATATATACCAGTAGGGCCCTACCCTGATCTCGTCACTACTTGATCGAGGTTAGGCTTGACACTTACTGGGTATCATTATGGTGTACTCATGCACTTTCCTGCACATATTTTTTGTGTGCGGATCCAGGTTCATATTAGCAGCCTCATCACTGGTTGTTGTCGTTGTTGCTTATTGAAGACTTCAAGGTACATCTGCACGCACCCGCAGATCTTCGGAGCCCCCATCTATCCCCCTATGTTTATTTTTCCTTCCTTCTGTAGAAATGATGTATAGAATAATTAAAACTTCTTAGTAGCTTGCGACTTGCGAGTTTCCGGGTTTTGGAAATTGTTTGGTATATTTCAGAGGTGATAATTGTATATGTCGAGTGATATTTAGTTGCTTATTAGATATTGTTATTGCTAGTAGTTAATGTTCATGCTTTTATTTCATTTCCGCAAAGTGTTAGACTTACCAAGTCGTAGAGACTAGGTGTCGTCACGACAACTTACGGAGGGAGAAATTGGGTCGTGACAAACTCAATATGATTCAGTATTTCAGTATCATATATTGCAATATGGTTCTCAATTCTTAATTTTTAGTCCCTAAATGTTGAACCCCTCTATCTGGGCCTGAGGGCGCAATTTATGTTGTATGTATTTTGGGCCTGAAGGTGCAGTTTATGCTTTATACATTTTTGGGCTTGAGACCGCAGTTATTTATACGTATACTTGGGCCCGAGGTTGCAGCTTGTGCATATATATACTGGGTATGAGGCCACAGTTCATTTATTCAGATAAATAGGTGTTTCATCATTCAGAAGAGAGAGTATTCATATCTTTACTTCTTGTTCAGTTCAGTTATCAGTGCATTTTCAGTTTCAGCATTTACAATACTTTATTTCAGTTACTTTACATACCAGTGCAATTAATGTGTACTAACACCCCTTTTGTCTGGGGTCTGCATCTCACGATACATATAATGATTTACAAGTTGACGATTCAGAGCGCTAGGATTCTCGTACCAGCTATTGGGTGAGCCCTGGTTCTTTTGGGTTATTATCATTACTTTACAATCCTTGAGTATTTACAGATAGTCAGTATTTTCAATACTTCTTAGAGGCTTTATAAACTACAATAACAGTTAGACAGAGTCACAGGCCTTTCATGTTAAGCAATGTTGGCTACAGATATGTTTCAGATTTATATTAGTATTTTCGCACTTTGATTTATGTCATTCAAACTTTCACTATTCAGCATGTGTTAGTTTATCTTCCGCATTAAGTATGTTATGATATCACATGTTGATTCAGCCAGCCAGTTGGTTTGCTTGGTCACATGTAGTCAGGCACCGAGTGCCGTGTTACGTCCAGGTCCAGGTCCGGGGTGTGACAATGACAATTTTCGTGAAATAAAATATTCATACGTAGTCGAGTATTACTATGGATTGATGCATGTGTGCATATCGGCATGCTTAATCACAATATCTTGCTCGTGACTTGGAAAAGATCGTGGCTCCTATCCAGATAATGTTCTAAACAATCATGGTTCAAACTTATCGAGAGTCATGCGAGGTTGTAGTAAAGAGGATTAGGAAAAAGAACAATCAAATATTATTGAATGTGGTAGATTCTACATGCTCAAGTTGACTAAGGAATAAGGAAAAAAAATAAATAGAATTATCTATTAGATGACGATATTGAGTACTTCTAGCCTCCAAATTAGTGAAATTTCTTTCTTGTGCTGTTATTGTTGTTTTAGTTGAATATGAAAGCTAGATATGAAATCTAATAGCTTTATTAAAATTGGTTTATGCCATAAATTTGCATAACCACACCATACTTCTTTATAAAAAAGTCGATGCACAGAATATAAATAATCACACAATACATATAATACATGCTATGATTACTAGTAATGTGAGGTGCTATATAATACATAAAAATGGTACTTATAGATCTAACCAACAATACTATATTTTCAGATAACAAACAACACCTATAAACAATACATTAGCCTTAGATGACTACTCAGCTTACCATCTTCATTCCACTGTTCTTGCAGATGATCTCTCTTTTGTTCAGTTTCATTCAACATATCTTTTAAGTATTCTATTCTTTGTTCAGATTTATTCAACAACGTTTTATGAATATCCAGGTCTTATTCGACTTCTTTGAGTCTAAACTATAGTTCGAGCTTCACATTATCAGCGTCAACCGCGACAACACCGTGCTAGTTCGATGTTTAGGTGGGCTATCATGCCACCTAAAATTGTCGCACACCTCAATATCCTACAATATATAATAAATGATTATCAGTGGTTGAATAAAACCACGTATCTTATATACATTAAAAGATGAATTTACTCACTTTTAAAAGATTATAACCCTAAAATTTTTTACTAGGACTTTTAGCTATTGTGGAGGTCTTTAACCTATAGTATTGTCCATAATGGCAAACATCAGATTATGTGAATGTCATTAAACTTTAGGACGCCAGTGACATAATAATCTAAAAGAGAGTCTGAGAAAAGAGTAAAATAGAAGAGAAGATGAAAAAGATACGCAGAATGATTTGCCTTGCTGGTTTATGAAAAATTGATTTGATAGTGCATGACAGGCATGCACTGTATAAGTCAAACATGACCAAACATCAGTTAAGTTGGAACATTTGGTCCGGCGTCGCATGCCTGCCATGCTTTTGGTTACCTTTTTTCATATTTCAGTGGTTTTATAAGATATTTTACGTCTTATTTTCATTCTAGACTCGACTGTTATCCTTTCTGTTTTTCTATTTGAGTGGTACATAGCTATACTTGATAATAAAATCCTTTATTTACCAAACTAATTTTTTTAAATATATTTGATAAAACTCACAAGTCACAGGTGATAGTTTCAAGTCATTTATCAAAATACTTTAACAAATCTGAAACGAGATAATTTGAGCAACTAGTACTATTTAAGACAAGGGAATCTTGACGAACCGGAAATAGGCCATTTGTCCTCTATTTGTAAATGATATTAACACTACTTTAAAAATATATTAACATAAGAATCAACGGTGCTCACCCAATAGAATTAATGCTGATTGCGAAATAAAGCATTATACGTTTTAACAATATCCCAGTTCAATACAAATAATAGGTTGATATTTATCAGATCATAAAATCCCCTGACCCATGGAATTTCCATCTACAACTTAATAATGAAAAGAGGTGTAGAATATGCAGACTGTATATATATTCAAAGTTGAACCATGGAAAAAACAAAAAAAAGGATAGTTGCATCAAACAAAGTTGACCACTTGACCAGTAAAACACTTTTTCTAGCAACGTGGTCAATTTTAGTACTTTATTGTAGGATAAGAAAAATTAATTAAGTAGCTGTGAACTAGATCAAGAGAATCTATGAAGGTATGAGAATCAATTCAGTTGGGATTTCATTTATGAAGCTCCAAAAGAATGTTACTTTCATACATATTAGAATATAAAATTTAACACATTTTTCGTACCAATTCTTTATCGGAAGTTGAAATGGTCCTCCATTTCATCTACCAATTCTTTGAATTGGTTTCTTTTCGGACAATAAGCTTGAAAGGGCAGAAGTTTCTGTCATTTTCCTTTCTTTCTTTATTTCTTTTTCTTTTTTTTTTTTTAAAAAAAAAAAGAAGAAGAAGAAGAAGGAGGAGGAAAGACTGTTTATTCTTGGAAAATCTCCAAATTGCGGCTAACAGATTGTGAAAAATAATCATACACGATTTTGCGTCATTTACTCTTTTGTTAAGAAATCAATTTGCACATGCCTCATTTGTTTACACATAAATAAACGAGACATTTGCATTTGGTATTATATATATAAAAAAAAATTACTGTTCAGGAAATAAGTTACTTTTGAATTTGCTGAAAAGATTTTCTAAAGAAATTAATTTACATCAAAAAGGAAAAATTGGCTTCCCTCACTTATGAGAAAAAAACTATTTTTCTACATGTTATAAAACAATAAAAGAAGGAGAAGAATATTGAAGAGAAAAGTAGAGAGATAATTTTAATTGATTTTGGGATCAATTACAATGGAATAAGACTCATCTATTAATAAGGAAAGAGTGACTTAGCCACCAAGTAAAATCCCTACAATCTCTCTAAAATATAGACATTTACCTTAAATACAATTTTATTTATAACATTCCCCCTGAATGTCTATTCAATAGATAATGTGGCTCGTTGAAACCTTAATTAAAATAAAACCCAGCGGGAATTTTTTTTTTGAGAAGGAAAAAGAGTACACATGTTTAAAAATACGTCTTTTGGTTGCTTCGTTAAAAATCTTGCAAGGAAAATCCAGTGGGACAAAACCGTGTAAGGAAAAAAGAGTACAACGCATATTAACTCCCCCTGATGAGAGCATCAATTCACATCCTTAAGTCTTCGCATTCTAATCTTGTGCACTAACTTCCTGAAGGTTGACATCGGCAGAGATTTGATGAATAAAATAGCCATATTAACTCCAATTAATATGTTGCACCTTGAAAAACCTCGCTATCACATTATCATGCTTATTATTATAGCAAGATACAAATGTGCACAAATTGCACTTAGGATGTAGTACTTCATGACCAAGAATTCTATAGACTTTAAGCAATTTAAATCATTCAGGAATTGTCGTATAAGTTAAGTCATATAATAGACTTTAATAATTAGATGCATATCAAGTTTTCATATCATGCTAGACAAGTAAGATATCGAAAACTGATTGCACATATCATTGACTTTATACTTTCAAGTGTTCGAACTGCAGGTCCGATACTATATGTCTTTCGGATGAAACCAATTCTACTTGAATTATTTTTCTAGACTTAAGATCCTCATATATATATTTAGCGCTATCATAGATGTAGTCGACAAACATTTTATATCGGTTCCAACCTCCTTATTTTTCATAAAGACATAATATAAAGATCTCTTCATTCATATATTCATATACCTGAACCTCTCTTGAGATTTTATAAAGTGTTATGTGATGTGATCTCCTTACATAAATACTACTCCAACAAGCTTCGACATTATTATCTATCTTTTGCTATTCATGTATTAGAGTTCTTCAAACACTACCTTATTAGCTAGTATTATTATGGAAAATATATTGGGACCCCTTAAAGTTTGCACTACTTTTTATTTTGACACCTCAATTAGCTTGTACCAACTACTATTAGATACTTCAATATCGTTCAAAGATTGCCTATTAAATGCTGAAGTACATTTGTAACGATCTGATCGGTCGTTTTGAGTTCTAGAACCTCATTTCTTATTTAAAATTTCCCTTAGGTTGGTTTGATGATTTATGACTTGTAGGAATGGATGGTTTGATTCCCGAGTGGTTCGGGATTGATTTAAAACACTTAGTACCAAAGATGAGGCTTAATCTTGAAAGAGTTTGCCAAAGTCGACGTTGAAATTTTTGAATTTGTGATTTTGGTTTGATGCTTAGCCATTGGTTTCGATATTGTTTGTGGTATTTTGAGCATATGGACAAATTTGTATAGGGTATACTGACTTGTTAGGATGATTAGACGGGATCGCAAAGGGCTCTGGTGAGTTCGAGGAGGTTCCTGACCATTTTGAGCTATAGTTGCTAGTTTTTCTATAGTTAGTAGTGTTCTTCGCGATCCCGTGTCATGTTTTGCGATCGCATAGAAGGATGCTAACATGGTTGGTGTTTTTCTTCACGATCGCAAGGCTAGGATAGCAATCACATAGTGTATGCTAGAGAAGCAACGCGATCACGTGAGGACGTTCATGGTCGCGTATGAGGATTTTGGGACTGTGGTGTTGCTCCTCACGATCGCATAAGGAGAGTTGCAATCCCGTATCTTTTAGGGAGCAGCTGGATCACGATCGTTGGGGTCTGTCACAGTCATGATTAAGGAATTTGGCCCTGGTATTTTATGTCCAGATTTTGAGATTTCTCTCATTTTCACCGTTTCTGAGTTTTGGAGAGCTAGAGGAGGAGGTTTTGACCCTGTTAAATATTGTTTGATTATATTTGCGTCGTTTGATGAAGAATTTCAAAGGAAAGACAATATTAAAGGGTTGAAGTGATTCCGGAAGGAGGTAAGTCTCTTGTCTAACTTTGTTGAGAGGGAAATTTTTACAAATCCAACATATATGTTACATGCTATGTGATTTGGGGATGACGTATATGTGAGGTGACAAACGTATATACATCCATTAAGGCTATACCATGTTTGGATTAATTTTTGACTTCTTTATGCGTTGTTTGGTTGTTTGTTCTTTTTGAAATATACTTTACTTGATTGTATGACTACGTAAGCCTGTTTTAATCATGATAGAAATTATATTTTGATTTATCATATATCATTTGAGACTGATGGGCTATTCTTGAGATATTGATACACTTATTTTGACCGTAGTTATACTTTATGTCATAATTACTTATTCTTATCTTTATTTATTATGTACTTGTGTATTTTAGTGGTTGTTTCTGAAACATATGCATACTTTCTTAGAGAAGGAGATGTTGGTACGTATAGATATGATTATGGAACATTTGAACATTTGAGCGGATTGATATTGTTATGATATGATAGTTATTTCGAGCGGTTATTATGACATTGATGTATTATTGTAACGATCCAGCCGATCATTTTGAGTATTACAGTCTCGTTCCCCCATTTACTATTTACTTTATGCTCAATTGTGATTATGTGGCTTGTCGGGGATGTTTTGGAATGAATTGGAACACTTAATTTCAAGATTTAAAGCTTAAGTCGAAATAATTGACCGAATGTTGACTTATGTGTAAACGACCCCAGAATAGAATTTTGATTATTCCAATAACTATGTAAGGTAATTTTGGATTTAGGAGTTTGTCCGGATGTTTATTTGGAAGTTCGTAGTTGATTTATGGCAAAAGTTGGAATTCATTAGTTTTTATTAGGCTTGAATTGGGGTGTGATTCGTGTTTTTAGTGTTGTTTAATATGATTTTGAGGCATCATCTAAGTTCGTGTGATATTTTAGAACTTATTGGTATCTTTGGTTGAGGTCCCGAGGGCCTCGAGTGGATTTCGGATGGCTAATGGATGAAAATTTGGACTTGAAGCATTGCTAGAAATTTTGCCTTCTGGTGCAACCGCACTTGCAAAATTTTGCTTGCAGGTGCGAGCTCGCAGAAGCGAGCTGTGTAGTGCGGATGAGGACAGGGGCTGAGTGAGACAATGGTCGCAGGTGCAAACACATGTTCCGTAGAAGTGGCATCGTACCGGCAAGGGTTCGATCGCAGAAGCGCAAGGGCGCTTAGTGAGGCTCATCCACACAAGCGGACTGCTTCTCGCAGAAGCACTGGGATCAACGCCGAAGCGAAGGCATCCATGTGGAAGATCGCAGAAGCCTATATTTTGTTCGCATCTGTGAGACCACAAATGCGGATAAGCTGGTCGCAGGTGCAAAAAGCCATTGACAAAATATATTCGAAGGGTCCAAGGTTTTCTTCTCATTTTTGGACTTTCAAACACGGTTTGGGGCGATTTTAAAAGAGATTTCAAAGGAATTCTTGAGGTAAGTAACTTGTGACCATTTTCAGTCAATAATATTGAATTATCATCGAAATTCCGACTAGATTATGTGATTTTGAGGTGTAATTCAAGAATTTGGACTAGTGATTTCAAAATAAGAGTTAAGGATTTTGGAGGTCGAGTTGATGTAAGAATTTGGTAAATTTGGTATGGTTGGTCTCGTCGTACAATAAGCGTTCATATTTTGTAAATTTTGTCGGGTTCTGAGACGTGGGACCCACTATTAACTTTTGAGTTGACTTTTTAGATTTTATGGTGAAATTTAGCATTTTTGTATGGAATTGACTCCTATACCTCGTAGTGATTGTATCGAATTATTTGTGATTACATTCGAGGTGTTAGGAGGCCAATTCGCAAGGCAATGACTTATTGGAATATTGAATTGCACGGTTTGAGGTAAGTAATACATCTAAACTTGGTTCTGATGATATAAATTCCCGAATTACGTGTTATATGAATTGTTTGGAGGTGACACACATACTAGGTGACGGTCGTGTGGGTGTGCACCATAGAAATTGTGAGTTAATTGATTCTGTGGAGTTTCATAATCAAATAATTATGTCTTTATCCACATAACCTCCATGTGTTAGCGAAATTGAGCTGAGACTCATGTTAAAATCATGCTTAGGCTATGTGCCGATATTTTAGGACCCACAAAGGCCGTGTTACTATTGAGTTACTTGTTTAATTTACAATTTTGTACTCAATCACATATATCATTTGCATATAATATCTCAGTCTCTGTTGTCATTCATTGCTACATCATATCATCATGTCGGGCTGATTTGATATTGTAAGCTCGAGAGATTGGATAGATTTAATGACTGAGTGAGGCAGAGGGCCTGATTGTGAGTAATATATATGGTATCGAGTTGCACGCTGCATCATATTTTATTTTTATTTATTTATGCCTGGATATGGCTTATTATAGCACTTGGGCTGAAGGAGCCCCTCCAGAGTCTGCACCCTCACAGTGCGCACAATTGATATTTAAATTTGGGATGGAGTTCTCTAGGCATGGAGTTTCTCTATAAATTTATATTTGGGATAGAGTTCCCTGGGCATAGAATTACCCTATACATTTATATTTGGGATGGAGTTCCCTAGGCATGGAGTTGCCCTATACATTTATAATTGGGATGGAGTTCCCTGGGCTGGTTTGGCCCTATACAGTACTGAGTGACTGACTGTCAGTCGCTGTTTATATTGAGGGATGGATCTTCCTTGGGCTTGATTGGCCATATACAGTACTGAGTGATTATGTACTTTGACAGTGTGAGTATGCGAGGCTTCCATTGTAGTGCATCACATACAGCATACACAATGGCATGTAGATATTAAAATTTCACATCCCTCATATCACTCAAAGTTGATCTATTTTACTGATATTGAGTTTTTATCTGATCAACTTGAAAACATGCCTACATTTATGTACTGTCATTTCTATACTGGATTGTACCTCTTGAGTTCGTCACTACTTTCAGTCGAAAGGTTAGTCTTGTTACTTATTAAGTACATTGGGTCGGTTGTACTCATAATATACTCTGCACTTTGTGTGCAGATTCAGGTACTTCCGGATACGACGGCTACTAGATTTTGGAGATTTATCTATTGGAGACTATCGAGGTAGCTGCTTTGGCGTCTATAGACCTTGACTCTCTTTCCTTTAAGTTATTAGTAATGTTATATATTTCCAAACAGTGTTCTTATCAGTCAGACTATGTTATCATTTAGATGCTCATGTATTAAGTGACACCGGGTTTTGGGAGTGTATTGTAAATAAACACCATATTTTGTATCAAAAATTGTGGGATTTTCCCATTAAATTTATTTATTATGTTTTCAAACTTAATGAAATTTTTGATTTATTTTAGTCGTCGGCTTGCCTAGTATTGATATAGGCGCCATCACGACATGTGAGATTTTGGATCATGGCAAGTTGGTATCAGAGCCTAGGTCACATAGGTCTCATAAGTCATGAATAGGTTTAGTAGAGTCTTGCGGATCGGTATAGAGACATCTGTGCTTATCTTCGAGAGGTTGCCGAATCCTTAGGAAAATTTCACTTTCTTGTATTCTTGTAGTGTGAATTTGTTAATTCTGGAAAACTAAACTTTTGTTATTTTATTTTCTCATAGATGGTGAGAGCACGTGCTACCGGATCGGATAGACAGCCACTAGTACCACCAGTTAGGGCCATGAGAGGTCGGAGTCGTGGTAGAGGCCGATGTGTAGCTAGTACAATAGCTAGAGCAGCACCTGTAGACCCACCAGTTACTCCAACTCAGGAGCAGATTCTAGATATAGTTGAGCTTGTGGGACCAGCTCAGGCACCAGCTATGCCTATTATGATTCCAGGCCTTCAGGAGGCTTTGCCCCAGCTATTGACTATTTGCATTGACGTTGCTCAGGTGGTTTCGGCTCAGGACGCACCAGCCACCTCTTAGGCCGGGGGGTACTCATACTCCTATCGCCTGTATTCCAGAACAAGTAGTGTAGGGACTTCAGATATCGGGGGCACTACCATTCCAGGCGGTTCCAGCTGCTCAGGCCTAGGTGGGTCCTATTATGAATGACGAGGTGCAAAAGAGACTAAAGAGATTTGGGAGACTCTATCCTCCATCATTTAGTGGATCTGAGTCAGAGGATGCTTAGGATTTCTGGGATAGATGCTAGTGGATTCTTTGTACAACGGGTATTCTGGAGACCAGTGGGGTCTTATTTACTACTATTCAGCTGACTAGGGCAGCCTTTAGACGGTGGGAGACTTACGAGAGGAGCATGCAAGTCGGTGCGACAACAATTTCATGGCACGAGTTCTCCATATTACTCTCGGAGAAGTTTATTCCACAGACCCGCAGGGAGGAGCTGCGCAGATAGTTTGAGTAGCTACGTTAGGAGGACTGTATGTGACCTAGTATGAGATAAGGTTTTCAGAATTGGCTTGTCACGCAGTTTGGTTTGTATCCACTGAGAGGTATAGGATTAGGAGGTTCACTAATGGCCTCAACCATCAATTTTATGTTGTTATGACTGGGGAATATAACAGGCACTAAGTTTGACGAGGTGGTTTATAGTGCTCGGCAGCTAGAGATTGTTCGTATTCAGGAGTGGCAGGCTAAGAGGTCTCGCGGTCCGGGTAATTCCAGCGGTGTTCCTTCTAAGGGACAGTCCTATCACAACAAGGATCATCCTATAGGGGCGTTCAAATGGCTCGCCCAGTTCACCATGGCGTATCAGCTAGCCATGATTCATATAGTGCTCGACCGGGTCAGTCATCCCTCGATGCACTTCCAGCTCAGAGTTCATCTCGTGCACCATTAGTTTAGGGTTCATCTGTATCATGTTCTTCTGGTAGTTATTCTGGTTCTCGAGGTCCGCCTAAATAATTGTCGCCATTGTCCGAGAAGGGTTATTTTAAGTGTGGAGATTTGGGTCATATGAAGAGACATTTTCCCCCTTTTTGGGAGGTCCAATTTAGTAGAGGAGTCAAGCTGCGACTCCCGCACTAGTTATTTCACCACCCGCTCAGCTAGCATGAGGTAAGGCACAGGCAGCTAGAGGTCACCCTAGAGGGGGAGGTCGTCAAGTGGCAGTTAGGCTAGATTTTATGCAATTCGTGCCATGACAAATGTTGTTGCTTCAGACACAATGATCATAGGTATTGTCTCAGTATGCCATAAGGATGCTTATATATTATTTGACCCTGGTTCCATATATTCATATGTCTCTCCATATTTTGCTTATTGTTTGGATATGCCCCTTAAGTCCTTAGTCTCATCTATTCATGTGTCTATGTTGGCGGGCGATATTATTATTGTGGACCGCGTATATCGGTTGTGTGTGGTGACTATTGGGGGATTGAAGACTAGAGTTGATCTCTTATTGCTTAGTATTGTTGATTTTGATGTAATCTTGGGTATGGATTAGTTGTCTCCATGTCATGCTATTCTGGATTATCATGCTAAGACCGTGATGTTGGTGATGTCGGGGTTGCCAATGATCGAGTAGAGAGGTTCTTTAGATTATGTTCCCAACAGGGTGATTTCTTATGTGAAGGCCCATTGGATGGTTGGGAAGGGGTGTTGGTCATATCTGCCTATGTTAGAGATGTTGATGCAGATACCCCTGCTATTGATTCTATTTCGGTGGTGCAAGCCTTTCCAGATGTATTTCCTGCAGACCTACCAGGTATGCCACTCGACAAGGATATTGATTTTGGTATTGACTTAGAGTCGGGCACTCAGCCTATGTCTATTCCTCTGTATTGTATGGCACTAGCTGAATTAAAATAATTGAAATAGAATCTTCAGGAACTTCTCCAAAAGGGGTTTATTAGGCCTAGTGTGTCACCTTGGAGTGCACCAGCTCTATTTGTGAAAAATAAAGATGGTGCTATGCGGATGTGCATCGACTACCGGAAGTTGGACAAAGTTACAATCAAGAACAACTATCCTTTGCCACGTATTGATGATTTGACCAGCTTCATGGAGCGAAGGTGTTCTCCAAAATTGATTTAAGGTCTGAGTATCACCAGTTAAAAATTTGGGATTCGAATATTCTAACACCCCAAGAGCCGCTATCGTCACTATAAATTTCTTGTGATTTCTTTCTGGCTGACCAACACCCCAGCAACATTCATGCACTTGATGAATAATGTATTCCAGCCGTATCTTTATTCGTTTGTCATAGTATTCATTGAAGATATTTTGGTGTACACGTAGCTAGGAGGAACATGCAGAACATTTGAGTATTGTACTACACAGGCTGAGGGAGAAGAAATTGTATGCCAAATTCTTCATGTGTGAGATCTGCCTTAGTTTGGTGGCATTCTTGGGACACATAGTGTCTAGTGAGGGAAGTAAGGTGGACCCGAAGAAGATAAAGGCAGTTCAAAGCTGGCCCAGGCCATCTTCAGCTACTGAGATTCGTAGTTTTCTCGGCTTGGCCGGATATTATCGTCGCTTTATGGAGGTTTTCTTGTCCATTGCAGTGACTATGACAAAATTGACCCAAAAAGGTGCTCCTTTCAGGTGGTCAGATGAGTGTGAAGAGAGCTTTTAGAAGCTCAAGACTACCTTGACCACAACTCCAGCTCTAGTTTTGCCTTCAGCGCCAGGTTCTTATACTGTATATGGTGATGCTTCTCGAATTGGTATTGGTTGTGTTTTAATGCAGGAAGGTAGAGCTATTGTTTATGCTTCGTGCCAGCTGAATCCACATGAAAAGAACTACCATATTCATGATTTAGAGTTGGCAGCTATTGTTTATGTATTGAAGATTTGGAGGCACTATCTCTAAGGTGTGTCTTGTGAGGTATTTACAGATCACTGGAGTTTACAACACTTATTCAAACAAAAGTATCTAAATTTGAGACAATACAGATGATTGGAGTTGCTAAAGGACTATGATATTACTATTTTGTATCATCCTGGGAAGGCCAATGTGGTGGCCGATGCCTTGAGTAGAAAGGTAGTGAGTGTGGGTTGCCTTTCTTTTATTCCCATTGGTGAGAGATCACTTGCTTCAGATGTTTAGGCCTTATCCAACCAATTCGTGAGATTAGATGTTTCAAAGCCCAGTCAGGTTCTAGCTTGTGTGGTTTCTCGGTCTTCCTTATATGACCGCATCAGAGAGTGTCAGTATGATGACCCCGATTTGCTTGTCCTTAAGGATACAGTTCAACACGGTGATTCCAAGGATGTTACTATTGGATATGATGGGGTGTTGAGGATGCAGGGTCGAATTTGTGTGCCAAATGTAGATGGACTACGTGAGATGATTCTTGAGGAGGCCCACAGTTTGCGGTATTCCATTAATCTGGGTGCCGCTAAGATGTATCAGGACTTAAGACAACACTATTGGTGGAGGAGGATGAAGAAACATATAGTGGGATTTGTAGCTTGGTGTTTAAACTATCATCAGGTGAAGTATGAGCATCAGAGATCGGGAAGATTGCTTTAGAGACTTGAAATTCCAAAGTAGAAATAAGAGCGTGTCACTGTGGACTTAGTAGTTGGACTCACATGGACTTCGAGGAAGTTTGATGCTATTTGGGTGATTGTGGATCGGTTGACCAAGTCCATGCATTTTATTCTAGTTGGGACTACTTATTCTTCGGAGCGGTTAGCTGAGATTTGTATCCGCAAGGTTATTTGCCTTCATGGTGTGCCAGTGTCCATCATTTCATATCAGGACACACAATTTACATCACAATTTTGGAGAGCAGTGTAGTGAGAGTTAGGCATACAGGTTCGTTGGAGTACAACATTTCACCCTCAGACAGATGGACAGTCTGAGCGCACTATTTAGATATTAGAAGACATGTTACACACTTGTATTATAGTTTTCTAGGGTTCTTGGGATCGGTTTCTTCCGCTTGCAAAGTTTGCATACAATAACAGTTACCAGTCGAGCATTCTGATGGCTCCATATGAGGCTTTGTAGGGGAGATGGTGTCGGTTTGCAGTGGGTTGGTCTGAGCCGAGTGAGGATAGGCTATTGGGTGCTGATTTTGTTCAGGATGCTTTGGAAAAGGTTAAATTGATTCAGGATCAACTTCGCACGACATAGTCTAGACAAAGAGTTACACCGACCAGAAGGTTTGCGATGTTGCTTACATGGTAGGAGAGAAGGTAGTACTCAGAGTTTCTCCTATGAAAGATTTTATGAGGTTCGGAAAGACGGCAAGTTGAGCCCTCGGTATATTGGGCCTTTTGAAGTACTTAAGAGGATTGGAGAGGTGGCCTATGAACTTCATTGCCGCCTAGTCTATCGGGTGTTTGATGTCGCCCAAGTTCACACCTCAAATTTGGGTTGTGAAGCGGTCGAGGCAATTATAATTACCAACTAGGAGTCGGGATCGATTCCTCAGGGAGCGTAGATGGGATTAGGTGTATACTCGGACTAAGCGTATAATGTGTCCAAAATTCACTTCCACATACTTTGTTGTTTTTGTGTTCTTCTAAATTAAGCTATTGTTTGCAAATATAAAACTAGAGAATGATATTTTTGGTGTTGTTTTTCAAGTTGTAAAAGATCTAGGGCTGTGTCTTCTACCTAGGTGGTTGCCAAACGGGTTGTGGACTTTAGAGCGAGTTTCGTTGGTCAGGGAATAATATAGTAATCAAAACATAATTACCCTCTCAATACCTCTCGGTAATTGAGTGATTTTGCCCAATTTGGCTTTTTCAACCCCAAATGGGTAATTTACAAAATTGTTGATAAATGCTCAAGTCGGGTTTTACTATCTCTAGATTCAACCCTTTAATTGGGACTATCAATTTCTTGAGTTTCACCCCAAATTTTTTTTAGCCAAGTTTTTCTAGACTCATTCTCTCTTCCTCAAGTAGAGACTAAGTCAATTAGGCATGAATCAATGTTTGCAACCATTAATTCTTAAACTAAACAAGAACTAGGCTAAATATCACACACCCAACCTTAAACAAGCCCTAAATTAAACACCCATTAGGTACCCACGCTAGGGTTGGGTCACAACCCTAGCTAGAAATTTAGCTACTCATAGATTAAAATAATGAAATTAAAAAAGAAAAGAAGATTAAACTCATATTAGATGATAAAGAAATAAAAATCCAATGTAAATTAGACAATATTTTGTAAAATTTCCTAAACCAATAAAAAAAATCGGCGCTCCACTTTTTGAAGTTCAAACTTAACCTAATTTTTACAAAAAAGACTATTTATACACAGCTGAAAATTTCAGACAAAATTGCCCTTTCAGAGGTTCTGCGGCCGCACAATTCTGTGTGCGGTCCGCACTTTGAAGCTGAGCTTGACAGGAGGTACTTCTGCAGCTGCACAATTCTGAATTGCAGCCGTACTTCTTTGGGTTCAGCGGACCGCACATTTCTGAGTGCGGCCGCACTTTGGACTTCGACGGGCGCACAATAATAGTGTGATCTGCACTTCTCGATGAACTTCAAGTTTGAACTCTCTAATCTTCCTCTTCTGCGGCGACACAATTATTGTACGGTCCACACATTGCTAAGAAACATTGTTAAAATTCCTTCATATTCTACGGCCGCAGACAAAATTCTACGGTCCGCATATTGCCAATTTTTGCTTGGTTTTAGCCCTTGTCCAAAAATACTCCTTTTTGTGTTGAATTTCATCATGTTGGCTCATTTTCCAATACTCATGCATGAAAGCACATTTTATCAGTTTTCGGAAATACCTTTAAGCATATTTGAGCTAAAACGAAAGTAAAAGAGTGCAAATAAGTAGTCAAAATCCTTAATTATCAACTCCCCCAAACTTAAGTTTTTGCTTGTCCTCAATTAAATAAGGTAATCCCCACCTCCACAAGAAAAGATCTATTTCATCTAGCCTAAGGTGAATCAAACATACATCAATTGGGACCAACAATTACCCACAACACTTATGAATTATCAACAAGGCAATGATTCAACTTTTTAAGCACAATAGTTCTAATGTGGCACTAGAACATCAAGAGTTGACTTTATTCATCAAGGAAACTCGCTCTTTCATGTAGGTCATTGTGTATCCCAAATTCCTCCTCCTCTACTCTCCGTTAGCATATCTTACTTAACAATGTAGCACTCAATTCAAGGATTTGTGAAAAGTTCGCTCATCTCTCTCTAAAGAATGTCACAAGTACGACTCTAAGTACCATATGCTTGTCCGTCATGTAAATCACCACTAATGTAAGTTCACTCAGAATGTAATGAAGGCTTATTGGACAAGGTTAGGGACTTTTGGAATAGAAACGAGTTCATATTTCCTTAAACACTCCATTTTTCTCTTTTTGGCTCATGTTTTGCCGACTCTTCGAGTCATTATTTTTTTTTCTTAGAGGAACTAGAGAGACTTAATATTTCTCTTTCTCGGTCATGATGTTCATTTTCTCCTTCTTTGTTTTCTCCATGCTTTGTATCATTACTTTTCTTTGAATCCCTTCAACTCTTCACTTTATTCACCTTTTTTTGCATTTTTCTTTTGTTCATTCTTTCTTTTTCTTTGCCTTTCATTTTCTTCATTTCTTCTCTTTTTATGCCTTTATACCACTTTCAAACTCATTGTCTCTCCCCCAAACTTATGTTTTAGCCAATTACTTCTCAAGAGTGTTAAGAAAAGCTAAGGTGCCAAGAGAGGGTTACTACAAAACGGGTAAAGACTTGTAACATGGCTATTAATTGAAAAGGTTCTTAGGCTCAAATGGGTTTAATAGGGATAGAAACATTGGTGGGTTATGGAAAATTTTAAATTGGGTCAAGGAGAGCCTACAATCACTTCTCAAGCCAAGCAAAACTTAGAATTTCGCCTAGAAACACATTCGGGGCAAGTTCTAGACCATTCGCACGGGTACTTAGAGTTATTTCTTACCAGGAACTTATTTTCAACCATAAGGCCGCAGTTAAATGTGTTGGTACCAAGTGAAGCATGCTTGAACCTTTTTATTCATTAATACTACTGTTTTTACCTAAACATAAAAAATGGAGTCAATCCCTTAAGAAGATTGTCACGCCATCCATCATTAGGAAGAGCAACCCGGTTCACACAAAACCCACCTTTGGAAAGAAACATGGTATTAAGAAAATCAAAGGCTTATTGCTCACTTAAACATAAAAGGAAGTTACCAAATCAAAAAGAAGCTATCAAAGTAAATAAGAAGTTATACTACTAGGAAAAACAAACTAAAGGAGCTATGAAATAAACTAATGAAAGTAAGACAAATGAATATACAAATTGAGGGGAAAAGAATATATACATCAAAAGACAGGGAGGAATATATACATAATGAAAGAGATAATAGAGATTAAAAACAGAGAGTATTAAAGTTATTATAGGCCAATGTCATACCAAATCGACAAAAATAGACCACCCCCTGAATAAAAATAAGCATTGTCCTCAATCCTTAACAAAAATTAGAATAAAGAAGGGAAGAGAGTGAAAAGAACTCCCTATGTGGTGTCAGTGTGCATAGCATTATCAGTATCCTCGGGCTCCTCCAACTAGATCTCATCATCCTCCGGTCGGAGAATAACGGGGTTGGGGAACATCTGAAGCATCTCATCAGCATTGTAGGCAGCAAGGTCTGGCTCCTCAGACTTGCCAGGTGCTGCCTCTAATTCCTTAGGTACTGATGGTGTTGCTTTTGTTGCTGACTCCATTAGAAGATCAAGAGGTGTATCCCCAGTGGATGCTATCTTATCCACTTTGTTTCTCAATCTATCCATTAATTTCTTGGAATCCTGAGATTTTCGCATCTTCTTCACCTATTTGCCTAACTCCTCAATGACTCCCCTATGTGGCACCAGAGTATCAATAATGGTCTGCTGGTTTTCCAGAATCTTCTTCAATGTTTCTTCCATTGATGGAGGTACATGTGAGCTGCTGGGGCAGAAGACTATGTTGCAACATCACTTGATATGTCAGACAGATTTAAAGTAGCTGTCTGCATCCAGTTGTTGAGACTAGCTAATGTCTGGGATACTCGCAGTGCAGTGAGTGGGTATCTGGATGAGGAAGGCACTAATACTTGTGTAGATGGTCCATAAGATTGAGGTGGTGGCATGTCAACTATCTCGGTGGAAGGACCGGCTGCTGTGGAAGGCATAGGAGTTGTAGAAGGTTCAGCAGCTGAATAGGTAACCACCACTATTGGCTCGTCAGACTGTCCAATGGTGGCAGTTGCTTTATCCTTGAACTTTGGGTTTCCCAGTCCTTGCAAAGAGTACCATGAGAAGGGCTTTTTTGTCCACACCTTTGAATCAAAACTCTTCGGCTCCACTTTTGCATCCGTAAGGTATTCTGTGAGGGTGTTGGGATATGGATAGGAGCTTTCACCTTTTCGGACAACCACTGAGATGTTGGCCGACATGATGGCACCCATATTTATTGGGTACCGGGCCATGATAGATGCCACCAAAACTGCTCGGGGAGTGGAAGATTATTCTCATTCCGGCTCAGGTCTATCTGGCTGCACACAAAAGTTTCCACCTTTTTGCTTCAAAATTAAGGGTGGCCCGTGCAATGGAAACCCCTGTTGTGATCCACGGTGGTGGTGGTTCTGAAGCTGCCAAGATCTCTGATAGCCAAGGACGAGCTGCATCACCCATAGAAAGCTTTCCATGTACTACACTGCCTCTACATCCTCGAATCCCATGTAAATATTCAGAGTGCATTGATCGAATCTAACCTTCAAATTCCTCACTTTGATCTCTTTGGTACCTTTCTTTATGTGTGACACATTGGCATACAACTCCCATACCAACTGCTCCTTGGCATCCATAACAGTCTGGTGAAACACATTCACCCCTTCCACTCCCTAAACTGCTTAAGGACATTTGGATTGTATTTATCCAAATCCTTCAATAAGAATTGTCTCTCAAGTGTGAGCGATCATTGGGGCCACCATTCTCTGAACCTTGTGAAGGCTGCCAAGCTCACAAACCTATCTTCCCATATCTCCTTCTTCTTCGACCTCTCTAGGCCGCCCACTCTAGTGTCATCTCCTCTACCATCATCATCTACTACAACTGGTGCAGGGGGAGTGTGCGTAGAGGAGGGCTCTGAATCCTAGCTGCTGGCATCTGAACCCGTAAAAGAACTTGCTGTGATGGAGGATTCATCACAGAGTTGGTATCTCCTAGGGAATTGTAAGGGTTGGGACTTGGCCTCAGGTTGTTCCTCCACTGAGTGACCCTCGAAGGCTTCCCTAGACGGGATGTACAATCTTTATTTTGAAGGCTCTATGGCCCTACCTCTCCCTGTGGTTTGCTTTTTGGTTGATGCTTTCTTCTGCACTCCTAAAGATTGAGTACCCTTGCCTCGGCCACGGGAGGGTTAATCCCTCCCTTTAGGTGTATCACCTCTACCTCGTGATCGAACCATTGTCTGCAATACAAAGCACATAGGTCAGTTAAAGTCCAGAAGCAGTTAACAGTTGCAAAAAAAACAAAACAGTTCACAGAAGTGAAAGTGCAGAACACACAATATTGAGTGCGGCTGCAGACTGCCTTGTGCGGACCGCACAATTTTAAGTACAGAAATACAACACCATAAAAGTGACTTAACAATCCTCAATGGCAATACAACACCATAAAAGTGACTTAAGCTGATCCAGGTATTATCTTGTAGTTTATCATCCTAACAACTTATCCAACATACAAGCAAGCTTAAGTACAATTAGTAGGCTGTTATACTCTCCTTAGCCAGTAGAAACAACTTGGAATTTCATCCAAACACAGCCCACAACAATCCTCAATGACAACACAACCTCAAAGAGGTGTTGTTCTTCACTAGAACTAAGTTTTGATGTTGAAATATTGTATAATCACTTCAAACCCTTGTGGTGTCTGCTTAGAAGGGTTAGGAGAAGTTTGAAGACGAAGTGAAGTTGACAATCAGTTAAAAATAGGTGTCAAAATCGTTTATAAAGTGAGGTAGGTCGACAACCGCCTAAGTGGGTCCCATTGGGAGCTGCTTGCGCGGTCTCGCGAAAACGTGAATATCTCTCTACTCCAATGTCGTATTGACAAACAGTTTAATGAGGTAGAAACCAGACTTGTAGATATTCAATTTGGTAGGTACACCGCCAGATAACTTCAAGTACATTTGGAGAAAGCTCAGCTATATTTGACCTAATTTTCATCAAATTGATGAATGTAACCCATGATGACCTTTTCCAAGTCTTGTTCCACAACTTGCTTGCCTTCAAAACGTGGCAAATGACTATCATACGACTAAAATAACTCATAGCATAACCTTCTTATCTTGTTAAGAACCCCAGTCTCACCCCAAAGTACATGTTATAACATTCCAAACTTGTCTACTTTTGACGAAACTTATTTTTTTCAATTGGTTTAGCTTCTAAGCTTCTAACCCTCTTGGTACTCGTTATTCATGATCTTAAATATTTGTAACCTCCAAGGTAACATGATTAACTTGCTTTATATGCTTCCAAATATAATCTTATTTCTGAGCTTATATCAATTGACTTACGATGTACTCTCACGCACGAAAACATGGGGTGTAACATCATTCCCTCATTTGGAACATTCGTCCTCGAATGTTACTGATTCACTTATCCTTCTCTCAAGCAATAGCTCTCACGAATACTTTTATATTGTATTTTCCATCTAGGGAGCTATTCGGTGAATAAATCCAAAGGCGAGGGCATTCCCCCATTTAGGCCTCTTTCTCACACCACGATTTGTGGTCGAAATTCTTCCAATCTAGTAACTATTTCTATCTTCTTTCATGCAGCTTGTACGATTCTGACCTTGTATGTGCGCCTATGTGACTCTTCTCTCCTTTTTCCCCCAGCTTTTAGCCAATCTCCAGGCCTCACTTTGTGAACATATATAGTACTATGACAAGATATCCCTCTAGGAATCTGTAGGTGTACTAAAGTTCTTCGCTCGGTTCTTTGTCGAACTTACGACTTTTGCTATATCTTGTTTCACAACCTCAGTTATATATGCTTATGGCTTTACTACAACTAGGTAGGTAACACTATACCATAACTCTTACTTCGATTTATTATTACTGAGGTCTGTTACCCAGCTCCTGGTTACTCTTTAGCTATTTGTCCTATATGTATAAATCTAAGTCCTTTAATGCTTCCTCATTATTGTTCATCTTAATAATGACAGTCTAATCTCATGTCATGCTTTGCAACTTTTATTCATCCATTTGTGATTCACCTTAATGTTGATCCATAATCTACCACTGATAACTTGAAACCTCTTACGTAATACATTGTCACTAGGGCTCACGTCTCATCGAGGAACATCTAAAGAGATTTGCCCGATCCACCTAGGGACGATACTATACTTCAATAATCGTATTTCATAGCATCCTAACATGATTCATCTTATGGGGGTATTCCAATCCCGTGCAATTCATAAAATCCTTTTTCTTTAAATTATTCCTCAATCAAAGGCCTAAATGTCATCCTCTTATCTATCACAATTACACCCTTATTCTACTACCCAGGTAACATTTCATCTTTTCTAATTGCTCCTAATCTTAGACTCCTCTGTGTTCATTCGGGCTGTACCGAGCTTTTTATTACATATGGAAATCATCAGCTCCTTTGTTTTGATGGGTTTAATCCCGAGGACTTACATATTCTCGTCACCTTCTCACTCACCTTTTCATATCCTTACTCATATCTACCTAAAACCATGTTGCTATACAATATTTTACCTTACAACCTACACCTATCTATTTATACTACTCGCAACCTTTCTTTAACTTGCTAGCACCATAAATTTCCTTTCGTGCCTTCTCAGTTGTCCTTAAATGTAAGCAATTACTTTTCCTGGTCGTTCTATCACTTGTTGCATGAATACTTGGCTTGTCTTATTGCTCATGAATACTTAATTTCTTGTACCTCATATGATCTCAAACATCACCTTTGATTTTTTTTCCCATTCATTAGCTACGATAGGTGCCACTTTCTTATGGAGTGTATACAATATTGTAGTGAGACCGTTGTTACAAGATCATTTACTCTTTAGCTCACTATGCTTAGGTAGAAACCTTCTTCCTTATTTCCTCAGCTAGTCTTTCATTGTAGTACTTAGGGAGACCTTCTAGCTCCTGTAATTTTGCGAGCTTGTTATATCGTACACCCAAAGGAAATTTTCATTGTTCTTACTCGCCTATAATAACCCTTAGTTACATAACTTTGTGCCCTTGTGTTCATAAGGTTACTTCTAAGCTCAAATTTTGATTGTCTCCTTAGTGGCACTCTTTCTTATTTTCATAAAACTTAAATGGTACCTTTAACTGTCTCAACTCCTATATGAAATTTTTTAGATGATTGCGATCTCGTATCTGCGAGACTGAATTCCCTATGCTGTGGTTTACTACATTTATCTTGTATGATCTATTAATTTATCTATGACCTTTTGTCTAGCCATAACCGAGCTCTTCTTGAATCAACTACTAATTACTCGTTGGTCCATTCTCATATATATTCTGCATAATCTCTCTTGGGATATATCCTTTATCTTAACTTACCTCTCGCCACTAGCTCCTGATGTATCAAGTGTCCATTCACACTTATTTATCAATAACATCCTTGCTGGAAACTTTCACTGCCTCTCCCCGGTGGTGCTTGTATAATGTTCCGGAGTCGCAACATATCTGTAGGAACTGAATAAATGCAACATCATCCCTTTCTCCTTTTTACCCCATTCACCATTCTATAGTTACCTGAACTGTTTAACTCCAACTTAATACAATATCACACCATATTCCCCCCTTTAGGGGAGTACTAAGATTTAGTACTACGATGATCTACCTATAGATGTTTTACCTCTTCATCTTTGGCATTTTTTCACATCATCAATGAACTTTAATTGGCTTATGGTAACCTTTTGTACCAGGGATACCTAAATTTCTTACGCACGAAGGTGACACCTAGTGTAACTGGAAATTTAGTCCTTTAAGATTAACTCTGCTCAGAATACTTACTTTAGGTAAGTGACTTCCAAAATGACCTTTAAAGGTTATTCGTCTGTTGTATATTCTATTATTGTTGGAACATGATCTCTGAAATTCTCACAATGTCGACTATTATCAAATCCTCTGGTCCCTAATTCATGTTCGGTTTTTTTTATCTTCTTTACTATTCCATACTAAATTCTATTACTATGGGGGTCTAATTTTTCCTTCTGGTAATCACGTTCGAGTCAGTAACTCAATTCTCGAATGAGGATATAGCCTTTGGCCTATACTATTTTATTTTCTCAAGGCATATCACCTCTTGTCTTTTCCTTCACTTGACTATAGACTCGGTTATTCTGTCATTGTTTCATTTACCGTTATCATCCATTTATCACATCTTACTCATAATGCTTCAATTACTCTCTTCTTATTCTCCGGCTAATATTTCTGTCTATCACTTTATTCTGATAACTTCAACAAAACATTCTTTCACTTTTAGCTCTCCTTGCTTCATCTCACTGTCTCTTCAGGTCACCTAGCATTCTCTATTTTCTAGGAATGGGAGCCACACAAAGGTAAATATTTATCCCTTCTAGGATTCCAGTCCCAAGCTTCTAAATTTTCTAGATATTTTATTATTCATATCTAAATGTACTATTTTAGATTGTACCATCGGGGTGTCTCACAAGGAGAACTATTACTACATTTGCAATATCCTTCAGAATTGTTAGCTAATGATAATAATCCATTTACCATTTTGTGTTACTCTAACCCCAATTGGATCTTGATATCCCATTCTTCTCTTAAACTATATATGTCAACTCCCATAGGGCATAATTGAGATGAGCATGGCCAATTGTACATACCTCTGTTACTGTTGAAGGTAACTCAAAATGCTTATATTTCTCTTCCTAAATTACAAATGCTGATAATCTTCATTAGTTGGGTACCTCATACTCTTTTTTAAGTTGATTCCTTTACTTGTTGAAACTTTTATCCACCTCTTAATTCTCTCGTCACTCTTTACCATATGGGTGGATAGATATTCATGCCTTGGGGCTCCTTATCAAGAAGCTCACACATCTTAGTACACACATTATCTGCTGAAGACCTAACATTCATGCATCATAAGCATGCTACAAAATCGAGTACCTCTGATCAACTCCTCCACAGCCACATTCAATCTCTTACCAACTGTCTTTGTGGATATAGGTATACTTGTATTATGAATAAAATAGAATTTTAGAGCTTGAATTGTTACAACTGAGCTCTACCACACGATCTAGAGAAAGAAGAAAGAGTGACATACCTAAATGCCTTGTAGCCTTCTGCTTATAAGAGTGGTGCACAACACACCCATAACTAAGAGTCTACTAGACACGACTTGTAGACTCCCTAGGACAGAACTACTCTGATACCACTTTTGTCATGACCCGAATCGGAGGTCCGCGATAGGCACCCAGTACTTTACTCAACCATGTACCAAAGGTAACGTATCTTTCTTATTATACCATCATGGATAAATGGGACGGAAGGACCGTCATGATATAACCAGAATAAAACATAAGGGAATACTTGACATAGGATGACCCAACATGTAATACAAACTTATACATGTGACATATGGTCATATAAGACCAAAATGAACACTCGTACACTAAACATAGGCCGACAAGACCATACAATCTTTCATATACATGACATCTGTCTACAAGCCTCTAAGAGTACATACACATCATAAAGGTTGGGAAGGGCCCCGCCATACTAATCAATACATGTCCAAATCATACTGACCAAATAGGCAACTCCGGAGCAAGTGAAGTGCACCAACACCTTCCGCTAAGCTGATAGCCTACTAAGAGGATTGTCAACCTATCAATCAGGACCTACAGGCATGAAATGCAGCATCCCCAAGCAAAAGGGACATCAATACAAATAAAGTACCGTGTATGTAAGGCAGGAAAAAATAAACAAGAACAGTAATGTAAAGAGAGATAAAAGAGAGATACAACTTGTAACATCTGAGTGTCTCTGGGGGCTACTGACATGAAATGAATAATACATATATATATACACAAACTTTTAAAAACATACGCCTCTGTAGGCATCATCATCATCATCATCATCATATTGTACTCGGCCTCAAAACGTACTCGGTAAAAATGTACCCGACCATCATAATGCTCGGTAGAATCATACCCAGCCATGTGGAGCTCGGTAAACCCAACTGATCCGTGGTTGCACAATAGGTGATGTACCCGGCCGACTATAGCGCAACTCGGTAGAGTAAAATAAATACTATATATAATGCATGCTAGACTCATAAAATCACGTTTTAAACCTTTTGGAGTGACTTTAGGTCATTGCACCTTCGATTAACATTATGGACATCCATACCCTCAATATGAACCTCAATAGGATTCAAGGATCATACACACTTTCTTAGAATAATTTTATAAAGAAAGAACAACATGGACAACCTTAGTTGCTAAGAGTAGATCCGTTGTGAAATAGCGAATTCATTTCACTTTATATCATGCCAAAAGAAATAAGGAAGTGTCATAACATACCTTAAACCCATTGAGTCCTTAATACCTTCCAATCAACTCTTAAAACAAGTCAACTCAATCTATCATAGTATAAGGAGAGGCAAAATCAATGCTGAGCAAAGGCTAAGTCTGTAACTTAAGCTAGTAGCTCATTTACGTAAATTCGGGCAGCATCTCCCCTGTAAAAAGGGTCTCCTCCAATACCATATACCAACAAAAACAACCAGAGAAATCCATCAACATATAAATATCAATAACAAGACACCATATAACAACAATAAATCACAACTACTTCATGACGAGCGACAAGCTCCAATTGGAATCTGTATAACCCATATCACCCCTTATAGACTTCTTACATTAACTTAACAGTATCATTAACATGATAATGAAGTCATTCATGAATGATTCCATCCTTATACTATATATCTATAACATAGGAAACAATCCTCAACTCCAACTATCTTCAATTAGTAACTTTATTCACTAGCTCATGTCTACTCCATCCATTTAACTTAATCAACATCAATATAACCTTAACCACATGAAATAACACAACACACATACCTCCTACAGTAACTTCAAGTCGAAATCCAAGTTATATTCAGCTTACAACAACCCTCAATGGCAATACAACACCATAAAAGTGACTTAAGATAATCCAAGTATTATCTTGTAGTTTATCATTCTAACAACTTAACCAACATACAAGAAAGCTTAAGCACAATTAGTAGGCTGTTATAATCCCCTTAGACAGTAGCAACAACTTGGAATTTCAGCCAAACGCAACCCAGAACAATCCTCAATGACAACACAACCTCAAAGAGGTGTTGTTCTTCACTAGAACTAAGTTTTAATGTTGAAATGTGGTGTAATCACTTTGGAATCACTTCAAACCCTTGTGGTGTCTATTTAGAAGGGTTAGGAGAAGTTTGGATATGAAGTTGAGTTGAAAATGAGTTGAAAATAGGCATCCAAGTCGTTTATAAAGTGAAGTAGGTCGACCACCATCTAAGTGGGTCCCATTTGGAACTGCTTGCGCGGTCTCGCAAAAAAGCGAATATCTCTCTACTTTGTATGTAGATCACCCCACAATCCAAGTATATTTGGCGAAAAGCTCAACTACATTTGACCTAATTTTCAGCAAATTTATAAATATAACTTGTGATGACCTTTGCCAACTTTTGTTCCATAACTTGCTTGCCTTCAAAACGTAGCAAGTGAATATCATACGACTAAAATAACTCATGGAATAACCTTTTTATAATGTTTAGAACCCTAGTCTCACCCCAAAGTACATGTTATAACATTCCAAACTTGTTGACTTTCGACGAAACTTTTTTTCTTCAATTGGTTTAGCTTCTAAGCTTCCAACACTCTTGGTACTTGTTATTCATGATCTTAAATATTTGTAACCTCCAAGTTAACATGATTAACTTACTTTATATGCTTCCAAATATAATCTTATTTCTAAGCTTGTATCAATTGACTTACGATATACTCTCACACACGAAAACATGGGGTGTAACAGAAGTGGTCGATGCAATTATAATTACCCAACTAGGAGTTAGGATCAATTCCTCAGGAAGCGTAGATTCTATTAGGTATATAATCATACTAAACGTATAATGTGTCCACAATGTACTTCCACATACTTTGTTGTTTTTGTCTACTTCTGAATTAAGCTATTGTATGCAAATATAAAACTAGAGAATGATATGTTTGGTGTTGTTTTTCAACTTGTAAAAGATCTAGGGTTGTGACTTCTACCTAGGTGGTTGCCTAACGGGTTATCGGCTTTAGAGCGATTTTCATTGGTTGGGGAATAATATAGTAATCAACACACAACTACCCACTCAATACCTCTCGGTGATATAGTTGTTTTGCCCAATTTGGCTTTCTCTAGCCCAAATGGTTAATCACAAAACAATTGATAGATGCTCAAGTCGGGTTTTACTATCTCTAGATTCAACCATTCAATTGGGACTATCAATTTCTTGAGTTCACCCCAATTTCTTGTTAGCCAAGTTTTCCTAGACTCAATCTCTTTTCCTCAAGTAGAGACTAAGTCAATTAGGTAGGAATCAATGTTTGCAACCATTAATTCTTAAATTAAAGCAAGGACTAGGCTAAATATCATACACCCAACCTTAAACAATCCCTAAATCAAACACCCATTAGGTACCTACACAAAGGTTGAGTCACAACATTAGCTAAAAATTTAGCTACTCATATATAAAAATGAAGAAATTAAAGAAGAAGAGATGATTAAACTCATATTAGATGATAAAGAGATAAAAATCCAATGTAAATTAGACAAGCTATTGTAAAATTTCCTAAACCAATAAACAAAAACGGTTCTCCACTTTATGAAGTTCAAACTTAATTGTCACAACTGAAAATTTCGGATAAAATTGCCCTTTCAGAGGTTCTACGGCCGCACAATTCTGTGTGTGGTTTACACTTTGAAACTGATCTAGATAGAAGGGACTTCTGCGGCCGCACAATTCTAAATTGCGGCCGCACTGCTTCTGGTTCAGCGGACTGCACAATTTTGAATGCGGCCGCACTTTGGACTTCGGCTGCCGCACAATAATAGTGCGTTCCACACTTCTTTATGGAGTTGAAGTTGGAACTCTTTGATCTTCCTTTTCTGCGGCCACACAATTATTGTGTGGTCCGCACATTGCAAAGCAGCACTGTCAAAATTCCTTCACATTTTGCAGCCGTAGATAAAATTCTACGGTCCGCACTTTGCCACTTTTTGCTTTGTTTCAATCCTTGTCCAAAAATGCTCCTTTTTGAGTTGAATTTCATCACGTTGGATCTTTTTTCAATATTCTTGCAAGAAAAGCACATTTTATCAGTTTTCGGGAATACCTTTAAGTATTTTTGAGCCAAAACGAAAGTAAAAGGGTGCAAATAAGTAGACAAATCCCTACTTATCAGTGTTCATCTAGTGTTTCATGTACCCATGCTCCGGAAGTATGTTAGAGACCCATCTCATGTTTTTGGATTCCAGTACGATTCAGTTGGATAGTGATTTGACTTATGATGTAGATCCAGTGGCTATTTTGGATCGGCAGGTTCGAAAGTTGAGGTCAAAGAACATAGCTTCAGTGAAAGTGCAGTAGAAAGGCCAGCCACTTGAAGAAACTACCTGGGAGACTGAGCGGGAGATGCGGAACAAATATCCACACCTATTTGAGACTCCAGGTATGATTCTAAAATGTTCGAGGACGAACATTTGTTTAAGAGGGGGAGAATGTAATGACCTGACCGGTCGTTTTGAGTATTATAGTCTTGTTCCCCTATTTACTATTTAGTTTATGGTCAATTTTGATTATGTGACTTGTAGGGGAAATTTCGAAATGAATTGGGACACTTAGTTCCAAGATTTAAAGCTTAAGTCAAAATAATTAATCGGGTGTTGAGTTATGTGTAAACGACCCCAGAATAGAGTTTTGATGATTCCAATAGCTCTGTATGGTGATTTTGGATTTAGGAGTGTGTCCAGATATTTATTTGAATGTCCATAGTTGATTTTGGCTTTAAATGGCGAAAGTTGGAATTCGTTAGTTTTCATTAGGCTTGAATTGTGGTGTGATTTATGCTTTTAGTGTTGTTTAATGTGGATTGAGGCATCAACTAAGTTTTTATGATATTTTAGGAATTGTTGGTATATTTGGTTAAGGTCCCTAGGGCCTCAGGTGGATTTTAGATTTCTAACGGATGAATATTTGGACTTGAAGCATTGCTAGAAATTTGCCTTTTGGTGCAATCACACCTTCAAAATTTTGCTTGCAGGTGTGCGGACAGGGGCCGAGTGAGGCAGTGGTCATAGGTACGGACTGGTAGTCTATAAAAGTGGTGTCTCACCTACGAGGGTTAGATCGCAGTAGCGCAAGGGCGCTTGGTGAGGCTCGTCCGCAGAAGCAGACTGCTTCTTGTAGAAGCGAGCCCGCAGAAGCACTTGGCTCACCGTAGAAGAAAAGGCAGCCATGTGGACGATTGCAGAAGCAATGATTTTGGTCGCACTTGCGAGACGGCAGATGCGGATAAGCTGGTCGCAAGTGCAAAAAGGTCCGGATAGAATATATTCGAAGGGTCCGAGATTTTCTTCTCATTTTTGGACTTTCAAACACGACTTGGGATGATTTTTCAGACATATTTCACGAGAATTCTTGAGGTAAGTAACTTGTGACCATTTTCAGTTAATAATATTAAATTATCATCGGATATTCCGAGTACATTACGTGATTTTGAGGTGTAATTCGAGAATTTGGGCCTAGGGATTTCAAATAAGAATTTAGGATTTGGAGGTCGAGTTGATGTCAGAATTTGGTAAATTTGGTATGGTTGGACTCATGGTTGAATGGGCGTTCATAGTTTTTTAACTTTTGTCAAGTTTCGAGATGTGGGCCCTACTAATGAGTTTTTAGATTTTATGGTAATATTTAGCATTTTTGTATGGAATTGATTTCTATACCTTGTGTTGATTGTATAATATTATTTGTGATAAGATTCGAGGCGTTCAGAGGTAAATTTGTGCGCAAGAGCTTATTGGAATAGAGAATTTCATGGTTTGAGGTAAGTAACACTTCTAAACTAAGTTTTGATGGTATAAATTCCCGAATTACGTGTTATATGAATTATTTAGAGGTGACACATATGCTAGGTGACGAGCGTGTAAGAGAGCACCATAGAAATTGTGACTTAATTGATTATGTGGAGTTGCATAATCAAATAATTATGTCATTATCCACATATCTTCCACATGTTAGAGAAATTGAGTTGAGACTCATGTTAAAATCATGCTTAGGCTATGCGCCGATATTTTGGGACTCATAGAAGTCGTGTTATTGTTGAGTTACTTGTTTCATTTACAATTCTATATTCAGTCACATCTATCATTTGCATATCATATCTCAGTCTTTGTTGTCATTCATTGAACATCATATCATTATGTCATTTAACATTGTGATCCCGAGAGACTAGAGTGATTTAATGACTGAGTGAGGCTGATGGCCTGATTGTGAGTGATTTTTATGGGATCGGGTTGCATGCCGCAACATGTTTTTTTTTATTTACTTATGCCTGGATCTGGCTTATTATAGAGCTTGGGCTGAAGGAACCCTTCCATAGTCTGCACCCCTCACAGTGAGCGCAATTAATATTCCTATTTGGGATGGAGTATTTGGGTTGGAGTTTCCTGAGCATTGAGATAGGCGCCATCACGACATGTGAGATTTTGGGTCGTGATAGTTATGGCACAATGGTTTTTCGTTCGACATTTGGATATAGATCCGTCCTTTAGGAGTTAGGTGATTATCCACGTTACATTGGGCCCTATGAGCGTAGGTGATTTGATTCTTCGAGTTAACAAAGAATCAACCAACTAGCATCAAGATCTTGAACCAAAAATATAGTTTAGTGGGCTGATTTCAAGTAACAACGTATCTCAAGTCTTAGGACTCACAATCGATGATTAAAAAATGAGGTGAAAGATGATGATCTGAACTATAGGAAAGAGTATTTAATCATTCAAAACAACTAAATATTGGTGTTGTACCGGTTCAATGAAAGTTCTAATTCTATGATATCAAAAAAATGAATTTAGACCAAGAAATGTGCTCTTGAATGATCAAGATCTAAAAAAAATTCTAAAGTCACCACTTGAATTCAACTAATGTGATAAAGAAATACCAAAAACAATTAAAAAACATAAAGACAATCACCACCTTGCTTGTAACCAAAAATAAAGATAAAGAAGATAAAATAGAGAAAAATACTCTGTTACAAATTAGGGCAAATACCAAAAATATTATTTTATTCTACAAGGCATGAGAACCAATTATATAGGCTAGGAGTATTTTTTTGATGACTACAATTTTTATTTTAATAAAGAAATAAAATAACTGAAGACAAAAAAAGTAAAACCCCTATTCTACAAGGAAAAGATACTAGAATCACACTAAAAGAAAAATCCTTAATCTAAAAGGAATTAAATATACCCTATATTAAAAAGGAAAGGGTCTTGGCTTCGTGAAATGAATTTTCTGCTTTTTGAACTTGAAAACACATCCATACACTTATTCTTTGGCATATAAGAACTTGTTTTGGCATGCTAAATAACAAAAGGCTAATATAGCTTCTTGATTTGCGTAGTTCTCCCTTAGTTAAAAATGACTCGTCCTCGAGTCTAAAAGCTCTATAAATGGTTCAAGGTTAGCAACATTAAATATTGGTGACACTTCATAATCGTCCGGAACATCTAACCTTTAAGGATTGTCATTGAACAACACGAAATAGACCATCCTCTTGGTTACAAACTTTGGATACTTTAGTTAGGAAATCTTTCTTTGTTCACAACTACCATACTAAGTTTCCCACATTAAAGAGTTGTTGGTTTCCCCTCTTATGAACTTATTTCTTATATGCGATTGTTTGTCTCTCAATCTCTTGTACCACTTTCTCACGCAACTTCTTCAATTGATTAACCCTCTCATCAACATATCCACTAAAATAATGAGTTTTAAGAATAGGACACAAGTTTAATGGACCAAGAGGATTCTTACGATAAACCACTTCAAAAAGATTATTTTCATTTTTTCGATTCACAAACTTGTTAAAAGAAAATTCAACATATGGTAGCAATGATTCCCATTCTTTTATGTTATTCTTGATCAAACTTCTTAGCAATGTAGCTAAACTTTGATTCACTACCTATGTTTGTCCATATGTTTGAGGCTGATAAGATGAATTGTATTGCAACTCCGTACCAAGCTTATCCCATAATGTATGCCAAAAATGACTGCGAAACTTAGTGTCGAGATCATAAATAATGCATCTTTAAATTCCATGTAACTTGAAAATATTATTAAAGAGCAAAACAACCACATGAGTTGCATCATTTGCCTTGTTACATGGGATAAAATGTGTCATCTTACAAAATCTATCAACAACAATAAAGATAGCATCCTTACCTCCTTGAGTCCTTGGCAATCCAAGCACTAAGTCAATGCTAATATGTTGCCACGATATTGTAGGAATTAACAAAGGCTGATATAATATCTTATTGCTCCTATGCATCTTTGCTTTCTACATGTTTCATAACAATCAATCAAACTCAAACATCTTTGTTCTATTTAGGCTAGTAAAAGTTTAATTGAATCATCTTCACTATATTAGTATGGCCAAATGACCAGGGAATCCATCATAATGTGCTTCCCTCACAATGGACTCCTTTAAAAAGATTTTTGATATGCAAAGCTGCTTCCCATAGTAAAGAAACCCATCTCTAATCACAAACATTCTTTGTGGACCCTCCAAGCATCTCTCCAACTCCTCCAAAGTCTGAATCGCTTCATAAAGCTCCTTGATATGGCCGAATCCAAATAAATTTTTTTGCATCATAAACATAATCATTTACTAAGAGCATCAACCCCTTCATTAAGCTTTCCATCTTTGTGCTTGACTATAAACTGAACATTTTGCAAGAAGTCTACCCATTTTGCATGCCTTGCATTGAGCTTTTGTTGGTGACTAAGATACTTTAGTGCCTCATGATCAGAATATAGCACAAAATCTCTTCATAATAAATAATGACTCCAATGTTGCAACATGCGAACAATAGCATATAACTCTTTTCATAGGTGGAGTACTTAATTTTATATCCACTTAGCTTCTCTCTAAAATAAGCTACGGGTTTACCTTCCTGGATAAGAACTCCTTCAACACCAACACCCAAAGCTTCACATTCTACTTCAAATAAATCATTAAAGTTGGGCAACGGAAGGATATGAGCTTGTGTCAAGTTCTTTGTTATCCGTTTAAAACTCTTTTGAGCTTCTTCATTCCACTTGACTATGCCTCTTTTCAAACACTCAGTTTTAGGGGCAACCAAAATGTTGATACTTTTATAAATTGTCAACAGAAGGACACAATTCCATGAAATCTTTTTATATCCGAAATTGACCTAGGAGTTGTCCAACTTATGATTTCCTCAATCTTGCTTGGGTCAGCTTGAATACCGGCACTAGTTACTATATAACTAAGAAAAAACACTGTTAGTATAAAAGATACACTTCTTGCGTTGTGCATATAGCTTCTCTATCCTTAAGGTTTCAAAAACCTTTTCCAATTGCTCCCCAAGTTTTTTGTAGACAACAACAAACTTCCCAATAAATGGTCTAAACACATGATTCATAAGTCTCATAATATGCTAAGAGTATTAGACAAATCAAAAGGCATCAGCAACCATTCGTACCAGCCTTGGCTAATCTTGAAGGCATTCTTTAATTCATCACCTACTCTCAAAAGAATCTGATAGTACCCACTCTTCAAATCATTCTTTGAAAGATCTTAGAACCATGTAATTGGTCAAACAGATCATCTAACCTTGGGATTAGGAAGCGATATTTGATCATGATCTTGTTGATTTCTCTACTTTCAACACACATCCTCCAAGTGTAATTTCTTTTAGGAACAAGCAAAGCAGGTACGACACAATAATTGAGGCTCTTCCTTATTAAACCCCTCTCCAATAGCTCTTTGACTTGCATTTGGAGTTCAGTTTGTTGTGTAAGATTCATCATATAAGCTGCTTTGTTTGGCAATAATGCTCCAGGTATAAGGTCTATTTGATGTTGAATATCGCGCATGGGTGGAAATTTTAACAGAACATCTTCAGATATCATATCATCAAAATTAGAGTGTAACTTCTTGGCTCGTGTATCTAACTCATTATCCTCATGTTGTGAGTATTTCATGTCTACTGCTATGTATAATGGCTCTCCTCTACTGATGTGGCCAATAATTTGTGATATTGTTATTAGCGTATGACACACGGTCCTTTCCCTCTTTGTAAGTTGTTTTGGGTGCAATGGCGTCAAAACAATCTTACGACTATCAGCGATGGGGATAAATGTCAAAGCTTTGGAACGAAGCTTCCACAATGTCCTTGGCCGATTGCGCGCATTAAACATGGACAAAGTCTTAGAATTCCCCGGGCATACAAATTTGAGCATGGTTCAAAAATTGTACGCCAACTGGGATTATAAATTGTCTATGTCATGTATACGTAGAAAGGACATGCCATTGGATAAAAGAGCCTTAAGTGATTTTTTAGGGGTTGAGAAAGCTGACCCGAGAAGGCTCCAAAAATTTGTTAGAAGCCTAAAATACACATTGATACGTCACATTCTTTGTGGAATGGATTCAAATACCAAGTGGACAAGAAAGCAAAGCGATATTCACCTTCATATGGTTCACTTTGATTTCAGCAAGATTGCCAAAGTGTGGCAGAATTTTGTGCAAGCCAGACTCATGCCAGTGGAGTACAGCAGCGACTGCACTCGAGCTAGAGTATGTGTCATATTATTTTTAATGACTAGCAGACCTATTAATGTAGGTGAGATTATGCTCGGGGAGATAGCCCGCACGAGATTTGGGCGGCAGATTAAGAGGTTCTTCTTTGGCAACTTACTCACACAATATATGCTCTCCCGGAAGGCACTGGAGTATCCAGGATATGATGAGGTGGTGGAGGCTCCTACAGGGTTATTGGACATCACATCATTGTTGGAGACGATTTTGAAGCTCACTTAGGCAGCAAGGAACGAACGAGACGAGAACTTTAATAGGTACCTCTATAACTCTTTGAATTTACTCATGAGCAGGTCTGGTATTTCAGACGAGGAGCGTATGTATTTGCGCAATGACTTGTCGAACTCGTTCAAGGAGATGTTGGGTATTGCACCTGTCATCCCCGTTCACTCGTCGGAGGATGCAAACATTGTCAAGGGCTCAAACACAAAGGACGTAGTTGCTGATAATGTTACGGGGCCCCTGGCTTTGGTGACCCTATGACCTGGTGATGATGTGCTCGGAGCTGCTGATGGAGGTCATGCTGTGGAAGAGGACGCCGACTAAGAGGGAATTTTCTTTTTACCCTACTCTATTTTATATTTTATATGCATCGGGGACTATGCATAGACTAAGTGTGGGCTAGGTGGAATACAACTTGTGATGTAGTTTGTATATCTTGTATCAATTTGTTTATTTCATTAGTTTTAATTTGTTTCTTTTACTAGTTTTACTTAGTCTAGTTTTAGTTTAGATTGATTCAGAAGAGAAAGAAAAAACAAAAGGGAAAATATAAAAATACATAAAAGAAAATAAAATTAGAAAAAGCTTGGACTTTTCCCGACGATGGATTTTTTAGATAATTTTTTTGAGGGATAAAGTCCAATTAAAAACATCAAAAAGTTTTTTTTTAGGATAGTTAGGTAGTATCCCTTGGTTTTTCTTTGGGCGCCGGTTCTTTTCCAAGGGTGTAGCTCGAACCGGGTACTTAAGTTTTTTCAGGAGTAGGTTAGGAAGAAACTGAGTTGCTCTGAGATACTCATTGGCGTGGTTGCTGCTGGCATATTAGGATAGGACATACATTCTATCTTCCCGTGTATTTGGTTTGAATAGCGACGTCTAAGTAAAGTAAATAGCCTATTTTTTGACGCTTTTTCTCAGTTGTTCGACTTGTATGCCACATGGCGCAATATTGTTTAATTTTTCTCAATTATGTGTACTTTCTTAACTTGAGAGTTGAACAATACCGTCTGATTGAGTCATGTGCAATGTGTGTTTGAGGATTTGGGATATTCTGTGCTATCCTGTGTAGTCTAAAATTTGCCTCGTGTGTTAATAAAAGCAAAATTGTAAGTTGCGTTAATCTAGGAGATGACGTAGGCGTTTCTTGCTTGATCACTGATGTCCTTGTCACATAAAAATAAAATTTTCTGTTGCGAGACCCTTTGAGCCTATAGACCCTTCTTTTAGCACCCATATTACAAGTCATACCCCTATTTTGTACTTAATTTGAGATTGTTGAACCTTTACCTCCTAAGGAACTTAATCGCTAAAAGAAGTAAGGTGAGAGATTGGGGAGTCACTTTTGAGTGGAACCATGGAAGGGCCCTTTGGTGCAGTAAAGTTGAAATCAACATTTACTAGCCGATGAACGTTAATGTACAGAGTGTGTGTAGAAAAGACAAAATATGAGAGAAAGAAAAAGAAAAAATGCAAAAAAAAAAGAAGAAAAAAATAATAGTTCAAATAATGTAGAAAAACACACACCCCCAATCTTACTAATTTGTGCTAGAGGGAGTATAGAAGTGCTTAATGGAAAAAGAGGGCTATGTTGTATATGGTTTGTGGCGAGAGAATTGGTTGAGAAGAATATGTGTTTGAATTATGAGTGTAGTGTATTAAAGTGCTTAGTAGGGTTAGTCACTATTTCTAAATGTATCATACTCGTCCCTTAGCCTACATTACAACCTTAAAGTCCTAATTGATCCTAGATTTGGCTAGCTTAAATTAGTAGAGATATACACTACGGGCAAGCTTATGGTACGACCACGGGATGCATATGAATTCTTTGTGAGAGTGAGCGAATTTTGTTCAATTTTGTGATGTCCTTAATCTATACTCAAAAGCATATTTGAATGTGTGGACTAGTCTATATTCACTCTTTTGTTTGTTGGTGAGGGCACATGATCTTATGAATGATTGGTAATGTTGTAAACTTTCTTGTTGGGTAAGTGCGCGAGTTGAGAATGCTTAGTGGTTACAAGTCGGCTTTTGAGGTTGGGTGATTAAAAATAGGTTGTTGGAATTGATTGAATTGAAATGTTATACTTGGGCATGCTTAAACGGGAAGAATGTGAAATTTTGTATGTTCATGCTTGTGTGTCGGTATTGATCATTGAAGTGCTCCTATATATTGAGACTTGTACGTAGTTGGGGTGTTGATGTTTAGCTTAAAGTATATATATTTATATGTATCACCTCATGTTTTACTGTTGTTTCGTAGATTTAGGATGTAAAATATGTTGATTTATATTAATTTGAGGTATTTTTATGTGTAGGAATGATCCGGGAGCAATTGGGGGCGAAAGGTGCGATATTAGAGCCAAAATGAACGAAAAAAGGAAAAGTGGCATTTTCAGTGCCCCACGCTACCTGTGGCGCCAGAGGCGGTATGTGCAAATTGTCAGCGCCAGGGACGGCGCCTAGTGCTGGGCTGGGCACTGTTGGCGTGAATTCTGTCCAACTTTACCCGGGACAAGGTTATTTCGGCCCTAGACCTACCCAACACTTATAAAAGCAAGACTAAGCTTATTTTTAGAGGGGAGATGCCACTTTGAAGAGGATTTTTACACGGGAAACATTCGGGAACAAGAATATCTCAGATTTCTTCATCTTTTCTTAGTATTTTCAATTATCCAACACTTATGAATTTGTTAGCTATTATCATGAGTGGCTAAAATCCATAGTTTTGGGGTTGTGATTTAGCATGATTATTGTTGCTTAACATTGATTTAACCTTGATTATAATTTACTAATATATGGCTGTTTCTTCAATTCTGTGATTAATTGCTTAATTGTTTGGCCAGCAGTTAGGTTCTATTTACTATCTATGTTATGCTTGGGAAAGACGTATTTAGATTAGAGAAGAATTGAAGGGAGCACAATCTTAACTCTTAGGGGGCGGATTTGTGGTTAGGATAGGAATATGCCTAGTCACCGTGCTTAATTAAATATCGTAATCTTAATGTGTTCTTAATAGATTTATTTCATAGGAATCACTACAAGAAATCGGTCTTTTGTGGCAACTAAAGTCGCCAAAAATGGTAATAAAGTCGCCACTATATGTTTTTAGCAGCGAATATGGGCTCGCTCCAAATATTACCGTTACTGAATGTTTATTGTGACGATTCTTGGGGGTCGCCACAAATAGCACACATTTTGTAGCGACTGAGGTCGCCTCAAAAACATGTTACACAATTGAATTTAGGTGGGTCTACTAAAAAATGACATAAAGTGGGAAGTATAGTCGCTACATAAGACATCCAGTGGCGATATTCTCATTGCCACAGAAGGATTTTCTTTTTGTGCCAACTAGGGTCGCCACTGAAAACTCTTTTTTTTTTAAAAGTAAAAAATAAAAAATAATAATGCAATAGCCAACGGTATTCCTACTAATTTTCCAATAGCATTTTCATTATAATGAACACCAGAGATACTCTTAAATAAAATTCTATAGAAATTTTCATTACCAAATAGTTTGGAACAAAGTATATAATGCTCCATAATACATTTGTCATTGCACATACACTTGCAAAAGAGAACATCAAATGTGTTTGAACTCCTACTTTAAGAAAAAATGCAAAGGACAACGCCTTCAAACTATTTCAATATCTTCAAGTTACTACAATGTCTTCAACCTGCTCCCTGAGCACCTTCATTTCCCCATTGTTGAAGTACTATATCCTTGCTATTAAAAAAAAAAGAATAACAGTAATGTACACTTACATATAAAACAGGGTTAATCATTAATCAAGTACTAAAGGAAAGCATATAAAAAGGAAAGGTCAACTCAACCACACAGAACTATGGCAAGTTAATGTCTTTCAAGAAATTCAGGATATACACTGAATTTCCACTGTAAGCCTAGTGGAATGAGTAATATTAAGTTTTGAGCATAAAATGGTCTATACAGCCAAAAGATCCAAAAACATATTCAGTTATACCTAGTCGAAGGAACATTGATCACATTTCCCTTTCTAGTATTATCATTAATTAATGTACCTTCCAACAATTAGTATATCCTTCACCAGAATACAAAACAAATAATTCTTATCTCAAGTTGTTAACTCACACTATGCTATCTTGTCAGCTATGAAACCTTTATCTAGTAATCAACAACAGAGTAAGTGAGATATTTAAGCTAAATTTTATCGTGCATTAAGAAACATACTGAAACATAAAGTGCATAATCTTGTATTGACCATGAAATATTCCAGAAGAACTCAGAAACATGAAGGTGAAAGTCTAGACCCCCTCATGGAAACATTCTTTTTAAGGGCAAGAGAACATTCACATCACTCCTTTTACCTACCTACACTGAACAGAGTTTAGATCCCTACTCTAATATCATGCTTTATTAAAGAAGTAAAATTCAATGTGACAAATGTGTCATGCAATTCTGTGTGGTTCGGCAAATCTCTCACGGTCTGAATTTAGTTTGACATCATACAGCGCAAATTACAACTCAAGACAAATATCCACTTAGGAATTACCTAGACTGCGCTTAAACAAATTTCCTGAATGACAAAGAAAAATAGCAACACATCTGATTCTATTTTCCTCTTATTTTGACCAGATCTAAGAGTTGGCTAAATTAGCCAAATAACATTTTGAGTAAGAAGTTGTTCACCCAACAACTTCACCAAGCAAGTTAACTACCAATGTCTCAAACCACAACTTTAAGTAAAGAAAGATTTATATCAGAACCAGACCCCCATTCTTAAGATCCTGCGTAGACCTTTTTCCTTTTGAGGAACTTGAATTAATAATATGAATACCTTTTGATGAAACTAATCTATGAAATAACAGGTAATCCTATAAATGTAGAATGCTTTAGCTTGGAAACAATAAAGCAAACATGATTACCTTTTACTGCTTCACTTCTAACATATGAAATGCCATATTGACTATGTACACAACAATGTACCAAATTGAAAATTGCAACCAATTAGGTACTAGCCTAAACAGAGTAATTCACAAGTCACACACTTGAGTATAAAAAAAAAAGCAGAAATTGTTGACTCGATTTGACTCAACCAAATCTTCTTCTCTAATCAACTGAAAAACCATTCTCGAGGATTTCTTCAACAAGGTACTGAAATCTTGGGAAAGTTTAAAAAAGGATAACAAAATTCATGTAGTTGAGTCCAACTTATTGCTTGAGATTGAGATTGAACGCAATAACAGTTGTTATAAAACAGTAAAAGTAAAGCTTCATTTTTTATGAAGAAGAATTAAGCTCCATATTAAAGATGTTTTGTCAACTTTAATGTAAATGCATGACCTACATGCCTCCGAGAAAACACAACAAATCGTTAAAAAAAAGGTAGAAGAAATCCCTTTTGAGCTTTCACAATGGTACAAGAAAGAAAACCCCTTAGTTTCTTTGACTCTTCCTCCATGAAATTATTCCCAAAAAATAAAAAAGATTAGGGATTTGAACATACCTGACAAATGAAATTCATATTTTGATTTGAGGAATTTTGATTTGGCTGCAATTTTCGCTGAGGAGGAGGGCCGATTCACTGAGAATTTTGCTGAGAATGCTAGGGTATTGTTTGAAGAATTTGATTGAGAGGTGAATGTTTGGTTCGTTCATACCAAAGAGCGACCTAGTAGCTGAAATGTATTATTTAATTGGGATAGGTATTTGCTCTTTTTTTTTAATTTTAAAAGTAAAAATGTGTGGTATTGGAGCGACCCAGTCACTGCAACAGAGATTTAGCAGCGACTTTTCAAAAGTCGCCACAAAAAATATGGAGCCAAAATTTTATATTTAGTGGGACTGAAAATTCCAGCCACATCAGTGGCGACCTAAAAAAAGTCGCTGCTAAACATTAACTATCGGTAGCGATTTATAAAGTCGTTGTTAATAATATAGCTGTTGTAGCAACCTATAGGGTCGCTGCTATATATCGCCATTAATAATCCAATTTCTTGTAGTGAATATAGGTATTAATCTATTTTGAATAGGCAAATAGTACTTCGGGAGAAGGCTATGAGAGCCATTATCGATTAATTAGCAACCATGAGTGAATTGTATGAAAGGGAGAGTTAACTAGAACACAATAGGACTGGTGAATCGATCACAACCTTGGAATATTTGTCTCTATTGAATACATAACAAACATTTTACTGCTTGATAATTTAGTTACTACTTAGAATTATAGTTTAGTATAATCACATTCTTGAACTCGAATTTGGCGTGACTGAATAACAATCTTGGTAAATTTGATGGGTAGTTGATACAAGTATACGTGGGTTCGACACTCGACTTATCATTTTATTACTTATACGACCATGTATACTTGCGTGTGCATTTGGGAACAACATAATACTATGTCGGTCAGTAAAAGCACGAAGGATGATGCCGTGCCATTTCATTTATGATATTACATAGTGAGGACGAGAGTAAAAGCATGAAGGGTGATGTTGTGCCATCTTCATTTAATTGCCTTGATTGATTTCTGGTTTTGTTGTTACTTGGTTATATCGTTGTGTATTTCGGAAGATATAACTTTGTGATTTCGTACTTGCAATCTGTATGATATCTTCCCTTTCACATGTCCCATCCCAATTAATATTTTATCGTTCTTCTCATTAATTTGTTGCTTTATATATATCTACACAAGCGTTTTGGTAGGTGTCTTGTCATAGACTCGTCACTACCTCGTTGAGATTAGGCTCGACCCTTACAGAGTATTTTGAGTTGGTTGTACTCATGCTACATCTCTGCGCTTCTTGTGTAGATACTAGTTATAGTCCAAGTGGTGCTTAGAGGTGCGACTGCTCGGATCACAATACTTCGGAGACTTGAGGTAGATATTCTAGCGTTTACAGACCTTGAAGTCCCTTCCATTTCATATCTTTATTGTTTATCTCATTCGAATAATTGTGTTTATTTCAAACTATACTTGTAGACTTGTAGTTGCTCATGTACTTGTAACACTAGACTTCTGGGGTTGAGTTAGACCGTGTTATGTTATGGGTATATTTTATGTATTTCAGCTTTAATCATTGTTAATAATTGTTATCATACTTTTTGAACTGTTTAATTGTTAAATTGTTTAGCTAATGATGGTTTTCCTAGAAAGTGGACATTAGGCTCCATCACAAACCCCAAGTTGGGATTCCGGGTCGTGACAAGTTGGTATCAAAGTACTAGGTTGCTTAGGTCTCACAAGTCATGAGCAAGCTTAGTAGAGTCTGGAGGATCGATACAGAGACATCTGTACTTATCTTCTTGAGGCTACTGAGTTTTGAGGAAAATTTCACTTCTTTCTTTCCTTATCGTGTGATTTTATTCCATCATTGATGTTTGAATTATTCCATTCTCTTTCTCTCATAGATAGTGAGAACCTTCACAATATCTACAACCTGGCAGGAGGTGGATCCCCCTGTCGCAGCCACTACCAGGCGTAGAGGCTGAGATCGAATCAAAGGTCGAGGCAGAGCTTTACCTAGACCTCGTGTAGAAACACCCACTATGGAGCCTCAGATTGATCATGAGAAGGAGATCCCATCTCAGACTGCACCAGTCAGACTCGCTCAGGTCCTAGAGGGATTTATAGCCACTTCGTGCTTCAGCACACTCTGGTCCATTTAGTGGGCCTTATAGAGAGTGTGTCCTGGATTGGTGCCTTTTTTATGGCACCAGTTGTCTCTCAGGCTAGGGGAGGAGCACAAACGCCCGCTACATACAATCCAGAGCAGATGGATCATATACATCAAACTCCAGCAGTCCATCCAGTTGGGGTAGTTCAGCCTGTTGTTGTTACGCAGATCGGGGAGAGGCCCGTGATGTCTTCGGAGGGATTGATGATGATGGATAAGTTCCAAAAGCTCTTCCCTATTCACTTTAGTGGTGCACCTTTTGAGGACCCACATGATTATTTGGATTGTTTCTACGAGGTGCTGAGAAACATGGGTGTTGTTGAGTCCAATGGAGTAGGCTTTGTAATATTTCAGATGACAGGTTCGGCTAAGAGATGGTGGCAGGATCATGTGCGGAGCAGACCAGCTGGTTCGCCGCACACTTGGGATCAGTTTTCACAATTGTTTCTGGAAAAGTGTACACCTTTCACTTTGAGAGAGGAGTATCGTAGGTAGTTTGAGAACCCTCGGTAGGGTAGCATGGTTGTTACTCAGTTTGAGATCCAATTTGTGGACCTAGCTCTCCATGCAGTTATCTTACTCCTTACTGAGAGGGAGAGAGTGAGGAGATTCATTGATGGACTTACTTTGAGTATTAGGCTACAAATTGCGAAGAAGAACAGAGATGATATTTCTTTCTAGAGAGCCGTAGAGATTGTTAGATGGTTTGAGATAGTTTGTGTTCAGGATAGGAGGGCAGTATCTGAGAAGAGGCATCATCATTTCGGTAGTTTTAGTGGTACCTCGTCCATAGGAAGATGCTCGTTTGGTAGAGGCTATCCTACTAGGCCGATTCAATCAGTGCTTCAGGCATCCCACGATGTTTCGGGTAGTCGTAGATCTTATGTGTCTCATCTTGAACATCTAGCCTAAAGCGCACCATCAGCTCCTATTAATGCACCTCCGATCCTGAGTTTTCAGGGTAGTTATCTAGGTTAATAGGGCCAGTACCAGGGCCATCAGTCACATCACTCGAAGGCTTGTTATACTTGTGGAAATCTGAGGCACGTTGCAATATTTTTCCCTAGGTCATAGGGCGGCATGCTCATCGGGGTTCTCGTGCCATGGTTCTGGCACCAGTTGCTTCACCGCCCGCTTAGCCAGCTAGAGGTAGGGGTCATATTGCTAGAGGAGGAAGTCAGGCCATTAGAGGTCGAGTCCAGTCAGCTAGAGGACGTTCGAGAGACAGAGGTCAGAGTGGTGGGGCCTAGCCCCATTTTTATGCATTTTTAGCTAGACCTGAAGCAGAGTCATCTGATATCGTCATCACAAGTATTTTGTTCCAGTTTTTCATAGAGATTCTTCAGTTCTATTTGATCTGGGCTCTACTTATTCCTATGCGTCATCTTATTTTGCTTCATATATAGTTATGCCTCGTGATTCTTTGAGTGCTCCTGTATATGTGTCCATGCCTGTGAGAGATTCTATTGGTTTAGATAATTTTTATCGTATGTATGGCTTCTATCAGGAGCCTTGAAACTAGTGTATATCTCCTACTTCTTGATAGGGTGGACTTTGATGTTATCTTGGGCATGGATTGGCTGCCACCTTATCATGCTTTATTAGATTGTCATGCTGAAATGGTGACCTTAGACATGCCGGGGGTTGGCTCGATTAGAGTGGAGAGGAATTATGGTAGGCTATAATCTCATGTTTTAGTCTCTTATTACATTCCAATTTACTGCACTTTAATTGAGTTTGAGCTTTAATCGCTAATATTTTTGCACTAATTGTGTGCTTTATGCCTTGTAGGAGTGATTCCGAGCTATGTAGATGTTATCGAATGAATTTGAGTGATTTGGAGCTTTAAAGTCTGAGTAAAAGCCCAAGGGATTAAACCGGGATTGTGTTCGCGGTTCGAGGACCAAGTTTGGATGTCAAAACCAAAGCAAAATCCGCACTCTGAGAAATTTGCACTGATGCGATGCACTATGTGATGCACTGCGAAGAGCTAGTGCAAATCTCTGCTGCCTGTCAGAACAAGCTCTCTAAAGTTTCCCACAACTGCCCCGCCCAGGTTTCTTGGGGGATAAAAGTCGAAAGAAAAAAGACAAAAAGATTTTATTTTGTAGGTAGTGTAAGAACTCTCCCTTGGTTTTTCTTTGTGTCGCGGTTCTTTTCCAAGGGTTTCGTTTGAACGGGTGGAGTTAGCTTTTATTTTTGTTAGAAGTAGAAAACCTTGTGCTATGATTTGAAATTGAAGTAATGTCTCTCGACTTTGTTATGCCTTGAGAGTTGTAAGTGCTTTAGTTATAACGCTTAGGCTCAGTTTTTGACTCTTGTATAAGTACCTTAAATTGTATGATCTTAACTTTGCTTAACTGCTTTGACTAGAGTGTCTTGATGAGTCCAATCCTGAGTGAGTTATGTTCCATGTGTGCATGAGGTTTGTGTGTTATTCTGTGCATTGCATTTGATGTCTAGAACTTGCCACGTGTGTCTACAAAGCGAAATAGTAGTCGTGTTCAGTCTTGGAAGTGATATAGGCGTTTCTTTGTTAAGCAAGTTATATGTTTTTACCCACCTAATCTTTATGTATCTTAGTTAACCCCTTCGAGCCTATAATCACGTTTCTTTGGCAACCACATTACAAACCTTACCCATTTGTTTAAATTGACCATCTATTTGAACTTTGTACCTCTCCTGAGCACTTGAATTTGTTATGAACTCTGTAAAAGTTGAAGTGTGGGGTGGATGGTTTGGCTTTTGAGTGGAACTAATGAATTAAGGAGAAGGGTGCATTGTTTTTGAAAGTGTGAGCCACTTGAATTGAATAAGAAAAAAAATAGTTGTAATGTTGTGCAAAATATTCTTTGATAAGTGGTAACTCTTGATGTAGTTGAGCTTAACGAAGTAGGGAGTTAATGCATATTGATGTGAAGGTGGAGTATTATTTGACATAAGTGTGAGGTTTTGAATGTTTAATGTATGTGTTAAAGTTCTTAGGGAGGTGTAGTCACCCTTATATCCAAATGTATTATAACCGTCCTGCAACTTACATTATAACCAATTATAGTCCTACTTGATCCTTGACTGAATCAACTCAATTAGTAGAGTAGTACACTATGGGAAAGCATATGTTTCAACTTTTCTGGCATATGAATGTTGTTTCTTAGAGTGAGTGAATACTTTCTATCTTGAGTTCCTAACTATTCTTAAATTTTATTGTGTGTGGAACTACTCTCTATTGTTGTGTGAGGGCACTTGATTCATGAAGGAAAGGTAATGTCATTGACCTCTATTTCGGGTAAGTGAGTAATTAATGAATGATGCGTGGTACTTTTGAGTCAATTCTTGAGGTGAAGATGTTACACTATTGTGCTTAGTCTATTTTAAATATTCTTGGTGTGATGAGTTAGGAGAGTTTCTTAGTAAGGTTGTATCTATATAAAGTGTAGTGTGATTACTAGAGGACGAGCAATGGTTTAAGTGTGGGGTATTGATGGTAGGCTATAATCTCATGTTTTAGTCGCTTATTACATTCCAATTTACTGCACCTTAATTGAGTTTGAGCTTTAATCGCTAGTGTTTTACACTAATTATGTGATTTATGTCTTGTAGGAGTGATTCCAAGATATGTAGATGTTACGAAATGAATTTGAGTGATTTGGAGCTTTGAAGTCTGAGTAAAAAGCCCAGGGATTAAGTCGTGATCATGTTCGAGGGTCGAGGACCAAGTCTGGATGTCAAAACCAAAGAAAAATCCATACTCTTAGACATTTGCACTAATGCGATTCACCGTGTGATGCGCTAGTGCAAATCTCTTCTTCCTTTTAGAACAAGCTCTCTGAAGTCCCACAACTGCCCCGCCTGGTGCGTCTCCCCATGCGGTGCGCTTGTGCAATTTTTACAAAGCCAATGTCCTATTTTGCACGGGAGAAGGTTCTTTCGTCTGGGATCGACCCTACTTAGTATAAATACATGTAAAAATGTTATTTTATAGACTTTTGATACATCTTAGACCTAAGGAAGCTAAGGAGGAGGTGGAGAAGCAAAAGTGGAAGGATTTCATCATTCAATCCTCAATCAAGACAAGAGTTTGGATCGTTTTATGTTTTCCTTTGATATAAACATTTTTATGATGAATTACTCCATATCTATGGAGTAGTTCACTTTAGGGTTTGATTGATTTGGTGTCTTGATACTTGTTTGTGGATATTAATTCTAGTTTTATGCAATGAAATCGTTTTGGATGTTTTAACCGTTGCATCTATATTCACTTGTTCATGTAATCGAGAGAGGCATAACTTGTGATATCTTAGCATTATATTTTGTTGGTTGAAGTCATTTATTTATCTTAGTAATTGAAAGAGGCTAGTTGAATTATTGATTAAACTTAGTTAGGAGGATAATCGATAGAGGTTCTCCTAAAGACCAATTCATTACGAGTTCGTGCATATCTTCACTTATCTTAAATTAGTTCATCTTGGGAGATTGACACTTAATTGAGAGAGGATTTTCTACTAATAAATTGAACTAATAACCAAGTTAATTCGAGAGACTCACTTGAACATTAGAAGTGAATTATCTAGAGTTAAATCTCAAACATTTTTCTTGCACCTATCCTATCAACCCTATCTTCTTCTAGTTGATAACTTCCTTTGCTTAATACTTGCGTTGATTGTTATTAGCCAATAGTTTAAACTCTTAGTTAATCTTAGTTTTAATTAGATACACCTCAATCGTTGATCATCTTGGATAGAAATTTAGCTACAAACCACGACAATAAATTTTAACTCCAATCCCTGTGGATACGATATTATACATTACTATATTCGACTAGCGAGCATATTTTAGTATGTGTTTCAAGCTTGTCATGACTCCTAGCCATTCTACTAGCAAGGTTATTTCTTATGTGAAGGATCAGCATATGGTTGAGAAGGGATGTTTAGCATACTTGGCATATATTCGTGATCTTAGTGCGGAGGTTCCTTCCATGGATTTAGTTCCAGTCGTGCGTGAGTTTACAGAGGTGTTTCCTGTAAATTTGTCGGGGATACTATCCGATAGAGATATCAACTTCTGTATTTATTTGGCTCCGAGCACTCAGCCCATTTCTATTCCACCATACTGTATGGCCCCAACTGAGTTGAATGAGCTAAATGAGCAGTTGTATGATTTGCTTGATAAAGGATTCATTAGACCTAGTATCTTGCCCTGGGGTGCACCAGTGTTGTTTGTGAAGAAGAAGGATAGTACGATGAGTGTGTGTATAGATTACCGACAGTTAAACAAAGTCACTATCAAGAACAAGTATCCTTTGTCAAGGATTGATGACTTATTTGATCAGCTTCAGAGTGACAAAGTGTTTTCGAATATTGATTTTATAACTGGCTACAATCAGTTGAAGATTAGGGCATCGGATGTCCCTAAGATAGCTTTCCGGACTCGATATGGGCATTACGAGATCCTAGTTATATCATTTGGCCTGACAAATGGCCCAACAATATTTATGGATTTGATGAACCAGGTATTTAAGTCCTATCTTGATTCTTTTATGATCGTCTTTATTAATGATATTTTGGTATACACCCGCAGTCGAGAGGAGGATAAGTAGTATCTTTGGATTGTACTTCAGACCTTGAAAGATAGTCAGTTATATGCCAAGTTTATAAAGTGTAATTTTTAGTTGGATTTGGTTGCCTTTTGGGGGAATGTTGTATCTTCCAAGGGTATAAAGGTGGATACTAAGAAGATTGAGGCAGTTCAGAACTATCCTAGACCTGCTTCAGCTACAGAGATTCGGAGCTTTCTAGGTCTGGCGTGTTATTAACATCGATTTGTGGAGGGGTTTCATCTATCGTAGCCCCATTGACTAGATTGACCCAGAAGGGTGCCCTATTCAAGTGGTCCGATAAGTGTGAGTTGAGCTTATAGAAGCTCAAAATTGCTTTGACTATAGCTCTGGTGTTGGTGTTGCCTACGGTTTTGGGATCCTACACCGTGTATATTGATGTGATGCATCGCATATTGGTCTTGGTGCAGTATTGATGCAGGATAGCAGGGTGATTGCGTACGCGTCTCGGCAGTTGAAGGTTCATGAGAATAATTACCATGTTCATGACTTAGAGTTGGTAGTTAGCATTCATACATATAAGATTTGGAGGCATTACCTCTACGGTGTGTCGTATGAGGTATTCAAAGATCATCAGAGTTTACAGCACTTGTCAAAGCAAAATGATCTAAATTTGAGGCATTAGAGGTGGTTAGAGATGCTAAAAGACTATGATATTACCATTTTGTATCATCCCAAGAAGGTTAATGTGGTGGTCGATGCCTTGAGTAAAAAGGATGTGAGACTGGGTAGCCTTGCATATATTCCAGTTGGTGAGATACCGCTAGCATCAGATGTTCAGTCCTTGTCCAACTAGTTTATTAGGTTAGATATTTTAGAGCCTAGTCAGGTTCTTGCTTGCATGGTCTCTCGGTCTACTTTGTATAAGAGCATCAGAGAGCGTTAGTATGACGACCCCCATTTGCTTGTCCTTAAGGACATGGTTCAACACGGTGATGTTAAGGAGATTTCTATTGGAGGGGATAGGGTGTTACGAATGCAGGGTAAGATTTGTGTGCCCACTATGGATAGGTTGTGTGAGTTGATTCGTGAGGAGGCCCACACTTTACGATATTCCATTCATTCGGGTGCCTCCAAGATGTACCAGGATTTGAGGGAACATTATTGGTGGAGAAGAATAAAGAAATATATAGTATAGTTTGTGGCTCGGTGTTTGAACTGCGAGTAGGTGAAGTACGAGCATCAGAGTCCTGGCGGTTTGCTTCAAAGACTTGAGATACCCGAGTGTAAGTGGGAGAATATTACCATGGATTTCATTGTTGGGCTCTCACAGACTTTGAAAAAATTTGATACAGTATGGGTTGTTGTGGATAGTTTGACCAAGTCAGTGCATTTCGTTCCAGGTGCAGCTACCTATTCTTCAGAGCGGCTAGCTGAGATCTATATTCGTGAGATTGTTTGTCTTCGCAATGTGCTGGTGTCTATTATTTCTAATCGGGGCACACAGTTCACATCACATTTTTGGAGGGCTATACAGCGTGCGTTAGGCAAACGAGTTGAGTTGGGTACAACATTTAACCCCCAGACTGATGGGCAGTCCGAGCATACCATTCAGATCTTGGAGGACATGTTTCGCACCTGTGTTATGGATTTTGGGGGTTCTTGGGATCGGCTCTTCCCACTTGCGGAGTTTTCCTACAACAACAACTACCAATCAAGCATTTAGATGGCCCCTTGTGAGGCTATATAGGAAGCGGTGTCGTTCTCCAGTTGGTTGGTTTGAGCCAGGAGAGGCTCGGTTGTTGGGTATTAATTTGGTTCAAGATTCCTTAGAAAAGGTCAAGATGATTCAGGATCGGCTTCATACAACACAGTCTAGTTAGAAAAGTTATGCTGATTGTAGAATTTGTGATGTTGCATTCATGGTTAGAGAGAGGGTTTTGCTTCGAGTTTCACCCATGAAGCGTGTGATGAGGTTCGGGAAGAAGGGAAAGTTTAGCCCTAGGTATATCGGGCCCTTTGAGATTCTTGGAGAGTTGTGAGGTAGCCTACAAGTTTGCATTATCACCTAGCTTATTAGCAGTTCACCTGGTGTTCTATGTTTCATGCTCCAGAAGTATCACTATGATCCATCTTATGTATTATATTTCAGCTTAGTCCAATTGGACAAGGATTTGACTTATGAGGAGGAGTCGGTGGCTATTCTGGCATGACAAGTCCAAAAGTTGAGGTCTAAGAGTTATCCTTCTATTAGAGTGCAGTGGAGAAATCAGCCGATTGAGGTAGCTACGTGGGAGTCTGAATCCGATATTCGGAGTAGATACCCCCACCTTTTCACCAGTCCAGGTACTCTTCTATGTCCGTTTGAGGATGAACGTTTCTTTTAGAGGTGGATAATGTGACGAACTGATAGGTCAATTTTTTTATTTCGAGACCTTGATTAGCTCCGTTTAGCATTTCTCGATTTGTGTGCTAGTTCGTGCCTTTTTTCGAAAAGCTTTTATGTAAAAATTTGAAGAAAATATGATTTTTGGCTTTAAAAATAAAATAAGTTAACCACGGTCAACATTTTATATAAATGCCCCGGATCAGTATTTTGACGATCCTAGTGAGACCATATCATGATTTTGGACTTGGGCGTATGTCCGGAATTGAATTCAGAAGTCCCTAACTTGATTTGACTTGATTTGTTGAAAACTAGTAACTTGAAGGTTTAAAGATCCCCTAGGTTTGACCGTATGTTGACTTTATGGCTACCGGGTTTGGATTTCGGTTCTAAACTTGGTACAGGTCCATTTTACTATATAAAACTTGTTTGCAAATTTTTGTGCAAAAAGAGGTTGGTTTGATAGGATTCGGACGCTCGGTTGTGAATTTGGAAGTTCTTCAGTTTCTTTGAAAATTTCATGCATTTTGATGTCCGAATCATAATTCTAGAAGTTATTTTCATGTTTTGATTGTGCGAGTGAGTTTGTATGATGTTATTACACTTTTGAGCTTGTTTGGTTTGGAGCCCGAGGGGCTTGGGTGAGTTTCGGATAGGCTACGGACCATTTGAACATAGAAAAATTTCTGATTTTCTTTACTATTGCTGATATTTGGTGCAATGTACTTTGCGATCACGAAGCCACTCACGTGATTGTGAAGGGAAACTAGGACAGGGGTGGATTTCTTCTTCGCGAACACGAAGAACAGGTCGTGAACGTGAAGCACTGGAGGGGTTACCCTTCGCAAACGCGACCGTTCACACGCCAAGGCAAAGGTTCAAGGGGATTTTGGGGGAGGCAGGTAATTACCCTACGTGAACGCGGGAGTTGTAGACATGTGATTTTTGACTCTCCCCAAGATTTTACATATTTTTGTATTTAAATATTTAGTTTTAGGTCTAATATAGCTATTTTAACTAGTTTTGACCCTTTTACCTTATTTTATCACAAAATGAAAATTTCAAAAATATTTCTTATTTTTAGTTGCTTTTAGTTTATATATCTTTCGTAAAACTAAAAAAATACAAAAATAGTAACTTATTTTTATTTTTATATAATCTTAAAAACACAAAAATAGTTTCATGTTTTAATATAATTTAAGTTTAATTAATTAAAATTAGTTTTATATTTTATATTATAAATTGTATATTTAGAAGGAAGAGCTAGTTTTGGGTTGGTTTATCCCATTTTAATCTTGTAGTATATTTTTTTAGTTTTTGGCCCAATTTTAAGGCCCAATAATACGAAACTCATACCCCCTTAACCTAAAATATCTTTCTATATAAACAAAAAAGAAGCCTAATTTCCTAGACCCTAGGGACCTAAGAGTTGAAAAATAGCCTAAAAGACTAAATCTGCCGCAGTACAAGCAAACCCCACCCCTTGACCTCGTCTTCTTCATAGACCCCACCCCAAAGGACCCTCTGTTCAAGACACAAAAATTCACTGCTTGATACCCAAACAACCCCTCGTTCTTCATCTTCTTCAACACTAGCAGAGAACCAGCAAACTCGGAACCATCGTATACCTCCACCAAATTGCCGGACCTCCACTCCAAGAACCACATCTCCCAGCGAAAAACACCCGAACTCAAAAAAGCTCAGCTCACCATCTTCGCCGGAAATCAGCGATCACCCGGCTCGATCTCTGGAACAGCCGCTACGGATGACCTCTTCTTCATCTTGACACCCCAACCCTCTCATCTCACAACCCAAAGACACACACGAAAACGCACAGAGGAGGATGAAAAATGAATAAAAAACATATCTGAAAACAGAGCAGTTTGAAAGTAGTCGAGTTTCGTTTTCAGTTGTTGTAGTCGATAATATCTTTCGAAAAAAGGGCTTGACAAAGAAAAGTTTCTGTCGTGTTCCTGTCCAGCTTGAGTTCAGACGAGTTCGATTGCTGCCCATGTCGAGGTTGTCGTGTTAGAAGCCGGTCTGAGATTTTTCATCCTCTTGGATTTTTGGTGTTTAACAATATCAATTGAGGTTCTCTCTAACTTTTCAATGTTACTGCTTATGTGAAGACATATTTCCCATTTTTTTGTAGTATTCTCTTTCATTTGTGTGAAATTGTCTTCTGCTAGTGTTCCTCTGATTTTATGTGAATTTGGTTGGATTACTGGGTTCCTTGCTGATTTTGGCAATTGCTTCCATGTGCTCCAAGTTGAAATCCACAACCCATGCTTTGGTTATTCTTAATTGTTCTCATTAGGCATATCAATTTGTCTAGAACATGCAATATTTGTGTTGGTAATTTTAAATCGTGAATTGGGTCTCACTTGAAAGTAAAAGTTATGGGGTTTGAGTTATTAAAGGTCTATAAGGTTTGGCATTGAGAATGGTATTAAAAATGGGTCGTATGAGTTAATACAAGGTTTATTGAGCATATTTGGGGTCTACGCTTTTACTGATACAGGATAATGAGATTTAGCTATGGCATCCTTTTTTTCATTTGCTTCATTCTTTTCAGATGATTATTTAGCATTTTAAATTATTTTGTTTCAATTGTTCTCACCCGTATGTTTCTCTTAGTTAGTATTTGGGTTAATTTAACAAGCAAAATTTAGTCTCCAAAATCCATGGCCAAAGAAGTTGTTCTGCCGGACCCAATTTATAAGAGCCAAGCTGGTCGTTTTTCATTAAATGCAAAGCTGGCCCAAAAATGATAATAAGGCAACAAGTCAGCCCGTAATTTCTTCTACAACAAATTCCATAACCCATGGCCTTCACATTAATCTCAAAGTTTAGGAAGAATAATAATATTCGTAGTTTGCTTGAGGCACGTTTAATATACTATCGCGGTTTTCTACACGTTCGCGTGACATAATTACGATCTTAAAAATAAAATCGGGGTATGCGTTCGTGCAACTTGGACCAAATATTTCTTAATAATAATAAAGCGTTATTAATTGTGGACACGTTCATGTGACATGATTTTTGACGCGACAAACAATTGGGTACACGTACGCGTGACCCGTTTCAAGGTAATTTATTAATTAAAAGAGGCAAATGCACATAGGTTCTAAATGAGTAATTTGACAATTTTTATAAGCCAAGTATGATCAAAGCGACCGTGCTAGAACCAAGGAACTCGAGAATGCCTAACACCTTCTCCCGGGTTAACAAAATTCCTTACACGGATTTCTGTGTTCGCAAACCGTAAATAGAGTCAACTTCCTCGATTCGGAATTTAAACCGGTGACTTGAGACACCATAAATTATACCAAGTGGCGACTCTGATTTTAATATAAATAATCTCGTTTCTATTGTCATTTAAATTGAAAAAACTCCCTTATATCTCTTTCGGGGTAGTAAAAAGGAGGTGTGACAGCTCTGGCGACTCTACTGGGAGAAGAACCCAAAATCTCTGGTTCAGGGTTCAAGAATTCGAGCTTGTTTTTGTGATTGTACTTGGCTTTATTTATTGTTAATATTACTGTATTTTGTGAACCTTTGTGCTAATTGCTGTCTATTTACCGCTTTGATATTATTTGAATTGTATATAACTATCCTCTTACGCCCCCCTCTGAGTCTTCTGAAAATAGTGCACACGTTCGCGTGACCCGCTTTTTCTGTAGAAGTTATATCAAATAGAACGAGGTTGGGCTAGTAACAAGGCTGGGTAGACTTTAGTGCTCCCGGTACGTTGCCCCCTCTTCGGCTTGAGTTGTCCGCTCGGGTAAGCCAGGTTAAGAACACAACCCCAGGTTTAAACTTAGAATAACATAACCTCATGCCGGATCTCTAGTAGGCACGTTTGTTTGCATCATGTGCATTTGACTTTGGGCACTCAACACAAGGGTTGGGTCCGTCTAGGACAGGTGTACCCAAAATTAAAAGACCATCCTGATGCATCCTATGTGCTACATGTTGCAATCTTCAAAGGTAAAAGGGTCATTTGGCAGACCAATGATAGTTGAGGGCAAATGAAAAAAAAAGAAAAAAAAAAGAAAGAGTGAAGTGTAAAAATAAAGCAAATAGGGCCCAGTTATGTTTTCTTTCACATTTTTGTTAAGAAAAAGAAAAAACGTGAAAAATTCAAAAAAAAAAAGATTTTGCACTTTTTCATCATTTTCCGAAAATCAAAAAATAAAAAAAAGGGAAAAGAAAATCCAAAAAGAGTTTACATGTTTCATCATTTTTTCAAAAAAAAAAAAGATAAAAAACATATTGTCTATAAATTAGTTGTTTTTTTTAATTCTCGCCTGTATCCAATCTGCCCGAACTACACATACATGATTCTCGTCTTTCGGGGCGTGATACGTAGGCAACCCACATAGGGTCTGGTCTTCTAGTGAGTTGAGGTTCTTGGCTTCGTGAGGTCTTAGCCAAATCTTGTAGTTTTAGTTACTTTTTGCCACATAGGTTAATTTTAGAAAAAATAGTCACAACCATGTCTTGCATGTGTCTAGCAGGGAATGTTATTGTCTCACATAGTATTGGTTTAAGTTTTCTCATACAGGTGTGGATCTACTTACCAGAGTTTGAACATAACAGATACCCCAGGACCACTACATTCAGGAGCTGCCTGAGGAGCTTTTTTATGTTTTTGAGTCTATTGTTCATGTTTTACTTTCTAGTCCTGTACAATAGTATTCAGTCATTTAGTTGATGCTAGAGTCTGTCATAGTCTAGTTAAGTTTGTCGAGTCTTTTGTTATTATTTCCTATTTTGTATTTGAAAAATATATTATAAATCAAAAATCCAAAAAAAAAAAGATATTTTGTGTTTTTATATTTCTGTTAAAATTTTCTTTAGAAATACTACTCCTAGAAATTAAAAAAAAGAAAAGAAAGAAATTTTGAGGTGGTTTTTCCTTTAGAAAATTAATATCTACAACTCAAAAAAATTGCTTTTATATTTCCTTTAGTATATTAAGACTAAAAACTCAAAAAAAGAGAATTTTCTTATAGTACCTCTTTAAAAGTTTTCTTTAAGGTATTAATTCCAAAAATATCAAAAAGATTTTCTCTTAAGGTTCTCCATTGGGAAATATATAAAAAACAAAAAAAAAATATTTTCTTTTTATTTTCACTAGAACTTTAGGATATTGTACATAGAAGAAAAAAAACAACATACTTTATCTTTGGTTTATCTTCAAAATTTCTCCCTTAGATATCAAAACTGAAATCCAAAAATATTGTTTATCTTTTTCATTTCTTAGTTCGAAATCTTTCTTTTAGGATATCAAATGAAAATTCAAAATATTTTTCTTTGGTTTATTTTTTAGACTTTCTTCCTAAAAATAAAGAATCAAAAAATATTTTTTTTTTCTTCTAGGGATTTTTCCTTAATAATTTCTCATTAGAGTTTTCATTAAGGTAAAAAAAAAGGAAAAAGAAATTGAGAACGTTAGTTTGTTTACTTTATTCTCGATCTTCCCAAACTACGCAAAGATCTAATTTATGCGGCGTCATGATATGTAGGCAACCTACATAGGGTTCAATCGAATCATTTCTTTTTCTTTTAAAAGAAAAAGAAAAAAATAAGAATTTTTTTAAAAAAAAAAAGAGGTGAAATTATGGGATATGAGAAATGAGAGGAAAGAAAAGAGTGATAATTAGAAGAAAAAAGAGGAAGGAAAATGTGCAAGCCAAGAAGTGCCAGAAAAGAAATGAAAAGAGAAGATTGAAATGAACAAATTGGGATGATGTCAAGTGATCTTGTGACCCTCGAAGTCATTTTAGAACCGATAATTGTTTCTAGGTGCATTGCATGCAATGTGATATTTTAGTTGTTAAATGCCCTAATGCTAACAGGATGTCCCCATTTTGTTCCTTTTGTTATCTTCATTGAGCAGAAGGGTGGTTGGTTTGTGGTTCTTAAACTGGTAACTCTTCCACACAACACAAGGTCAAAGAGCAAGGTAGCCATGGCTAGCAAAAACTTGGACACAGGAGTTGTTGACCCATCAAGGGGGGGGGGGGGTTGTGGAGTCTAAGTCTGAATTGAAAGGGGAGGTCCAAATGTTGAAACAACAGATGGCAGAAATGTATCAGTCTTGGATCAGGGGGCATCCTTCACCTTCATTCCCCACTAACTACACTGGAAATCCTACAACTATCCCACCACTATCACAAATCCAGATTCCCACTGTTGATGATATCTCCCCATGACTTTTCACACTCCACCCCCCAGAACCACCTCATATCCCGCTCCTTTGACCACTCATGCTTTTGTGGCTCCTCCTCCAGCTATTTTTCCTAGATCCTCTAACGAGACTATGTTCAAAGTCCCCGATGCCCAACACTATGCTCCAGAACCAACTTTCAAAGTCTCGTATCCATACTCTCACGCTCCTCATTTTGAGCCTCCCGGTGAAACTGAAAAGCCTGCTAAGACAGTGGAGCAAGATGAGATATCCAGGAAGGTTGAAATCTTAGAGCAGTCTTTAAGAGACATGCAAGGGATAGGGAGCCAGATGAGCGTGGCTTGCAAAGACTTGTGCTTGTTTCCTGACATCCAACTGCATGTTAGGTTTAAAATGCCAAAGTTTGATTTGTATGACGAACATGGAGATCCTGTGGCCCATTTGAGAGGATACTGCAGTAAGATAAGAGGCGCTAGTGGGAAAGACAAATTGTTGATGGCGTATTTCAGTCAGAGTCTAAGTGGGGCAGCTCTGGAGTGGTACAGCCGCCAAGACATTAGCAAGTGGTACGCATGGGATGATATGGCTCAAGTCTTTGACCGTTGTTTTCAGTACAATATAGAAATTGTCCCGGATCGCATGTCTCTTACCAAAATAGAAAGGAAGCCTAATGAAAGCTTTAGGGAATACGGGCTCAGATAGAGAGAGCAAGCTGCCAGAGTCAATCTCCCGATGGAAGAAAAAGAGATGGTCGAGTACTTTCTTCAAGCTCAAGAGCTAACTTACTTTGTGCATTTGATCTCGGTTGTGGGTAGGCCTTTTAATGATGTGGTAAAAATGGGAGAGATTGTAGAAGAGGGAATCAAGTCAGGAAAAATCATGAGTTATTCGCCATAGAAAAATACTACAAAAGGCATTCAGAACATCTCAGTAAGTTTGGGTGGAAGAAAAAGAAATAGAAAAGATGTTGTTGAGTCGCGCCAATGACAGGATCCGGTGGGTATTCCTGCTCAACGCTTTCAGCCTCGATATCGACCCCATGGATATCCCTGTGCACCAGATAATCCTCCCCAATTCTACTTCTCTCCACAAGACCCCCAAAGTCGTACATCACTTTCCCAATAATCCGTCCACAATGCACCACCATACGCTCCACATCCACAAGGCCCACGATGGCCCGCACCACTTCCATAAATGTCTTACCCGCCCCCTCAAGCATATCAACCACCTACCCGCAAAAGGTTCCAACCGAGGCCAGAGTACAAAATGAAAAGGCAACAGTAAAAGGAAAAGACTTTCACTCATATTGGAGAATCATATGCCAGTTTGTTCCAAAGGTTGAGGCAGTTGGACATGTTAAAGCCGATTCAGGTAAAAATGTTGAACCCTCTTCCAAAGAATTTTGATTATTCTCAAAGATGCGCATATTGCTCTAATGCATTGGGTCAAAGCACAAAAAGTGTTGGCATCTGAAAAGAGCAGTTCAGAAGCTTATTGATGCAGGTGACATTGTCTTGCAAAATCCAGATGCAATAGACACTAGCCAAAGTGCATCGCCTGTTCACAATGAGACGCATATCTTGGGTATGATTTTGTGTTGAAAAGGAATATGAGAATTCTTCTATGATCCTCGGAGGGCCACTTGCTGCAAAGTTTTAAGTGCTATCAGTCTCGGTTCCGGAGGTTGATCATAAGAACGAGCTGGCAAAAAGGACCCAAAGCAATTTGCTAAAGTCAATGTGATGGAGACTTGCGAAGGTCCTAGTACTGTTGATGCGGAACTCAGTGGCTAAGATATTGAACTTGGTGATTAGAAGGATGCTCTTTTCGTGGCTAGCCGTAAGGAGTCTTGGTAGTTTATTTTGTTGTCATTTCTATTGTCCGAGTTATCTTAGGGTTGTAATCCAGATATTGTCTTGTGACTCAAACCCTTCTATCCTTTTATTTTTGCATAGTTTGTTTAGTCATAGTAACTCTTTTAGCTTTATATAGGTTTGTTCCAGGATTGTAACCCCAGTTTATATTGTTTAAACGCTTTCACCGTCTGCATAATGTAATTTTCTATTTTCTGTTATTTTTAGTCATTTTTTTTGTTTAGTTATCTTCTTCTTTTATAGTTCTTTTCATGTTGGCTCTAGTGGCAGGATATGCACGTATAATTCTAGGCCTAGTTTTAAAAGTTAGTTTAATCATGAAGCAATGAAACAAGTTTGGAGATGATAGGGACATTTGAGGGAAATAAGTACAGATTTGGATATTTTGAGATCATTTAAAGCCCGAATTGTGTGAAACTGGGGCACATGGTTTGGGAAGTTAAGAGGACAACAAGAATTTGTTATAAGAAAGTGCGTCCCAGACAATTTGAAACAAGCAACTTTCAGTTCAAGTGCATCTCAAGTTACAACATAAAGCCAAGGGAGTTTGCTCCAAACTGACGGAGCACATCCATTTTGAAGAAAAAGTCATCCAAGAAGAGATTTGTACTTGACAAGGCACTAAAGAAATGTGGAAGGCATATCTGTGATACCAACGCCGATGCTGCAAACGAAATGCTATGCATGATCTTCATTTTTCATCTTCAGGTTGCGTGGGTTACACTTAGTATTCTTAGAGATTGGGAGGCCCTCTTTCTGCTATCTAAACACTTTATCCTTTGTTATCCCTTTTGAGCCTTATTTGTTTTCTTTCATACCCCTCTTTTGGAATCAGTAGCAAGGTTCAGAAACACAGATACAGAAGATAAGTAAAGAAGAGAAAAAGAGAAAAGAAATTGAAAAAAAAAGTAAGTAAAGCAAAAGAAAGAAAATAAACGAGAAGAAAAAAAAAGAGAAAAAGAGAAAGAAAAGAAAAAAAGAAAAAAAGTACAAAAAATAAAGCAATTTGTATGTCATGAACTACGTTCGACCTGATTCCCTTTAAGGATACATAGGCAGCCTCATGGTTCGGTCCCATCAAAATAAAATTCGAAATTCCCCAGGCAAGGAAACTGGGGAAGAAGTTGCGGTTTGTGAAAAATCTTATTCCAAAAGTTGTAATTCTGAACCCATTCAAGTTGTTTTAAGCCTTTATGATATCCTTTCTTTCTAACCCTGTCCAAAATCCATATTACGGTCCAATAAAGACCTCCCAAATAATCTTCAAGTGTGTCGAGCTAGATATGCCAGGAACACATGATGTTTTTACTATGGGTAATGCCTTGTCATCTGCGAAATCAGAGAAAATAAAAAGAAAAGAACAAAATGAGAGAGTCTTATTGGTGAAAACCTGTACAGGCACCATAAGACAACGGTGAGTTGAGAGAAAGAACAAAATGAGAGAGGCTTGATGGTGAAAACCCTTCGGGCACAACAAGTCGAACAAGAATTGTGAATGATAGAATAATCAGAGTATTGAAGCCCAGTTTCACGGCGAAGAGGTACAACAAAAGTTGAACATTTGACTTTCTTAACAGATTAGGCCATTAATCCAAAAATGAGTATCATGGTCATTAGAGTTGGTATCCACATTTGATAAGTTTCTACTTTGTAGTTTTCTTGCTAGATCTCATGTATTTTCATTGTCCCTTACTCTGCTCCTTTTGTTGTTCAAGTCCTCTTATGAGTCAGTATGGTCAAAACAAGTGAGGAATGACTTCAAAATATGCTACCAGCTTTCCAATTACACAAAGTGGATTCTGGTTAGTGCATCAAAGTGGTATAAGTCAAGAAATAGCAGTATGCACACTGAGTTGGTAACAATCAACGTGCTTTGGGGTTCATGTGAAATACAAAGGTTCGGTATATGTCAATTCATGAACAATGGAACAGGTAGAGGGTGTTGAGTTTGAACGGATCAAGGGTATTTCTTGTGATAAGGTTGACAGAGAAAGTGGTTAACCAATAACAAGCAAGGTCTTCCAAGTGGAAATCAAAGTTATCATGGAAAGTAAAGGAGCAATATACCTCAAGGCCAAGGCCAGTGGCGTACGTCAGGAAAGAACATCGAGCACACTGAGTGGGTGGCAATTGACATGCTTTGAAATTCATGTGAAGCGCAAAGGGTCGGTGTATGTCAATTTATGGGCACAATACAACAGATAGATGGCTTGGGTCTGAACGAATTAGAGGTATTTTCTGTGATAAGGGTGACAGAGAAAGTGGTTAGTCAATAAACAAGTAAGGTCTTTCGAGTTGAAATCGAAGTTATCATGGGAAGTGAAGGAGCAATCGACCTCAAAGCTAAGGCCACAAACCAACCACCATGTTTAAACTCAAAAATTTTCTTTGATTGAAATAGGGGCAGGAAATTTTGTTTGTTCCGAAGAAACCCTCCGTGAGGAAAGCAGGTTCCAGACAGGCTTGGTAGTAAGTTTCCAGTACCCTCCTAGATAACGGGATTTAGTAAGTTTTGAGACCCTCGCAAATGAAAAGTTCTGACGAGAGCTCTACTTTTGGGAAGTATAATTTAGCATTTAAGTTTTTCACTTTTGAGATGAGACTTGGTTTGAAATTTTCAGGATAAGGGAATTTAGCTTAGAACTTATTTTGATAACAAGAATCGGTTAACACTCATAGATGTTCCCAATATCATACTGGGGCAGAAAAATTTCTTTTGTTTTACCTGTTTTGTTGTAACCGGGCACCCACCTGGAAAACAAGGGAGAGCAGTTCAAGTTCCAGGGAAAAGCAGTTCAAGTTTCAGCAATCACGCGCCCACTTGGAGAACAAGCGAGAGCAGTTCAAGTTCCAGGGAAAAGCAGTTCGAGTTTCAGCAATCAGGCGCCCACCTGGAGAACAAGGGAAGACAGTTCAAGTTTCAAGGGAAAGCAGTTTCAAAGAAAAGCAGTTCAAATTTTAGCAATCAAGCGCCCACCTGGAGAACAAGGGAAAGCAGCTCAAGATTCAGGGAAAATCAGTTCGAGTTTCAACAATCAGGTACCCACTTGGAGAACAAGGGAAAACAACTCAAGTTTCAAAGGAAGACAGTTCAAGTTCAACAATCAGGCACCCACCTGGAGAACAAGGGAAAGCAGCTCAAGTTTCAAGGAAAAGCAGTTCGAGTTTCAGCAGTCAGGTGCCCACCTGGAGAACAAGGAAAAATAGCTCAAGTTTAAAAGGAAGACATTTTAAGTTCAGCAATCAGGCACCCACCTGGAGAACAAGGGAAAGCAGCTTAAGTTTCCGGGAAAGCAGTTCGAGTTTCAGCAATCAGGCACCCACCTGGAGAACAAGGGAAGGCAGTTCAAATTTCGAAGGAAGACAGTTCAAGTTTTAGCAATCAGGCACCCTCCTAGAAAACAAGGGAATTCACTTCAGAATGTAATTTAAGTTAGCAACAAAAGAAGCTCGCGGCAAGAATGCGGGTCAACAGTCCGAGATAACCAACAGAAGTAGTCTCAATCCATAATATAAAAAAAGAGGGGGGAAAGAAAAAAGATAAGTGAATCCAAAATACAAAAGCAGAGAAAGATGTGAACTTCTCAAGATGTGGTTGAAGTCACAAGCACCACATGTCCGATCTTGATCCGAAAAGCTGAAGAAGAGCGAGCTAGCACCTGCAGCTAACAAGCGCCAAGGTTAAAATCTAGTGTCTGCATGAAGAGTCATTCAAGGCTCAAGATCAAGCTTCAGAAGACTTATAGATAGGAATCTTGTAACTCATAATTGACAAGCTTAGCTAGTCTTTTTCGTTTTTTGATTTTTGATGTAATAACAGGACCGCGAACCGAACCTCGATGGAACGGCACCTCGACCAACTCTCCACCTCGATATACTCCATCATCTCACTCACTTCTGAACTACACGTGGCCTGATTCCTTTATAGTTAAGGATATGTAGGCAGCTCACATGTCAGGGCTCGGTCACATCCTCCTTTCTTTTAGTTTTTGGTCTCTCTAAATAAGGATTGGGTCAAAAAACCTGTCTAGTTGTTCTTTGTCTGAAAATACTTCGTGTTTCCAGTCAAAGAGGGGTAGCTGTAGACATGTGATTTTTGAACCTCCCCAAGATTTTACACAGTTTTGTATTTAAATATTTAGTTTTAGGTCTAATATAGTTATTTTAACTAGTTTTGACCCTTTTACCTTATTTTATCACAAAATAAAAATTACAAAAATATTTCTTATTTTTAGTTGCTTTTAGTTTATATACCTTTCGTAAAACTTAAAAAAAAAATACAAAAATAGTACCTTATTTTTATTTTTATATAATCTTAAAACACAAAAATAGTTTCATGTTTTAATATAATTTAAGTTTAATTAATTAAAATTAGTTTTATATTTTATACTATAAATTGTATATTTAGAAGGAAGAGTTAGTTTTGGGTTGGTTTATCCCATTTTAATCTTGTAGTATATTTTTTTAGTCTTTGGCCCAATTTTAAGGCTCAATAATACCAAACCCATACCCCTTAACCTAAAAACTCTTTCTATATAACCAAAAAAGAAGACTAATTTCCTAGACCCTAGGGACCTAAGAATTGAAAAAATAACCTAAGAGACTAAATACGCCGCAGTACAAGGAAACCACACACCCCTGACCTCGTCTTCTTCATAAACCCCACCCTAAAGGACCCTCTGTTCAAAAGACAAAAGTCCACTGCTTGACACCCAAACAGCCCCCCGTTCTTCATCTTCTTCAACACTAGCAAAGAACCAGCGAACTCGGAACCACCGTAGACCTCCACCAAATCGCCGGACCTCCACTCCAAGAACCCCATCTCCCAGCGAAAAACACCAGAACTCAAAAAACGCTCAGCTCACCATCTTCGCCAGAAACCAACGATCACCTGGCTCGATCTCTGGAACATCCTCTAGGGACGGCCTCTTCTTCATATTTACACCCCAACCCTCTCATCTCACCACACAAAGACACACACGAAAACGCACAGAGGCGGATGAAAAATGAATAAAAACAGATCTGAAAACAGAGCAGTTTGAAAGTAGTCGAGTTTCGTTTCAGTTGTTGGAGTCGATAATAACTTTCGAAAAAAGGGTTTGACAAAGAAAAGTTTATGTCGTGTTCCGGTCCAGCTTGAGTTCAGTCGAGTTCAATTGCTGCCCATGCCGAGGTTGCCGTGCAAGAAGCCGGTCTGAAATTGTTCATACTCTTGGATTATTGGTGTTTAACAATATCAATTGAGGTCCTCTCTAACTTTTCAATGTTACTTCTTATATGAAGACATATTTCCCATTTTTTCGTGGTATTCTCTTGGATTTGTGCGAAATTGTCTTCTGCTAGTGTTCCTTTGATTTTATGTGAATTGTGGTTGGATTACTGGGTTCCTTTCTGATTTTTTCAATTGCTTCCATGTGCTCCAAGTTGAAATTCACAACCCATGCTTTGGTTAGTCTTAACTCTTCTCATTAGGCATATCAATTTGTCTAGAACTTGCAATATTTGTGTTGGTAATTTTAAATCGTGAATTGAGTCTCACTTGAAAGTAAAAGTTATGGGGTTTGAGTTATTAAAGGTCTATAAGGTTTGGCATTGAGAATGGTATTAAAAATGGGTCGTATGAGTTAATACAAGGTTAATTGAGCGTGGGGTCTGCGCTTTTATTTATATAGGATAATGAGATTTAGCTGTGACATCCTTTTCTCATTTGCTTCATTCTTTTCAGATGATATTTGGCATTTTAATTTATTTTGTTTCAATTGTTGTCACCTGTATGTTTCTCTTAGTTAGTATTTAGGTTAATTGAACAAGCAAAATTTAGTCTCCAATATCCATGGCCAAAGAAGTTGTTCTGTCGGACCCAATTTTTAAGAGCCAAGCTGGTCGTTTTTCATTAAATGCACAGCTGGCCCAAAAATGATAATAAAGCTACAAATCATCCTGTAATTTCTTCTACAAAAATTCCATAACTCATGGCCTTCACAATAGTCTCAAAGTTTAGGAAGAATAATGATATTCGTATTTTGCTTTAGGCACGTTAATATACTATCGTGGTTGTGTACACGTTCGCGTGACATGATTATGATCTTATAAAAAAAATCGGGGTATGCGTTCGTGCAACTTGGACCAAATATTTCTTAATAATAATAAAATGTTATTAATTGTGGACACATTCATGTGACATAATTTTTGACGCGCCAAACAAATGGGCACACATACGCGTGACCCGTTTCAAGGTAATTTATTAATTAAAAAAGGCAAATGCACATAGGTTCTTAATGAGTAATTAGACAATTTTTATAAGCCAAGTATGATCAAAGAGACCGTTCTAGAACTACGGAACTCAGGAATGCCTAACACCTTCTCCCGGGTTAACAAAATTCTTTACACGAATTTTTGTGTTCGCAGACCATAAATAGAGTCAACTTCCTCGATTCGGGATTTAATCCGGTGACTTGGGACACCATAAATTATCCCAAGTGGCGACTCTGATTTTAATATAAATAATCTCGTTTCGATTGTCACTTAAATTAGAAAAACTTCCTTATATCCCTTTTGGGGTAGTAAAAAGGAGGTGTGATATGAGTTGGCTCGTGAACCCGAAGGAAGGGGGAGCAAGCCTTTGCGAACGCGAAGGTTTTCTCGCAAATGCGAAGGATTTCTCACGAACGCAAAAGTCTTTTGGCCTCTAGTGCTTCGCGATCACGTCAAGTGTTTCATTAACTCGAAAAACGCCTGATGCCCAGTGATTTAAACTTCTAAAAATCGGGATTCTTCTCATTTTTCACCATTTTCAAGTTTGAGGTCGGCCAAGAGGTGATTTTGAAGAGATTTTCCATCCCAACTTCATAGATTAGTAGATTTTAACTTGTTTCCTTATATTTCCATAAACATCCGTTGATTTTTAACCTTTAATATATGTTTTTTCACGGTAGAAATTAGGACAACAACAACTACCCAGTATAATCCCACCAAGTGGGATCTGGGGAGGGTAGGATGTACGTAGCATTAAGGGTAGGGAGACTGTTTTCGAATGACCCTCGGCTAAAGAAGGTGAAGGAAGCCCTGATAGCAAGTGATAGCAAGACAAATAATTAGAAAACTAAATCGGAGATAACAGCAAAGAATAGCAAGATAGTACCGATAACAAGTAATATCAAGATAGTATATTTAGACAGATAAGTCCAAGGCAGCACACGAGAATATGACAAAGTCCTGCTAGCAAACTACGGAATTACCGGAGGTAAGTAGTAACAGAACAAGACGTGCGGCTATAGCAAACTAAGGAAAAAAGGGTACCATACTAGCACTAATACTATCGAAATAGGTAAGACAAAGGGAAACTCCCAACTACCTACTAACCTTCCACCCTAATCTTTCACCTCCACACCCTTCTATCTAGGGTCATGTCCTCGGTCAGTTCAAGCTGCGCCATGTCCTGCCTGATCACTTCACCCCAAGGCATCTTAGGTCTACCTCTACCCCTCCTCTCACCTCCCAAGGCCAACCTCTCACATCTCCTGACTGGGGCATCTGTGCTTCTCCTCTTAACATGCCCAAACCATCTCAACCTTGCCTCACGCATCTTTGCCTCCACTGGGGCCACTCCCACCTTGTCCTAAATAAATTCATTCCTAATTCTATCCAATCTAGTATGCACACACATCCATATCAACATCCTTATTTATGCTACTTTCATATGCTGGACATGTGACTTTTTGACGGGTCAACACTCTACCCCATACAACATAATCGGTCTGACCACTACCTTGTAGAACTTAAGTTTCAATGGCACATTCTTATCACACAAGACACCGGAAGCAAGTTTCCACTTTGTCCATCCTGCTCCGATACGGTAAGTAACATCCTCATCTATCTCCCCATTTATTTGAATTATAGATCCTAGATATTTGAAACTCTCTCTCTTGGGAATGACTTGCGTATCGAATCTCACATCCCCGCCCACCTCTTGGGTAACACCACTGAACTTGTACTCCAAGTATTCTGTCTTGGTCCTGCTCAACTTGAAACCCTTAGACTCTAGAGTACATCTCCAGACCTCCAGCCTTTCGTTAATGCCACCTCGCGTCTCATCAATCAGGACTATGTCATCCGCAAATAACAATCACCAAGGCACCTCCCCTTGGAGGTGACGCATCAAAGAATCCATCGTTAGGGAAAACAAAAACGAGCTGAGTGTTGATCCCTGATGCAACCCTATCTTAACCGAAAAGTAGTCAGAGTCTCCTCATGTTGTCCTTACCCGTGTCTTCGCCCCATCATACATGTTCTGGATCACTCTAATATATGCTACAGGCACACCTCCTGCCTTAAAATATCTCCATAGAACTTCTCGCGGTACTTTGTCATAGACTTTCTCCAAGTTCATGAACACCATATGCAAATCCTTTTTCAACGCCCTATACCACTCTACCAATATCCTCACAGTGTGTATGGCCTCAGTAGTTGACCGTCCCAGCATGAAACTGAACTGGTTCTCAGAAATGGACACGCACCTCTTAAATCTCCCTTCAATCACCCTCTCCCACACTTTCATCGTATGACTTAACAACTTGATACCCCTATAGTTGTTGCAGTTTTGGACATCCCCCTTGTTCTTGTTCAACCGGATCATCGTACTTCGCCTCTACTCTTCGTGCATCTTCTTCGTCCTAGAAATGGCGTTAAACAACCTAGCAAGCCATTCCAAGCCCTCCTTGTCCACACTCTTCTTGAATTCCACCGGGATCTCGTCTGGCCCAGTCGCTCTACCCCTACTCATCCTGCACATAGCCTCTTCCACCTCCCCCACTCGTATGCACCTACAATACCCAAAATTTTGCTGCCTCTCTGAGTAATCCAACTCCCCCAATGTGATGCCCCTATCTCCCTCCTCGTTCAAGTGTTTATGGAAGTATGCCTGCCATCTCTGCCTGATCTGTGCCCCTTCCAATAAAACTCTTCCCTCCTCGTCTTTTATGCATCTCACTTGGTCCAGATCCCGGGCCTTCCGCTCCCTCACCTTAGCTAGTCTATACAATTTCTTGTCCCCACCTTTAACCCTAATTTCTTCGTATAAACAACTAAACGCCACGGCTTTAGCTGCCGTAACCACCAAATTCGTCTCTCTCCTAGCCTTCTTGTACCCCTCCCTGTTGGCACTCTTCTGCCCCTCGTCTATACTCTCTACTAGCTTCAAATATGACGCTTTCTTTGATTCCATGTTTCCTTGCACCTCTCCGTTCCACCACCAGTCCCCTTTATAGCCACCAGATAAACCCTTTGAGACCCCTAACACCTTTCTCGCCGCCTCTCTAATACAATTTGTTATCATTGACCACATACAGCTCGCGTCCCCGATACTCCTCCAGGCCCCCAAATCCAACAACTTCTCCCCCAACTCTTGTGCCTTGTCCTTAGTTAATGCACCCCACCTGACCCTAGGAATTTCAGACATAGCCCTCCTCTTCCTTGTCCACCTGATCTCTAAGTCCATTATCAAAAGCATATGTTGGGTCGTAAGGTTCTCACTCGGGAAGACCTTGCAATCCGTGCATAGACTTCTATCACATTTCCAGAGAACCAGATAGTCAATCTGGGTCTTGGCCACCGTACTCCGAAAAGTTATTAGTGCTCCGCCTTCTTCGGGAAATACGAGTTAGCAATCACTAGCTCAAAAACTTTAGCATACTCCAGAAGCGAAGTACCTCCTCCGTTTCTATCTCCAAAACCAAAACCACCATGCACACTGGCATATCCCCCAGGGGACCTTCTTATGTGGCCATTAAAATCACCCCCTGTAATAAGTTTTTCGGTGGACGGTATACCCCGTACCAACCCATCCAAATCCTCCTAGAATTGTCTTTTAACCTCCTCGTCCAAACCCACCTGAGGCGCGTATGCACTAACTACGTTCAGAGTATACCTACCCACGACTATCATAACGGCCATCATCATGTCATTCACCCTCTTAACCTCTACCACTAGCTCCCTTAGGTCCTTATCAACTAAAATGCCTACCCTATTCTTCCCTCTCACCCTCCCTGAATACCACAACTTAAACCCACCAGCCTCCCGAGCCCTGTTCCCCACCCATCTAGTCTCCTAGACATGGTAGAAATTAAGAATTTAGGTAAAATTTGGGGATTTTGAGAAATTGAGATTTATACTTCAAATTGAGGTCGGCTTTCGAAACTAATCACATAATCAGGCTCTGAATGAATGGCTAATTGAGTTTTAATCCAAATCTCAGGTTTTGACCAAGCGAGCCAGGAATTAACTTTTGTTGACTTTTTCCAAAATCATTAAAGATTGAATATTTTTCACCCGTGGGTAGTTTATAAAGCCTATTTATTTGAACTATATTTGGTTAGATTTGATTAGTTTGAGGGCTTATTTTAGAGGAAAAGACGTGGTTAAGCATTGATTTGGTTGCAGAGTATGGTACTGTTGGCCCAAGAACAAGTGAAGTTTTGAAGAATGACAAATGAACTCAGTCATGGACCAGGTCCATCTTGTGAAGCACTGTCATGATCAACCTACATATGTGAGATGCACGTGAAGGAGATAAGTCATATTGATCAAACATCAATAACTCCTGATCTAATCGAAAAGGTTGCATATTGGATAAGGGGAGAAAGTCTCTTTATATGAAGAGAACACAATCCGGATAAAGAGAGTGTTAGAGTTTGATATCTTCAAGGACTCAACTACGATAGAAGATCAGAAATTGAGTCCCAACCAAACTCTGATTTCTAACCTATTAAATGACAGTGATTGTTCTCTTTTATAGGTATTGCACAAATACAGAAGTTAAACTAAATTGAAAGCAAAAGAGAAAGGCGATTTTGCAAGCAGTTTATGTGAGATTTGAGTGTGCACTCCTGAAGCTACTTGAACGAGATAGAAGAACCAGTTCCATTGTGTTTTTTCTTATTCTAGTTCAATTGTAGTAGGTGGTTTAAAGTTGTACCTTTCTTCTTTCACAGAAGCAATTGTATTAGGTACTTTGAGTGTTCAAGTTATAAGCTAACTTGAAGTTGTCGCAACAGTTGAGGTTGTGTGCCACAATGGGATTAGACTTAATCCCTAGGTTTACAAAGTGTTTTTGTAAATGCTATTTTCGCTCAGTGATTTTAGTGAAAATTTGGAAAAATCCTACTGAGTAGTAGGTGTGAGCACATGATCTTTGCCTCATACAAATTACTCCAAAAGAATTCCCAAAATTAGGTCTTTTCTTTAATTATGTGTTATTTTTTAGGAATTATTGTGTGATTTCCCTGATCGTTTGCATATACTTGTGTGCATGTTTAATTTTATTAATGCATTAAAAATACAAAAATATAGCATTTGCATTTAAGATTTGATTTTTACATTTTTGGAGTTAATTAATAATTAGGTGTTTTACAAAAATGAAAATTCAAAAAAATAAATAATAATAATAACATATTTTTGTAATTTTAGTCAAATTGTGTGATTTTTCTTTTAATTTGGCATTTAATTATTTGTGATAATTATTAGTTGGAGTTAATTAGTATTTTTAAGTTAATTTGGTGTTTTTATAATTTAATTTAGGATTTTGGTTTTAATTTTTGAGAAGAAAAAGGGAAGAAAAGTAAAGGAAGAGAATTAAATCAGAAGTGGGCCAAATTCAAGTTAATTTAAGAAGCCCAAAACCAAAACCCAGCCAAACCCAGCCAAAAACCAGCCTAGACCCGTCCCAACCCGGTCCGCCCTTACCAGAACCAAACGACGTCGTTTGGACACGCTTTGATCAGGGCCGTCAATTTTATTTGATAGAACGGCCCAAAGTCTTGCCCGTCACCCGTATCCGACCCATTTCATCTGAGACCGATCCGATCTTCAGCTCACTCAAACGACGTCGCTTCATTTAGTCAGATGATCCAAGCCGTTGATCTCGTTTGATCGAATAGCCTGGATCTAATTACACCTTAGTATATATAAATCCAAAATAACCCCGCCCCTCAGAACCCCCCCCCCATCTCGTTTATCGTCTCCCTTACCCCAAACCCTAGAGAACAGCCACCACCATTCCCCACCGCCTTCCGGTGGCGGCGCCGGCTCCGTTCCCCTCCAAAATCACACTCCAGAACCACCCCAACCCCCTATTTCCAAATCCCCGATTTGTTTCGCTCGAATCACCCTAGTACTCTCGAATCTTCAATCGAAGTTGTCCGGTCCCAAAATCTCCGAACCCTAGCCTACCCAATCGACCCTAGTTTAACACTACACAACCCCCATGACTCCCTCATACCAAATCCATCAATGGTTTCCTTCGAATCTGACCAGAACTCGTCGAATTTTAAATTTAGGTTCAAACCTAAAAGTTCAAAATCAGTTGAGCCTGAGGACATGTATCGATCCAAGCCTCTAGTTTTATGATTATAATGTCGACTCACTACAAAAACCGATGTTGTTCATTTGTTCTTGATAAAGAACAAATGATTAGCATCAGTTTGTGGTGAGTCACAGTATCAAATCCAAACCCAAGTTCGAGCCTATCCGGTGAGTTCTGTCTTAATCTGATGTTCGTCTTCCTCATCTCTTTTTCTTTTCCTGATCAATTTCAAATGAAATTCGATCAGTACTCTAGTATAGATTATTCTGTTCACTGTTTGTTTCCTTAAGATTGTTTTCGTAGATTTTGTTTCGTATAATTGGGATATCAGTAGACTTTGAAATCGTATTTCGTTTAATCACTTAGTCAGAGTAATTAGGATCAGTTCAATAAATTGGTTTAAATTCTTGTTTAATTGTGTCGATAAGAGCTGATTAATATAAGTAATTCAAGTGTTTACCTACTTAAGAAGTTTCTATTGGATAGTAGGGTTAGGATTGCACTAATGGATTAGATAATTAAGTGGATAATGGAGTGAACAATGGAGTAGACAATGGAGTGGAGGATTAAAGAAATGAAATGTTAAATTGGTAGTGGAAAATGCACTAATTGAATGCCCATTTAAAGGAGCTGAAATTCAGATAGAAAGAGGACAGAAGAGAGAGTCTAGTACTTTGAAAATAGAGAAATATACACTGAGAGAGATTGGAAGAAGGACATTCTAAAAGAGATATAGGAAGAGAGGTACACAGAAATAGATACAGAAATATAAAAAAATCAGAAACGATTGCAGAATTTCAGAAAAATACACTGTTTCATTGAGTCATTTGGTATTTTCTGAAGTTTTCCTCTAGTATGGAAGCAATTTCTGGTTAGCTGATAAGAAAAAGGGTTTAAGTCGAGTCTGGTTTGGGGTCTGCTGATTCATTAAGACTGAAATTAGGGTCTGGACATTGTATCACATCTCTTGGTTTCAAAATTACTCTACTGGTTCACCTTCTGGTGTTGAACACTACTGCTGCTGTTGGTTATTGCTGATGCCTCATTTTTCTGCATCCTTCTTTCATTTCCAGGTACACGTCTATGCACTCTATTCTAATGTAAAGCTTGAGGTGGGAATCAAAAAATGGAATCAGGAGCTTTGAGTTGTATTCAATTTAAGTTTTAAAATAAGAATAAACATGCTTGTCTACTTTGTCTTGCTGTAAATTTCCCTTGCTGCCTCTCAATTGTGAACGATGGAATCAACCTTTAATCTCCGAATGTCATACGACATGGTGGCCTAGTCTAAATATTTACCTTAGTATAAGTTCTTTATATGCAGTTATTTTGCTATTCAGTTGCTTCGAGTTGGACTGGTTTAGATACTGTTGACTCAAGATCGTTTATTTCACGGATTATTAGATTTGATTGAAATTTGGTGTTTACATTTAACTTGCCTAAGTTTTGTATAGCAGTTTCTGGTACAGTTTTAGAACTCAAGCAAGTTGTTTGCTCTCAAAGAACTGTGATTCAGACTATGAGTTTACAGTTCGACGAGTACCAAATCTGGTAAACTGTGGTAGAATTTATAACATGGGACTTAAATTTTCACTATGCCATTTGGTCCAATATGGTTGCTGCATTTTGTGGCAGAAATGGATTTAGCAATGCACAAGCATTCCTAGAAGTTGAATTCTGCATTAAAACTTGTGGATGCAGATTTAACATGTAACAAAGGGTAAACTTGGGTTTGTATTGGCTTGTAAATAGACACAAATTTGAGCCAGCCGTTTGGATGTGTGTTCGTTCATGTATGACTATCCTTATAGAATTATTTAAAGGAATTGGGCCGGTTGGACCGCATGGGACAACTTACTAGGAAAGGGCCTTCATATTTGTATTGCTTCCCCCCCTCTCAATGGTCAAAAGGTTATGAGTAAGGTCATTGTTAGATGTTGGCTTCCGGGATTCGATCCTGAAGCCCTTGCCTGCAGCCAATGTCGCCAAACTATTTGGACCCTTGGGCCTGAATATCATTGGGATTTCTTCGGTCAGAAGAGTTTCCTCACGTTGAGATGGGTTTGTTTTCCCAAAAGTCTGGGCCTGTTTAAATCGGGCCCTTCCATCAATAAAATGGCTCAATGAAGCCTTGTTGATTGGAAGGGATTTCTCAAGTATTTTAGTGTTAAATAATTAGGGACTTGAAAAAAATAGAAATTTGAGGCAAGTCATAGTTAGACACTTAGTAACAAATGGCTCTTGTGTTAATTTCATAATGTAGAGGTAAAAATAATAAATATTCGTAGAGAAACCTTTAGGCAAGTTTAATATACTGTCGTGGTTGTGGACACGTTCGCGTGACATGATTACAATTCTAAAGACAATTTGGAGTATGCGTTCGTGCAACTTCGAACAAATCTTCTCAATAAAAAATGGGTTTTCGGAGGTTATTAAATTAAATTAGCTCATATAGTCTGAGGCGCACCGCCTACCATTTAATCATACAAAAATGACAAATGTTCGTAGTTTGTTTTAAGCATACGCAACTTCGACCAAATTTATTTTTATAATAAAAATGTTATTAATTTAATTATGTATACGTACGCGTGACATGATTCCTTACATACAAAAAATAAAACGAATATACGTACGCGTGATTCGTTTCAAGACAATTCTATAATTAAGCTAAAAGCGGTTATAAAAGCTAAAAATACACGATAAGTTTAAAACGTGTAATAAGTCAGATAATTAGGCCAAGTATAAATTGTTAAGCGACCGTGCTAGAACCACGAAACTCGGGAATGCCTAACACCTTCTCCCAGGTTAATAGAATTCCTTACCTGGATTTCTGGCTCGCTGACTGTAATACAGAGTCAAACTTTTCCTCGATTCAGGATTAAACCGGTGACTTGGGATACCACAAATCTCCCAAGTGGCGACCCTGAATCTTTAAATAATTAATCCCGTTTTGATTGTCCTTTAATTGGAAAAAACTCTTTTACACTCCTTCACGGGGGTGTAGGTAAAAAGGGAGGTGTGACACCCCTGGCGACTCTGCTGGGGACCGAACCCAGAATCTTTGGTTTAGGGTTCAAGAATTCGAGCTCACAGTCTGTTATATTTGGCTTTATTATTTTTTCATGTTTGTGCTTAATGTGCGAAATATTGCTTTTACCGCTTTGATATTATCTTAACTGTATATATAAATTGTTACGAAACCCTTCTTCTTTTTGAGTTTTCTGAATTTATGGTGCACACGTGCGCATGGCCCACCTTTCTGTTAGAGGTCATACCAAATAGAACGAAGTTGGTCCAAGTAACTAGGCCGGGTAGACTTTCGTGCTCCCGGTATGTTTCCCCCACTTCGGCTCAAGCTGTCCGCTTGGGTAAGACAGGTCTAGAATAGTATACTCTAGGTTTTACATTTAGAATAACTCAGCTTCATGCCGGATCCCTAATAGGAACGTTTGTTTGCATCATGTGCATTTGACTTCGGAGACTCAACACAGGGGTTGGGTCTGTCTAGGACAGGTGTACCCTGAAATGAAAAGATCATCCTGATACATCTTACTTGTGCATTCATTTGTTTTGGATTTGCATGTTGACCAGCTTATAGGAAAAGTTAGAAAAGGAAAATCAAGGTGAGGACCGAGAAAGAAAATTGGCTATTTTTCGAAGAAAAAAACAATTTCCAAAATATTTTGAAATTCTTTCGAAATTTTGAAAAAAACAAAAGAAGGAAATTTTATGTTTCTTTTAACAATAGTTTTATTATTACGAACTACGTAAGTTTGATTCTCGCCAGATGTGAGATACGTAGGCAACCCGCATCGGGCCCAAATATTTTAAAAAAAAAAGAGAAAAAAAAAGATAAGAAATAATTAAAATATGGGTACATAAATGTCATTGTGTTGTCATAAGTAAGGTGATGTCATTCTTGTCCAAAATATGCTGAATGTCCCTAAAAGGGCGCCGGAAGGCTGTTTTTGCAAGAACAGCCGCCTTTGGTCGTTTTTTTCTTTCAAAAAAAAAAATTATTTTGCCGGTTAGCAAACACAGCCTTTAAACCTTCTTCATCGAAGTGTTTTTTTATATATATGAATTGTTTTTAATATTAATGATTTTTTTTTTCAAAATGAGTCTTGATTTTGGGTTTTTAAAATTAACATCGCTCACAGGTACAAAATGAGCACCATCCAAAACTCACCGTTCACAGATACAGATGAGTTTCTATTTCACCTTCAGATGTGGTGGCATGAGTTAGGAGGAGATGGTCAGAAATGGGTCATTAAGTATTTGGGAGCTCTCACAGATATTATGAAAGTTAAACCGCGCAATGATTTGATTACGGCACTAGTGACTTTTTGGGACCCTGTTCACAATGTATTTCGCTTCTCTGATTTCGAGCTTACTCCCACATTAGAAGAAATAGCTGGATATTCCGGTTTTGACGGAGATTTGAGAAACCAAAATCTTATATTCCCAAAGGCTCCTTCGGTACACCGATTTTTTGGTCTTCTGAATATCAGTAATCAAATCAGAAAAAGCAACGTTGTCAAAGGGTGTTGTTCTTTCAACTTCCTATATTCAAGGTTCGGAAAGTCGGATGGGTTTGAAATTCATGAAAAGGGCCTTACTAACAAACAAAACAAGGACACCTGGCAGATTCACCGACGCTTCGCTTTCATGGTGGCTTTTCTGGGAATCATGGTTTTCCCAAACAAAGAGTGTACGATTGATATTTGCATAGCCAGAGTCGTACAAGTCCTCACTACCAAAGAACATCACACTCTTGCCCCGATCATTCTCTCAGACATTTATCGGGCGTTGACTTTGTGTAAATCTGGGGCAAAATTCTTCGAAGGTTGCAATATTTTGTTGCAAATGTTGTTGACTGAACATCTCTGACATCACCCCAAGTTCATGCAGTATGGTCCAAGCAAGGATAATTTCATCGAGAGTTATGAAGAAAGAATAAAAGATTATAAATCTTCAGAAGGAGTGGAAGCCTGGATATCCCACTTAAGATCTTTAATGGCAAGTCAAATTGAGTGGACTTTGGGATGGCTCCCGGTAAGAGAGGTGATACACATGTCAACCTTGAAGAGTTATTTGTTGTTGTTAGGTTTAAGAAGTGTCCAACCGTATGCGCCATAGAGTGTTCTAAGACAGCTAGGAAGATACCAAGTAGTGCCTGATGATGAAGATTTGAGTGTGCAAGTGATCGAACTACACCCCGAAGCCACTCTCCCTGAGGCTTTAATCCAACAGATTTGGAATGGTTGTCGATACTTGAAAGATGATACCCAAGTTCCAGATCCTACGAAAGGTGAGATAAATCCGGGTTATGCTAGGTGGTTTGAGAAAATATCCCGTGTGGATGATGCACCAGAACCTGATCCTAGAAGGCCCATCTGATGGAAAAAATGCAAGATTATGACTCCATCTTGACAAAAACTAAGAAGGCGTTAGACAAAGCTAAGAAAAAGGTCATACAGTTAAATGAGGAGGCCAAATCTAGTAAGGAACGCCAAGTAATGAGATATGAAGAAGAAATGGCTCAATTCAACAGAGAGAAAGACCATTGGATACATTCAGAAGCTCAACTCCATGCACAGTTGGAAGAAATGAGAAGGTACAATAGAGAACATCAGCACGCAAATATTGATAGGGAGAGAGCACAGGCAAGACTCGATCATGCCAGACGTCGAGCTTAGTTGGAGTCAGCTTTAGATAGCGAAGACCGCATAAGAGATATAGCCACCACTCACCAACAGCGATTGCAAAACCAAGACCAAAATCTCCAAGATTTCAGAGCACAAATCCATGATTTGGCCGTTTATACTTCTCAAATTTACGTAAACTGCCAAGGAATGGATTATGAAAGGTTTTTAGAGCATGCACCTACTTTTGCCCGTCATCTTGCAATGGAGTTAGAGAGGATGTACCGTACACTAGGGGGTCAGCCGGGTCAAGCCCCACCGTGAGCAGATGTTCCAATAATTAAAAGTAAAAGATTGTGGAGTGAAGCGTAGTCATAGTTGTTGGAACTTTTTGTATAATAGTCATGTTTTAGTTTGAGTCCGTGTCGAGTCTTTTAAACCATTGTCTTAAAGTGTTGTCCAAATTTAATATAATTTCTGTCTTCGTATTGTTTTATTTGTTAAAATAAATAAGAGTATTAATAATTGTTTCCGCCATAACTACGCTCGGTCTGATTCATGCAGGGTCATGATACGTAGGCAATCTTCATAAGATTCGACCACAACTAAAAGAAAAGAATAAAATGAAAAGAGGGGAGGAAAATAAAGATAGGCGTGAGTGACAATAAAAGGAAAGATCAGGAAAAGCTGGGATAACACAAGCAACCGAGCAAATACATGATAGAAAATGGTTAATTGCCTAGATACATTGCATCCCAACGTGTAATTGCATATGTGTTAAACTATAAAAACTAACAAGTTTGTTGTTTTCCAGAGAATTCAAGTAGTTAGTTTATCTAGAGTATACTGGCACATTATCATTACCAAACCAGATCAAAAAAACCAATACCAGAAATCATGTCTATCCCGGATATCGACACAAGTGTTGAGGTAGAGGAGTTAGACGTCAGTAAAATGAAAGAGGAAATGCTCAAACTTAAGCAACAAATGGCCGAGATGTATCAGGCATGGTCTAAAGGACAATCACCCCCAGCTTACCCTACTAACCATGCTTCCACCCCACCACCGGCTAAGACTCAAGATCATCCTGCCACCGATCTATCCCCGAGCTTTCCCATTTACCAGCACTACCGGGGCACCACGTCTCATACACCATAATCGCCACCACCAAAATCAATTCCATACCCTCCTCCGCCAGTCACCCCTGTCTTTGTGGCACCTCCACCAGCTACATTCCACAAATCTCCTAGCGAGCCTATGTTCCAGGCCCAGGAAAACTAATACTACCCCTCGGAGCCCACTTTCAAAGCTCCAGAAACCCATTCCTATACTCCTAACTTTGACCTCCCAATAGAAGCTGATAAACCAGTCAAAAATACCGAACAGGAGGAGATGTTCAGGAAAGTTAAAAGCTTAGAACAATCATTCAGAGATATGCGGGGGCTAGGAGGGCAAGTCAGCGTGGCCTACAAGGACCTATGTTTGTTTCCAAAGGTGCAATTACCGGCAGGTTTCAAGATGCCCAAGTTCGATCTATACAACGGGCACGGTGATCCAGTAGCCCACTTGAGGGGTTTTTGCAGCAAGATGAGGGGAGCTGGAGGAAAAGACGAATTGTTAATGGCTTACTTCAGTCAGAGTTTGAGTGGATCAGCATTGGAATGGTATACCCGCCAAGACCATGGGAGATGGTACACATGGGATGATCTAGCGCAAGCATTTGCTTGTCACTTCCAATACAATCTTGAGATCATTCCAGATCGACTGTCCTTGACTAAACTTGAGAAGAAGCATAGTGAAAGCTTCAGAGAATATGGTTTCCGATGGAGGGAGCTAGGCAGCAAGAGTAGATCCCCTAATGAAGGAAAGTGAGATGGTAGATTACTTCCTATAGGCTTTGGAACCTACTTACTATGGCCATTTGGTCTCAGCTGTGGGAAAGTCAATCAACGAAGTAGTAAAGATGGGGGGCATGGTAGAAGAGGCCTCAAGTCGAATAAAATCATGAGCTATTCGGCTATCAAAGCGACTACTCAGGCTATTCAGGGCGGCATAGGAGGGATTGAGAAGAAGAAAAGAGAGGAAGCGGCAATGGTTGATTCAGGAACTTGGTCCGGATCCAGAGGTTCACCTTACCACTACAATCAACCTCAACCCCACCAACAAACTTATCACCACAATCTACCCCAAAACTACTATCCCCCACCAGAACCTCATTTTTTCGTCCACCATGCACAAGCATACAACCAACCTCCTGCCTACGCTTAATGGCGTGCTCCTGTCCTACCAAATACTTATCCACATCCACGAGCCTACCAAAATACTCCCGGACCAAGTTTCAGGCCTAGTCAAGTACTCAAGGGTGAAAGGTTGCAGAAAAAGAAAACCTTTACTCCGTTGGAAGAATCATACACCAGTCTGTTCCACAGGATAAAACAGCTAGATATGCTAAGGCCGATATAGTCCAAACTGCCAAATCCTCCTCCAAAGAATCTTGACTATACTGTCAGTTGTGAGTATTGTTCTGGTACTCCGGGTCATGATACAGAAAAGTGCTGGCACTTGAAAAGTGCAATACATGAGCTTATTGATACCAATAGAATTGAAGTTCAAGCTCCCGAAGCACCCAATATCAACAGGAATCCGATGCCAGCCTATCAGGAGGCAAATATGATCGAAATAGTGCATGCGGAGGGGGAACCCAAGAAGCCATCATAGACCGTCATGATGATTCGGTCCAGTGGAGTCAAGACAGATGAACAATCAGCAGATGAGAAGTTGGTGCTCAAGTAGAGCAAAAAGAGTGTTGAGCCATCTATGGCAGTAGATAAGGGGTCTTTAAGCAGAGTTGCAACGAAACAGGAAGGGGTAAAGGTGATTGTACCAGGAGCGGCCAGCAAACCCATCATAATCGTGGAAGAAGCCCGCGCAGATCAGGTTATTATCAAGCCAGTAACCTAATTACCAATTATCAACAGCAAGGCTATTCCATAGAATTACGAGCGGGTAACGGTGATGTACAAAGGGAATGAAGTAAAAGAAGAAATCTGTGAAGTACAGGGTTTAATTCGCTCGGGAAGGTGTTTTACTCCCGAAGAGTTAAGAAGAGCTAAAAATAATCCAGCACTAATAAAGAAAGTCGTAACTGAAGAAGAAGCAGAAGAATTCTTGAGGAAGATGAAGCTACATGACTACTCTATCGTGGAACAGTTAAGAAAGACGCCCGCTCAAATTTCCCTATTGTCATATTGATCCATTCGGACGAGCACCGTCAAGCTTTAATGAAGATCTTGAATGAGGCACACGTTCCCGGTAAGATCTCCGTGAATCACTTGGAAAAAATAGCCAACAAAATCTTCGAAGCAAACAGAGTCACGTTTTCTGATAATGAATTGCCTGTAGAAGGTACTAAGCACAACAGAGCTCTTTGCCTCACATTAAAATGTGAAAACTCTGTGGTGACCCGGGTATTGGTTGACAACGAGTCAAGCACAAACATCTGTCCTCTCTCCACTCTAAGCAAGTTTTAAATAGAAGATGAGAGGATCCATAAGAATAGTATTTGCGTGCGGGGAATTGACGGCGGAGGTAAAGATTCGGTTGGGGACATAGTGCTAGAGCTGACGATAGGGCCAGTTGAGTTCATAATGGAGTTTCAGGTGCTGGATATAGCTGTTTCCTATAATTTACTGTTGGGTCGACCATGGATCCACGACGCTAAATCAATCACATCAACACTACACCAGGTAGTCAAATTTGAATGGGATAGACAAGAAATAGTTGTGCATAGGGAAGACAGTTTATGTGCTCGCAGCAATGCCATTGTACCAGTTATTGAAGTGGAAGATGACCAGGGACCATGGGTCTACTAGGTTTCTGACACGATGTTGGTAGAGAAAGTTCTAGAGGGGAAATACATTCCAAATCAAAAGATAACCACCGCATCAGTCATGGCAGCCTATGAGATGTTGAAGAATGGTTTTGTACTCGGTAAAGGTTTGGGCTCATCTTTGCAAGGTATCATACAGCCGGTGTCTCTTCCCGAAAACTTGGGAACATTTGGTTTGGGATTCAAGCCCACTGCCGCAGACATAAGAAAGGCCATAAAGCTAAAACAGAAGGCATGGGTCCTTCCAAAGCCAGTCCCATATCTTTCCAAATCTTTTGCCAAGTCCGGTACCAGAAGTCGCCCAGTAACAACAATTCCTAATTCTATGATTAATCCTGATGAGGAGTTAATTGAAAGATTTGAAAAGTTGTTTGACGGTGTGAACACGGTGGAAAGTGGTGAAGGTCCTAGCAACGCAGAAATTCAATTCGTTGGGCCAGAAACAATGCTTAATAATTGGAAAGCCACTCCTCTCCCCATTCGAAAGGAGTCTTGGTAGTTTATTTTGATTTTCCTTTAGTTTGTTTGGGTTATTCCAGGGTTGTAATCCAGATTTTTATCTTTCAGTCTGTTTGAAGTGTGCAAACCTTGTTATCTTAAATCATTCAATGAAATGCAGTTTCTCTTTCTTTATCGTTCCTGATAGTTTTTCTTTTGTTTTTCTTTTCTTTTCTGTACAATTCTTTTTACGCTGGCTCTAGTGATATGGCATGCATAAGGAATCCTCAGCCCAATCTTAAAAATCAATCTGATTCTGAAATAATAGTTCAAGAAGTAGATTGTGATTACGAATCAGAATACGATGAGGATGAGGCCTTCAAAGAGATTAGTAAGGAGTTAATTCACTTCGAAGAAAAACCCAAACACAACCTGAATGATATAGAAGCCGTCAATTTAGGAGACGCAGATAATACCTGAGAGACTAAAATAAGTGTCCACCTCGAGCCAAAGATCCGGGAAGAGTTAATTAAAGCACTTATCGAATTCAAAGATGTTTTTGCATGGTCATATGACGACATGCAGGGTTTGAGCACTGATTTAGTGGTCCACAAATTGTCTACTGATCCAATGGATCCTCTCGTCAAGCAAAAGTTGAGGAAATTCAAAACTAATATGAGTGTGAAAATTAAAGAAGAAATCACCAAACAGTTGGATGCAAAGGTCATTCGGGTCACTCAATATCCTGTTTGGTTGGCTAATATCGTGCCTGTGCCAAAGAAAGACAGCAAGATCAGAGTATGCGTCGATTACCGCAATCTCAACAAAGCAAGTCCGAAGGATAACTTCCCATTACCCAATATCCATATTTTGATCGATAATTGTGCCAAGCATGAGATATGATCTTTTGTTGATTGATATGTCGTGTATCATCAGATTCTAATGGATGAAGAAGATGCAAAAAAGACGGCATTCATCACGCTGTGGGGAACTTATTGCTACAGGGTAATGCCATTTGGTTTGAAGAACGCCGGGGCAACTTACATGAGAGCAATGACTACAGTGTTTCATGATATGATACATAAGGAGATTGAGGTATACGTGGATTATATGATCATAAAATCAAAGCATCAGGCCGACCACATTGGGGATTTGAGGAAATTCTTCCTGAGACTTCGCAGGTACAACCTCAAGCTTAACCCTATCAAGTGCGCATTTAGTGTTCCATCCGGAAAGCTGTTGGGATTCATAGTCAGTCGGCGAGGCATCGAGTTGGACCCATCAAAGATCAAATCCATCCAAGAATTGCCACCTCCGAGGAACAAGACTGAAGTGATGAGTCTGTTAGGGAGGTTGAACTACATCAGCAGGTTTATTGCTCAGCTCACGACAACTTGTGAGCCTATTTTCAAATAGTTGAAGAAGGATGTTACGGTCAAGTGGACTGATGATTGTCAAGAAGCATTCGATAAGATAAAAGGATACTTGTCAAACCCACCCATACAGGTTCCACCAGAACTAGGAAGACCTTTGATTCTTTACTTGACAGTCTTGGAAAATTCATTTGGTTGTGTACTGGGGCAGCATGACATCACCGGCAGAAAGGAACAGGCCATCTACTATCTTAGCAAGAAGTTCGCGGCTTATGAGGTTAAGTACACTCATCTGGAAAGGACATGTTGCGCCCTAACTTGGGTGGCTCAGAAATTGAAACATTATTTGTCATCCTACACTACTTACCTCATTTCGCGTTTGGATCCGTTGAAGTATATCTTTCAAAAGCCTATGCCGACAGGGAGACTTGCTAAGTGGCAGATACTGCTCACAGAGTTTGACATCATCTATGTCACTCGGACTGCGATGAAAGCCCAAGCATTGGCCGATCATTTGGCCGAAAACCTGGTCGATGAAGATTATGAGCCATTGAGAACTTATTTTCCCGATGAAGAAGTGATGCATATCGATGAACTGGAGCAAATTGAAAAACCAGGCTGGAAACTTTTCTTTGATAGGGCTGCCAACATGAAAAGAGTCGGTATAGGAGCTGTGCTTATTTCTGAAACAGGGCATCACTATCCTGTTATGGATCAGCTTCGATTTTATTGCACCAACAATATGGCTGAGTATGAAGCCTGTATTTTGGGTCTAAGGCTAGCTGTAGATATGGATATCCAGGAAATCTTGGTCTTGGGAGACTCGCATCTTCTAGTACATCAAATTCAAGGAGAATGGGAAACGCGAGACTTGAAGCTCATACAGTACCGACAATTTTTACATGATCTTTGTCAACGGTTTCGATCAGTGGAGTTCAGGCTTATTCCAATGGTCCATAATGAGGTCGCCGATGCTTTGGCTACCCTGGCATCAATGTTGCACCATCCGGACAAACTTATGTCGATCCTCTGCATATTCAAGTCCGAGATCAGCATGCTTACTATAACATGAATGAAGAAGAACTTGATGGCGAACCATGGTTCCACGATATCAAGGAGTACATCAGAATGGGGATATATCCAGTGCAATCCACAGGGGATCAAAAGAGAACAATTCGACTGTTGGCAAATGGATTCTTCTTAAGTGGAGGAGTTTTGTATAAGAGAACACCAGACCTTGGATTATTAAGATGCATAGATACTAGACAAGATACGGCTGTCATGTCCGAAGTACATTCGGGAGTCTGCGGACCACATATGAGCGGATATGTGTTGGCAAAGAAAATTCTCCGAGCAGGCTATTATTGGCTTACCATGGAGCGAGATTGTATCAATTTTGTGCGCAAATGTCATCAGTGCCAGATACACGGAGATTTGATTCATTCTCCACCATCGGAATTGCACACAATGTCGGCACCATGGCCCTTCGTTGCTTGGGGCATGGATGTCATTGGACCAATTGAGCCAGCAGCATCCAATGAGCATAGGTTCATTCTGGTAGCCATTGATTATTTCACTAAGTGGGTTGAGGCCAAAACATTCAAAACGGTGACCAAGAAAGCAGTGGTCAATTTTGTTCACTCAAATATCATCTGTCGATTCGGAATCCCAAAGGTGATCATCACAGATAATGGTGTTAATCTTAACAGTAACTTGATGGAAGAGGTATGTCAATAGTTTAAGATTACACATCGCAATTCTACCCTGTATTGTCCCAAGGCGAATGGAGCAGTCGAGGCAACCAACAAAAACATAAAGAAGATACTTCGGAAAATGGTAGAAGGTTCGAGGCAATGGCACGAAAAATTACCATTTGCGTTGTTGGGATATCGCACTACTGTTTGTACTTCGGTAGGCGCAACTCCTTATTTGTTGGTATATGGCACTGAAGCAGTAATACCTGCAGAAGTTGAATCCCTTCCCTTCGGATTGTCACTGAGGCTAAGATTGATGATGATGAGTGGGTCAAAACCCATTTGGAGCAATTGAACTTGATTGATGAAAAACAATTGGCAACAGTATGTCATGGCCAGTTATATCAAAAGAGAATGGCAAGAGCGTACAACAAAAGGGTGCGTCCCCGAAAGTTTGAAGTGGGTCAGCAAGTACTGAAATGTATCCTTCCACATCAGGTTGAAGCAAAAGGCAAGTTCGCCCCGAATTGGCAAGGGCCGTTCATTGTGACCAGAGTATTGTCCAATGGTGCTTTATGTTTAATAGATATTGAAGGAAAATGCATAGACATGGCTATCAATTCTGATGCAGTAAAGAGATATTATGCATGATTTTCTTTGGTATAACTGTGAGCACGTGATTTTTGTTTCGCACGACAATCGCTCCAAAAGGAAATAAAAAATAATAATTGGCCCTGCTGTACAAATTTTGGTTTCCTGTGTGGCAACTTGTTGATTTATTTGTGACTTCGGCCCATTTTTATTTATTTACTTTATTAAAACAAAATTCAAAAAATATATGTGTCCTGCATAATTCGAACCATAATCCGGTCGTTGAATAGAAAATCACGAATGGGCATCTTCGTCCGTGATTTTATTTTGTTTAACTTTACCTGTTTTGAAATATGTTAGTGTGTGTGCAAATAATTGTATTGAGTGTGTGTTTAATTTTAATTTGATTTTTTGGCTTAGTTTTGTTTTAAAATAAATAAGAAAAAAAAAGAAAAAAAAAGAAAAAAAATATATTGAAAGGACCCCTTCCCTCCCGGACTTGGGCCAATTTAACAAAATTGGCCCAAACAAACAGCCCAAAACCCAGGCCTGCCCGGTCCAACACCACCTGATGCCCAGGGAATCCAAACGACGTCGTTTTGGTACAGGTTGATCTGGGCCGTTGATCTCAAATTGATCAACGGCCAAGATCAATTCCCCATAACCCACCAATAAACCCGACCCGTCTCACCCGGACCGACCCCAACCCTTTACCCTTGAAACGACACCGTTCCACTTAAGCTATCAGATCCAGACCGTAGATCTAGATTGATCTAACGGTCGAGATCAGCCGCCTATTCCATATATAAGCCTATAACCTTACCCTGCCCCCCCATCAGATACCCCAGCTCCCGTCTTCAACCTCATCCCCATCAAACCCTAGAGCCGCCCCTGTATCCTCCACCATGAAAACCGGCGGCATGGACGCCGGTGACCTTCCCCTTAACACCCTAGAACCCCCTTGCCATCCTGAGCATGAATCCATTAACCCTGTAGTTCGAATCCCTCCCCACCTTCTCGAATCTTCATTTGAAGGTTCGAGTCGAAACTCGATCTACACGATTCAACCCTAGCTTCACACCAGATACTCCCTAGACCCCCTCGTGACCAAACCATACTTGGTTTGGTCCGAATCTGATCAGGGAAGCCTGAATCCCAGATCTAAGTTTGAAAGGTTTTGTGTCCTTCGTCACTGGTTCATACCGGTTCAACCGAAGAGATTAAGGTCTAATGGACTTCAATCAAAGTGTTTCTCATCTGAGAAACACTTCGATTAAAGTCCATTTAGCCTTAAGAAAGTTTGTCCAAATCCAAGTTCAAACTGTTAAACTTTTCAAGTTTTAAGGTAAGTCTGCTTGCTTTTCCTTTAATTGTTTTTAGTCCGTATGATTTGTTTTAAAAGACTGTTCATATTTGTTTTAATTTTTATCAACTTTTGTTTGTCCACTTTGTTTGAACATCTGTGTTTGTCTGAATCCCTCTCCTCCTATTCTGATACGGCATGCGTATTGGTTGTATTCCAATTTGTACTGACTAACTGATTCCTCGAAGTACCATTCTATTTTAATCAGTATAAGTCGAGTCATGTGTCCCATACTTCTGAATGTCTGATTTTCGGCTACGATTGTGTACGTTAATGCTAATATAGTCGAGTCGACATGAGTCGTCAATTAGTTTCAACTGTCTGAGCATAGCAAATCGATTTGCTTCTGTCGAACATTTTTTGAATCAATTGAGAAACAATTTTGTTTACTTATAGCTGTTGATTTAGATCAGTAATGTAAAAGGGATGTTTGGTTTAAATGCTGAATTGGAGGGCATGTGCACTCTTGCACAACATTTGCATTGGTGCACCTCATGTGCATTGGTGCACCTCATGTGCTTTGTGCACAACCTGTGGCCTGCATAAAGGTCCTTGTTTAATTTTAAAATGGTTTGACAGCATATGCTGTCAACATATCCTACTGCCCATACTTGCTTTTAGTTAAATAAAATGGAAAAGCTAAATCTGCCAGGGAATGATGGGGTTTTTTTTATACCTAATTAACTAAAGTGGAACTGAAAAAGTTTAAAGGCACATGGGAGGGGTATGGTAATAGTCTGAACAGGCTGTTTAAAAGGGATAGTGTTGAGGCCTATAAGAGGGGGAGGTGAGGAGTTTAAGGGGGACTGGATTTTTTCTGAAGGTAAAAAAGAGACAAAAAAAAGGGGACTGACTTTTGAAGGTTTAAAAAGAAAAACACACTGTGAAGAGTTTAAGGAGGAGAGCTGGAAATACATACAAATAGATACACATAGACAGAGAGAGTTGAAGGGATAGAGGGGATACAACCAACAATCAGAAGCTTTTTCCTCCTATTATTACTGGGTTTCAGTTGTTCAACCTGTTTCTAATCAATTCTGATTCTTTGAAATTCCAGTTGTGTCTATTAGTCGAGTGTTTTCATTGGTTTACTACTGGTCTGGTCTGTTTGGATTTCTGTTTCTATTCCACTGGGTGTTGCTGCTATTTGGCTATTACTTTCTATTGGCCATATTTGCATCTCTGCACTCGAGCCTGTTTCTTGCTGCATTGTTTTGCCTGCTGCCATTCTGCCCTGTTGCTGTTGGTGCTGTTACTGCTGCTGCATTTGTTCATTGTTACTCTACTGATTGCCCTTTTTTCTTCAATTGCAAATATTCCCAGGTACACAACCTTTGAACCTTGTATTGTTGAAAGTTTGAAGTTGAAGCAGAAATAAAGAAATGAACACCAGTTTATGTTATAGCATTGGTGTAAAAAGATAGTTCGAATGTTGGTTGGGCCTGTATTCTTACTGTGAACTGCAAATATTCTGTATAAACTAGCATACATTCTATTTAAGATGAACTGTTAGATAGCATGGCTCAATAGTAATGACAGTATGACATAGACAGCATGTTTTGATTTAGTATACATTCAGTTCAGTATAACACTTGTTTGATTTAGTATGACTGTATAACATAGAGTCATGGTAAGCATTGTATGTATTTTGCCTAGACCACTGAATTGACAAAACTGTGATACTGGGTCCGGGATAAATGTATCCCCAAACAAACTCCCATACAGTCACACTAAGAGTATGGCTATGAATGCCAGTTCTCTTGTCAGTTTATTTGTTCCAATACAGGTTCGATACTGGGTTTCGGTACAGATTTTTATTTCGAAACGATGTAACGATTGTTGAGAAAAACTAATAATCATTTTTGAGTTCAATTAGTAGTAATTTTTCCTAATAAAACAGCCGATTCCTTTTATCAATTTCAAATAGGTTAGAGTGTTAAGAATAGAACTTGGAGGTCGTTAAACATAACTCAATATATGTTGTTAGTTTGTTTGCAATCTCACTTAGCGAATTAATAAGCATATTCACTTGTTGAAGACAAAGCATGCCGTAGCTCTCACCTCATGAACAATCAATCAGGTAATCAAACAAGTTTAGGTTCGGCAAACATAATAAGGATTCAGTCCGTATTTGTCTAAACCAACAAAATTCGGCATCATCCTTCTCTTTAAAGATAAATGTAGTCCTTGTAGGGTACCCTTCCAAAATAATGAGACGAGCCTCGCCGAATCAAAAGGCAAATTGCGGGGCCCTCAATAATCGGTCATAATAAATACTTAGAATTTGGGACGGGCTGTTTAGTGAATTCCACTGCCCTCCCCGAAGACAATAACGCGTTAGATTCTTTAGGCGCGACTTAATCAAATTACATTCTTAAATTCGGGTGCGCATTTATGTGACCCAAATTCAAATCTCAACGGAGTCGAAATTTGTTAACAACTACGGGTGCATTGATTGTGACGTGGTTCGAGATACATTTTCACGACGTTGCAATTCTATAAAAATAAAATGATAATAATAAAAGCGGTTAAAACTTAATAAAAGCACATAAGTCACAACATGTATTTAAATCAGATATTTAGCCATTATAACAATTTAAGCGACCGTGCTAGAACCACGGGATTCGAGGGTGCCTAACACCTTCCATCGGGTCAACAGAATTCCTTACTTAGAATTTCTGGTTCGCAGACTTCATTTGGAAAAGTCGAAATTTCCTCGATTTGGGATTCAAGATAAACCGGTGACTTGGGACACCAAAAGCCAAACCTTTCCCAAGTGGCGACTCTGAATTAAATAAATAATCCCATTTCGAATATTGTCACTTAAATTGGAAAAACTCCCTCGCGCATTCTACCCTTCGGGGTGGGGCGCGCAAAAAGGAGGTGTGACAGCTCTGGCGACTCCGCTGGGGATGAAACCCAGAACCGCTGGTTCAGGGTTCAAGAATTCGAGCTTAGAATAATTGTTATATTTGGCTTTATTATCTGATCTTTATTACATGTTTTTGCGTAACGTGCTAAATGTTGTCTTTTATCGCTTTGATATTATCTGAACTGTATATAAACTGTGCCAAAACCTTTCTCTTCTTACTTCCGGGGAGAAGCTCGCTGGTCGGGACTCCCTATTCTGTTAATGTCAATACCTAAAATAAGAAAGAGGACGGACAAGTTACAAAGCCGGACGATCTCGCGGGTCCCCGGTACGTAGCCCCCTCCTCGACTCGAGTTGTCCGCTCGGGTGCACAGTCTAGAACAAATACCCAGGTTACGAACCTAGAATAACTTGACTTCATGCTGGATCCCTAGTAGGAACGCTTATCTGCATCATGTTGCATTTGACTTAGGGGACTCAACACAGGGGTTGGGTCCGTCTAGGACAGGCAGCCTGAAACGAAAAAGACCACCCTGGTGCATCCTATTTGTGTTGTGCATTTATTTGCTTCGGTTCCGCATGTCGACCGGTTCCTAAAAAGGGGAAAATAGCAGCGTAGGGGAGATAATTACTTATTTTTGGAAAATAAAACCAATGTCCAAGTAGTGTCAAAACCTCGCCGGAATTTTTTTTTTCTAAAAAAAAACTGTCTTTTATTGAGAGTTATTAAAAAAAATAAAAAAAATAAAATTTCTTTTATCACTTTCAAAATCAAAAAAAAAAGAAAAAGTATTTATTTTAAAAGTAAAAAATGGAAAATTCATAATTCAAAAAGTGTGTTGTTTCTTTTGTAGTACCCCTTTTATAAATTCAGACTAATGGTCCAAATATTGCAAAAAAAAATATTTTTTTTAGCCTTTATCTTTTTTCAAAATAATAATACTTATTCTTGATTTCTAGGTTTTCTCTATTCATGATATGCCCGAACTACGCCGGTTTGATTCTCACCAGATGTGAGATACGTAGGCAACCCTCGTCGGGTTCAACCCCATTTTTCTAAATAGCCAAAAATCAGTAAATAAATAAATAAAAGATGTGTCAAATTTTTAATAGAGTCGTAAATAAGTCAGGTGACATTGTTTTATCATAAATAGCCGAATGTTCCCGAAAGGGACGCCGGAAGGCTGACTTTGCATAAACAACCACCTTTGGGTCTTGTTTAGCGTTTTTTAGACCCGCACAGCCTTAAAATCTTTGTCTCCGAAGTGTTTAAAGGCCGTGGTCAAAGCTTGATCCTCTCTAAAAAAAATATATATTTTTGAGTCAGTCAATTTTGTTAAAATCACCTTAATAAATGTGCAGGATGAGCACGATGCAAAATGAACATTTTTCAATAATGACCAAAATCCCTGTCAAGTTACGGCTATGGTGGAATGATCTAGCTGTTGAAGGACAAAATGAGGTTAAGAAATATTTGAAAGGTCTTGTGGGTCTGTTGGAAATCCAGCCTCGGGGAGATATCATAAGAGCTTTGGTTACCTATTGGGACCCGGCGCACAATGTTTTCCATTTCTCTGATTTTGAGCTCACCCCTACTTTGGAAGAAATGGCCGGATACATCGGGAATACTGAACTTCCGTTGAGGGAAAAATACTTGGTCGCCCCAAGAGTCGTCACGGTACATCGGTTCCTGGATTCATTGAAAATACCTAGAACAGTCCACAACCCGGATCTAGCAGCCGGATTCTGTACTCCATGCTTCATATATGATAGATACGGTCACGAGGGGGGATTCAATAATCCAATCAACAAACTGTGCAGCAAAGGAGTTCGTCAGAAGTGGGACGAGCACAGACGGGTGGCATTCATGATAATGTTTCTGGGTCTTCTGGTATTTCCGAGAAAAGATGGAAACATTGATTTGAAGATATCTGGGGTCGTCAGCACTTTACTCATGCAAAGTGGCAGCACTCTCGCGCCAATGGTGGTATCTGACATCTTTCGAGCTCTCACAGCTTGTAAAGCTGGGGGAAATTTCTTCGAAGGTTGTAACTTGCTCCTACAGATATGGATGACCGAGCACCTCTGCCATAATTCCGGGGTATTGAGCCATGGTTCCCCGGAAAAAACCCGCATAGAAGAATCTTACACGAGAACCAGAGAGATCATTTGGCCCAAAGGAGTCCTGGCATGGACCTCGTTCTTGCAAGCTCTTACTGCCAGCCAAATACAATGGACGCTGGGATGGTTGCCTGTTGATGAGATCTTATATATGTCGGCGGCTAAGACTCATTTCTTACTGATGGGGCTTAAGAGCATTCAACCTTACGCACCCGGCCGAGTTTTGAGACAGTTCGGAAGGTGCCAGACAGTACCTCATGAGGAAGATATTAGCACTCAAACAGTTGAGATAAGTCCTAACGGACAGTTCCCAGAAGCGAAGATTCGCCAAATCTGGAATGAGGGTCAATATTTGAAATCAGATACTTGCGTGCGGGATCGAGCCAAGGGAGAAACGGCGCCAGGTTACCTTGCATGGTATAGAAGGGAACTCGAGCATGAAAGGCCAGCTAAGAGACCCCACATCCGGGATTTCACCGAGTCATCGCAAAGGCATTGGGATTGGTTAGCAAAGGAAAGAGGTTATTGTGCCGAAATCAGCAGATTAAAGCAACAAGTAGAAGGCATGAAATACGAGCACAGTGTGCAAATTGCTACCGATCTGGGAGAGCGGAACAGGTTAACTCAAGAAAATGAGATGCTCAGAGCTCAGATCAAACAAATAAGGTTGGATGCAGATAGACAACCAAGGCGTCGATCAGACGAGCAGCTGATAAAAGGGCTAAAAGGTGAAATCAGGGAATGGCGAGATGGCTTGGAGAAATCTGAAAACATCATAGCAGAGTTCAAGGCACAATGGGATACAAGAGCAGATAAGCATCGCAGATACCTGAATCAATTGGAAGGCGACCACGAGAAGACTGTTGCTAAAATAAAGAGAGAGATGGCAGCACTTGAGATCAAAGCAGCTAGTCAGGCAAAGGATTTCCAAATTGAGAGCAGATACTGGTACGACTCAATAGCCCAGATGAAGTTGGAAGTACGGCGATTGAAGCATCAACACGTACAAGATGTTCAAGTCTTCAAGATATGCAGCGATCAGATAAAGCACCTGCTTGTAGAGAAGAAGCAAACCAGAGATAGGATCAAATCCATTGCCCACGCCATCACCAGACGATGTCTACGATGTGAGAACATGTCCAGTGTTACCTTCCTCTCGGCAGTAATGGTTTATGTCAAGCAGACTATGCACGAGCTAGAGCAACTTGAGAGGGATCTCACGCCTAGGACCGCGGCGAGGCCGAACGATGCCCCGCGGAAACCAATTTTTAAAACCATAATGCATTCATAGGTCAAATCTGCATCTTAGCATCTTCCGCCTGTTTTTCCATCAGGGTGATTTTCAGTCTATTTTGAGTCTAGGTTTATTTTCAAAGTTTGCTCTTTCTTTTGCAAATGTAGCTTGTAATAGAACGTTTCAACAATAAAGAGGTTGTTTCTTTTACGCTCATTCGTGTTTTTCGAACTACGTAATGATCTGATTCACGTAGGCATCGTGATACGTAGGCAATCCTCATCGGATCCGGTCGCGTTTCTTTTACTACAAAAATAAAAAAGGATATATATGTATATATATATATAATAAATAAAATAAAAGGAAAACAAAAAAGAGAAGAAAAGAAAAAAAAGGGGGAAAAACTAGTAAGAGAAAAATGCCGGAATGACGCATGCTCTCGTAGCAAACATATAGTAATCCACTTAACTGTATAGGTGCATCATGCCCAACGTGAGATTAACTACCTATTATTTGCTGCAGAATTAACCGTGCGTTTGTCATTAAGCATTTTTCCCAGGGTTTTTGAAAAGACGGTTGGTTTGGTGAAAGTCTGGCCTCGCACTCATACTTCACGAGATCAAGGAAAGGTGTTCAACTACCTATTGTTAGGACCAGAAGCAGTACTCACACTTACTTCACCAGGTCAAAAGGAAGTGTGGAAATGTCTTCGGAAATTCCATTGCAAACAGTCCCCGTCTCTGAGGAGAGCTCAATCTCAGCCGTCCTCACACCTGAATCCGCAACTGCGGAGGAAAATAGAATCCTACGGCTCCGCATGTTGGAAATGCTGGATGACTGGAACAATGGGAAAGAGCCGCCAAGTGTCGTCCCCGGATTCCCTGAACTATTCTCCAGGTCAAGTGGGACTTCTAATATTCCCATAAATTACCCTGCTACCCCATTTGGGTACCCAGCCACCTCCGCCTTCTCTGCAGGATCACCGTCTGAGCCTCATCCCCGAATGTCGGCCAATGATGCAAGCATGAACATCTTTACTGCATCGCCTTGCCCAGCTACGGCACAGCCTGCCACGTACAAGCCAAGCCTTGACTCATCCTCTTTTACATTCCAAGCACCGTCGTTCTCAATGGAACCAAATAGGTTCGCTACCAGTACTAATCCTCTACCGCCTCAGTGCGAGCTTGTACCAGGGCAGGATCAGAACCCCAGAGTTGTAGAACAAAACGAGATGGCCAAAAGGATGAGAAGCCTTGAGCAAAGTCTGAAGAATATGCAAGGATTGAGCGGGAAAAAGAGCGTCTCTTACGCCGACCTATGCATGTTTCCTCACATACACCTGCCAACGGGTTTCAAGACCCCCAAGTTTGAGAAGTACGATGGGCACGGTGACCCCATTGCACATCTTAAGAAATACTGCAACCAATTGCGGGGAGCCGGCGGAAAAGAAGAACTGCTAATGGCATACTTTGGGGAAAGTTTAGTAGGGATAGCTTCGGAATGGTATATGGATCAGGAAATGTCCCGATGGCATATATGGGATGATCTCGCCAGAGATTTTGTAAAACAATTCCAGTATAACATCGACATTGCGCCAGACCGAAACTCTCTTTCAAATTTGAAGAAGAAGCCTTCAGAAAGCTTTAGAGAGTATGCTATTAAGTGGCGTGAACAGGCGTCGAGAGTGAAGCCTCCCATGGATGAAGTGGAAATGGTCACTACCTTTCTCCAGGCTCAAGAGTCTGACTATTTCCAGAACATGATGTCGGCCATGGGTAAGCCATTCGCTGAAGCGATCAAGATTGGAGAGATGGTGGAGAACGGTTTGAAAACGGGAAGGATTTTGAGTCAAGCGGCCATAAGGGCAACCTCCCAGGCCGTCAAAAGTGGGTCTGGAGGAACAACAAGGGGGAAGAAGAAAGAAGAAACGACTATGGCAGCCTCTGAAGCAAGGGAGTATCGTCATCCCAGGCCCCATTTTCCGGGAAGAGCCCCACAACACTATTACCCCCATTCAAATTCGGCATATGCTCATCAACCTTATATGGTCATGAATGCCCAACCTTATAACCATCCACCACAACAAGCCAACCGAGGCCCAGCTCCACCTCCCAGAAATCAGCCTCACTACCGCAACCACTATAACCCACAACCCCCGCAGAATAACTACCGCCCCCAAGAGCCACCTCGACGGCGGACTTTCACGCCCATCGGTGAGCCATACTCAAGTTTGTTCCCAAAGTTGGTCCAGTTGGGTTTCTTGCAACCCATCCCACAAACAAGGCAAAACCCGACATCTCCTTCTTACAAAGCCGGAGTCAGATGCGCCTATCATTCAGGGGCCGAGGGACATGATACAAACGACTGCTGGTCATTGAAAAGAGTGGTCGAAAATTTGATAGAGCAGGGAAAAATAGTGCTAAGGGACGAGGAGATCCCGAATGTAACAAACAACCTATTGCCCGCTCACAATAATGGGCCGTTGATCGGCATGATTTGTGAAGACAAAGAGTTCGACCCTGCTTTGAAAGCCATAATTGCCATTGTCAACACGGGGAAGAGGCCTGAAATAGACCAAAAATCAGAAAAAGGGGAGGAGGCCAAGGTCGCAGAGAGCAAGTCTGAAAAGAAGGTGGAAAAGAAAGTGGTACCAGCAAAGGGCGGAGTTCTTTACGTACCGCGAGGTCAAGCTGAGAAGACGCAGAGATCCGGGATCAAAAAGACAAAACCTATGTATGTGCCAAAAGGGGCCTATGTGGTCCGGGGGACGATTCAACCACCTCGGCTGAATGAGCCAGTGGTTATCGGACGCGTGCCACAAAAGCCAATGACCAACCCGACCACAGTGCCGTGGAATTATCAAAAGACCTTGGTGATGTACAAAGGAAAAGAGGTCGTGGGAGAACTTCCGGAAAATACTTTCATCAGAGGGTACTCAAATACCCAAGAACTGAACAACGCCACACAAAGGCGCTTTCCTCCGAAGAAGCCTGTGAGTATTGAAGAGGCGGAAGTGTTCTTCCAACAAATGAAGATGCCGGATTACGAAGTGATAGATCATCTGCGCAAGCACCCTGAGCAGGTGTCCATGCTATCATTATTGACAAGGTCGGCCGAGCATCAAAAGATCTTACTAAAGACCCTGAATAAGGCATATGTGCCGGTTGAAACCTCGGTTGAACAATTAGAGCGGATGACAGAAAGATTCTTCGCCGTCAACCAAATCTCCTTCAGCAAGAAAGATCTACCCCCGGAAGGAGCAGCACACAAAAGGCTTTGCATTTAACAGTCAAATGCGAGGACTACTATGTCAAGCAAGTAATGTTGGATAGAGGTTCAGGCGTTGACATTTGCCCGCTCTCCACGCTACAGAGAATGGAAATTGGGACCGGAAGAATCCGACCCAACAATGTCTGCGTAAGAGCTTTCGATGGTATCAAGAGAGACACCATGGGAGAAATAGACCTGCTGCTGGTCATAGGACCAGTCGAATTTCGAGTCACTTTCCAAGTGATCGACATGGACACATCTTACAATTTCCTCCTTGGCAGGCCTTGGATCCATGCGGCAGGAGCCGTGCCTTCTACTCTTCACCAGATGGTGAAGTTCGAGTATGAAGACCAAGAGATCGTGGTCCATGGGGAAGACGAACATGCCATTTATCGGGACCCATCCATCCCGTATCTTGAACCAAGAGAAGGGAGCGAGCATACGGTCTATCAAGCTTTCGAGGTGGTATTGGCAGAGCAGCACGAAGAGGGAGTACCTTGCCCCCAGCCTTTCTTGTCTAACGCTTCGGTTATGGTGGCCAAAGAGATGATCCGACACGGATTTAGGCCAGGGAAGGGGCTTGGACGAACCCTTCAGGGAATGACGGAACCCATTACTTTACCAGTCATCAAGAAACCTTTTGGACTAGGTTTCAAACCTACTCCAACAGACGAAAAATGGGCAAAGAAAAGGAGAAATGAGGGCTGGAAGTTGCCTCAACCACTGCCAGATTTATATGCGACTTTCGTCAGGCCAAGGTACGTTGAAGAAGAAGATGATGAGGTCTTCACAGCTGAGGAAATCGAGGAAATATGTGGGGCGATGAGAGAAATGCTCTACGAGGTCCACATGGTTCAACCAGGTGAAGGCACAAGCACTGCTGAGATGCTGTACATGGGACCGAATGCCCAACTTCAAAACTGGGAGGCCACGCCATTCCCGACTAGACGGAAGTCCGGGTAGATCTGCCCTGCCACCTTTCCTGTATCACAAGTCATCTCCGGGACATAACTTGAACGTTTTCTTCTTTTCAATTGTTGTTTTGAATTCCCAGTTGTAAACATTGTTGTCTTCCAACTTTCCAAAGAAAATATACAAAAAAAAATCATCATTGCTTTCCTATTCTTTCTTTTGCTTTGATTTTTTATTAGTTTTCCTTTTATCTTCCTTTTCAGTCCTAATAATGCGGCTTTGAATATGACATGCTTGCGGACTTCACGCCCAGACCACAATGAGCTATTTAATTGCGAATTAATGAACCCAGAACCAGAATATGATGCGGAAGAGGCTTTTAGAGAGATAAACCGAGAGTTGGAATATTTTGAGAATAAACCTAAGCCAAATCTGAACGACACTGAACCGGTAAACTTAGGAACCCCGGAAGAAGTCCGGGAGACCAAGATAAGCATTCACACGGACAAGAAAACGCGAGAGGCGATAATTCAACTTCTTCTTGAATTCAAAGACGTGTTCGCTTGGTCATATGATGACATGCCGGGACTAGGTGTTGATCTAGTGGTTCACAAATTGCCGATTCATCCTGATTGTCCTCCAGTTCAACAAAAGCAACGAAAGTTCAAAACTGAGGTCAGTGACAAGATTAAAGAGGAGATTACCAAGCAGCTGAAAACGGGAGTGATCCGGGTAGTCCAATATACAACATGGCTGGCGAATGTGGTTCCAGTACCGAAAAAGGACGGGAAAACTCGGGTATGTGTAGATTACCGAGATCTGAACAGAGCAAGTCCTAAAGATAATTTCCCGCTGCCTAACATCCACATCCTCGTTGATAATTGCGCCAAACACGAGATACAGTCTTTCGTAGATTGTTACGCTGGATATCATCAGGTGCTGATGGATGAAAAGGACGCCGAGAAAACTGCTTTCACCACGCCTTGGGGCACCTACTGTTATCGGGTCATGCCATTTGGTCTAAAGAATGCTGGGGCTACTTACATGAGGGCCATGACCGCCATTTTCCATGACATGATACATCAGGAAATAGAGGTGTACGTGGACGATGTAATAGTCAAGTCCAGGACGCAGGATAATCACATCCAAGACTTGAGGAAATTCTTCGAGAGGCTAAGGAAGTATGACTTGAAGCTAAATCCAGCCAAATGCGCTTTCGGAGTTCCGTCGGGCAAACTTTTGGGTTTCATCGTAAGCAGGAGAGGTATCGAGCTAGATCCAACTAAGATAAAATCCATCAGAGATTTGCCTCCTCCAAGAACAAAGAAAGACGTGATGAGTCTTTTGGGCAGGTTGAACTACATCAGTCGGTTTATTGCCCAGCTGACAAGCACGTGTGAGCCCATATTTAAGCTGTTAAGGAAAGATGCGGCGATTAAGTGGACAACTGAATGTCAAGAAGCCTTTGATAAAGTTAAAGAGTACCTTTCGAATCCCCCGGTCTTGGTCCCTCCAGAACCGGGAAGGCCACTTTTCTTGTATCTAACAGTCTTGGAGGACTCTTTCGGTTGCGTCCTCGGGCAACACGACATAACCGGAAAGAAGGAGCAAGCAATCTACTACTTGAGCAAGAAATTCACCGGCTACGAGGCCAAATACACTCTGCTGGAAAGGACATGCTGCGCTCTCACATGGGTTGCACAAAAGCTGAGACATTATCTCCAAGCCCACACTACATTCCTCATAAGCAGGTTGGATCCTTTGAAGTATATATTTCAGAAGCCAATGCCTACTGGGAGACTGGCTAAATGGCAAATCTTGCTTACGGAATTCGACATAGTTTATGTCACTCGCACGGTAATGAAAGCCCAGGCGTTAGCAGATCATTTGGCCGAAAATCCGGTCGATGAGGAATACCAGCCGTTGGATACCTACTTCCCAGATGAAGAAGTAAACACCGTAGAAATGATCTCGGAGGAAGCTCATGTTTGGAAGATGTTCTTTGACGGAGCCGCGAACGCCAAGGGTGTAGGGATTGGGGCAATTTTGATCTCACCTGCCGGTCAGCATTATCCCGCCACAGCTAGACTTCGTTTCTTCTGCACAAATAATACAGCTGAATATGAAGCCTGAATTATGGGCATACATATGGCAATCGATCAGGATGTCAAAGACTTACTGATTATGGGAGATTCTGACCTGATCATCCGGCAAGTTCAAGGTGAGTGGGAAACTCGGGATGTCAAGCTTATCCCATACCGACAACATGTAGAGGACCTCAGCAAGCGCTTTACCTCAATAGAGTTCAGGTATATTCCGAGGTGTCACAATGAACTGGCAGATGCACTTGCTACTCTGGCTTCTATGCTACCCTACCCGGGCAACGCCCACGTCGATCCTTTGGAAATCCAAATCAAGGAAAGACACGGTTACTGCAGTGTAATTGAGGCGGGATCAAATACGCAGCCTTGGTACCACGACATCAAGAAATTCCTGAAGACACAAGAATACCCCGAGCACGCAACTGGAGATCAAAAGAGGACCATTAGGCGACATGCAAGTGGTTTCTTTTTGAGCGATGAATTGTTATATAAGAGGACTCCGGACCTCAATCTCCTAAGATGTGTCGATATCGAGGAAGCGAGAAAGATCATGCACGAAGTACACGCAGGTGTGTGCGGACCTCACATGAACGGGTATGTCTTAGCGAAGAAGATCCTTAGAGCGGGTTATTACTGGATGACCATGGAAAAGGATTGCTTTAGCTTTGTCCGGAAGTGTCATCAGTGTCAGGTGCACGGTAATTTGATTCATGCACCTCCCACGGAACTGCATCCCATGTCCGCACCTTGGCCATTTGTCGCTTGGGGCATGGACGTCATTGGACCAATTGAACCAAAGGCTTCGAATGGACACAGGTTTATACTGGTTGCCATCGATTACTTCACAAAATGGGTAGAAGCTGTCACTCTCAAATCGGTCACTAAGAAAGCTGTGGTAGATTTTGTACACTCAAATCTTATCTGTCGTTTCGGTATTCCTGCGACTATCATTACAGATAACGCAGCAAACTTGAACAGTCACTTGATGGGAGATGTAAGCGAACAATTCAAGATAACGCATAGGAATTCCACGCCTTATCGGCCAAAGGCCAATGGTGCCGTAGAAGCGGCAAACAAAAACATCAAGAAGATTTTGAGGAAGACTATCCAAAGTTCCCGACAGTGGCATGAGCAGTTACCATTTGCACTATTAGGGTACCGCACTACGGTACGCACATCGGTGGGAGCGACGCCTTATCTTTTGGTTTATGGGACCGAGGCTGTAATACCGGCAGAGGTAGAGATTCCTTCGCTTCGAATCATTGTCGAAGCAGAAATCGAAGACAGCGAGTGGGTCAAGGCTCGACTGGAGCAATTGACGTTGATTGATGAAAAGCGGATGGCCGCAGTTTGTCACGGACAGTTATACCAACGAAGGATGGCCCGTGCTTACAACAAGAAAGTCCGACCCCAGAATTTCGAAGTAGGTCAGCTGGTACTAAGGCGTATTTTGCCGCATCATGAAGAAGCAAAAGGAAAGTTTGCCCCAAATTGGAGAGGCCCATACATCGTAAGGAAGATATTGCCGAGAGGAGCATTGTATTTGGGTGATATCGAAGGAAATGACCCCGACACAGCAGTAAATGCAGATGCAGTCAAGAGATACTACGTCTAGATCATACTCCAAGTGGCCCTGACACGATTGAAAATGGCGAAGGTTTTATTCCCCACTACTCCCCAAACACTACCCAATTCTCCCTACCAACTTCTGAGCCGTTTACAAAAAAAAAAGCAAAAACAGAACATTGATTGAGGCTTGAACTACGTTTGACTTGATTCCGAAAGGATATGTAGGCAGCCTCTCCCTGAGGTTCTGTCACACCAACAATAAAATCCCATCCACCCTGAAATTGAAAACCGGGGCACATCGAGTAGTTGAGAAGTTAGTATCACTACCCCTCTTTACCAAGCACGAGCCTTCAAATCAATTACCAAATATGGTGGGGAATCAATAAGCGTCACAAACGAAGACCGTCACACTCTGAATGGAGAGAGATAAAATGAGAGAGTCTCGGCGGTGAAAACCTTCGGGCACCACGAGGCGACGGGAGTAGAGAAACCAAAATGAGAGAGCTTGTTTAGTAAAAACTCGCAAAGAGTGCTATCAAGCGATGACAGGAAGAGAAATGAGAGAGGTCAGCCAGCGAAAACCCGCAAAGGGCGCTGTTGGCCGAAAAGGAATGACGCCACCCCAAGAAGGTCTCGGCAAAGTTCCACCGGTTTTGGAATCACAGATCTGTTCTGGTTCAGGAAAACGCAAGTTCATGGAAGGTCGGACGTCCAGTCCAAAGAGCATGTCATGTCATTTAAAGCCAGCGTTATCTTCCTCAGATAAGTCTTTCTCGTCCCGAAAAGGGTATTCCTTTTCTGATTTGTTTTCCCCTTCTTTGTTTCTTTTCGAATCCCTTTTGCATTTTAACCCCGAGTTCAGGACACACCGGAAAGAGCAGGTGGCATGTTTGTTTGCACGGAATCCCATCTCATGAAGGAAAGCACCTCATCTCGTTGATATGATTACCCAAGCATGATGAATCATGACGTCCCGGAGTAGAGGAAAAAGAGAGAAATCTTGAAATCTTCCCCAGCAAGTCCACCTTCGGACAAATCCCCACAGAGTCTCCCCCTGTACAAAACCCCACAAAGTCTCTCTTTTTGTACAATCTCCCACAAAGTATCTCAAGCAAAAAAAAAAAAATCCCTGTTGGAATTTCATCAGCACATCCCCAGCGAGTTCTTTTGTAAATATTCCCCAACAAGCTTACCCCAACAAACCCTGGGAAACACGTTTTGAAACCAAAACCCAGCATACCCCATTGTACAGAATCCGCACAAAGAATCCACTTTGTAAATATTTCCCCCACATAGCTTCCTCTTGTACAAGTTCCCACAGAACACCTCCAATAAAATCCCCGTTGAGAACCTTCAATCAAAACGGGACAAAAAGAAAAAAAGGGCCTTACGAGGCAAATCATCACAGAATCTGGAAATACAAGCCTGAGCAGTCTAAAGGTTTCGCCGTTCAATTCGAATCAATGGCGGGACTTCGCAACAGAAGTAAAGACGCAACGAAGCAATTGGGAACGATCAAGGTCACCAAACCGACCGTCATTTTCGAACTAACAATTGTTCTTTGTCTGAGAAGTTGAAACAGGTGTTAATCCAAGACAACCGTGCAAGAAGCAGGTGTCGCCCAAAGAAGGTGGTACACGGGTACAAGAAACATTTTGGCAATAAGGAATTCACTCGAAAGGTAGGTTTCCACGAAACTCCCTTTTTATCTTCTACTAAAACAAGAAAATTCAAAAAAAGAGGTCGCTTAACTTTGTCCCCAGCCAATCAGTATTAGGGTTTTAAACCCTAAACTGAATTTTCCTTTTAGTCAGCATTAGGGTTTTAAACCCTAAACTGAACTTTTCCCTTTCAGCCAGCATTAGAGTTTTAAACTCTAAACTGAGCTTTTCCATGCAATCAGCATTAGGGTTTTAAACCCTAAACTGAATTTTCCTTCTAGTCAGCATTAGGGTTTTAAACCCTAAACTGAACTTTTTCCTTTCAGCCAGCATTAGAGTTTTAAACTCTAAACTGAGCTTTTTCCATGAAATCAGCATTAGGGTTTTAAACCCTAAACTGAATTTTCCTTTTAGTCAGCATTAGGGTTTTAAACCCTAAACTGAACTTTTCCCTTTCAGCCAGCATTAGAGTTTTAAACTCTAAACTGAGCTTTTTCCATGAAATCAGCATTAGGGTTTTAAACCCTAAACTGAATTTTCCTTTTAGTCAGCATTAGGGTTTTAAACCCTAAACTGAACTTTTCTCTTTCAGCCAGCATTAGAGTTTTAAACTCTAAACTGAGCTTTTCCATGCAATCAGCATTAGGGTTTTAAACCCTAAACTGAATTTTCCTTCTAGTCAGCATTAGGGTTTTAAACCCTAAACTGAACTTTTTCCTTTCAGCCAGCATTAGAGTTTTAAACTCTAAACTGAGCTTTTTCCATGAAATCAGCATTAGGGTTTTAAACCCTAAACTGAATTTTCCTTCTAGTCAGCATTAGGGTTTTAAACCCTAAACTGAACTTTTTCCTTTCAGCCAGCATTAGAGTTTTAAACTCTAAACTGAGCTTTTTCCATGAAATCAGCATTAGGGTTTTAAACCCTAAACTGAATTTTCCTTCTAGTCAGCATTAGGGTTTTAAACCCTAAACTAAACTTTTTCCTTTCAGCCAGCAATAGAGTTTTAAACTCTGAACTGAGCTTATCCATGCAATCAGCATTAGGGTTTTAAACCCTAAACTGAATTTTCCATTTAGTCAGCATTAGGGTTTTAAACCCTAAACTGAACTTTTTCTTCCAGCCAGCATTAGGGTTTTAAACCCTAAACTGAGCTTTTCCATGCAATCAGCATTAGGGTTTTAAACCCTAAACTGAATTCTTCCTTTGTTCGGCGTTAGGGTTTCTAAACCCCAAACCGAACCTCTCCCCAGCTAGCCGGTGTTAGGGCTCCAGCCCTGAACTGAACATGTATATCCTCTTTCATCAATTTTATGAACTTCCTGGTGAATAATTAACGAAATTTTCCTAGTGAAACTGGGGCAGAAAATTTCGTTCGTTTGTTTGTTTTCTCCCGCAGGTCTGACCTCGAGCCACATGGATCGAAATGACCCACGAGATAAATCCCAGTTCGGAATCAAAGAAGAAAAAAGACAAAAGAAGATATCCCGAGATATCAGAGTAAAGGGAAAGCGGATCGACTCCAGCATTTGACTAAGGTCCTGAACTCTGCCAGTCACATTTTATTCGGTATCCCGGAGATTAAACAAGTCGCCGCAACTCGCAAGCATCAAGATTCAGATCAGAGTCTACAAGCAGAATCAGCTAAGACCCAAGATCAAGTCGTAAAAGAATCATAGATAGGAATCTTGTAACTAGCAGTTGACATACATATAAGTAGTTAGTTCAGTTTCTAATCTTCGTTTGGTTGTAATAAGGCGGTCAGTGACGTAGCAGTGACAACAACAGCAGCAGTAGCAGCAAGCATTGCAATCCCATGGTAGTCCCAGCTACCAAAACTTCCCGAACTACATTGACCTGATTCCTGTTTAGCCCAGGATATGTAGGAAATCTTTGAAGCAAGATTCAGTCAGATCTTTTAAAAAAACATGCTTCATACGGAGTGGTCTATAGGAAAAAATCGCTCATACACGCTCACTTTATCTTTGCACGAAAACCCTTCGTGTTTCCGAACAAAGAGGGGCAGCTGTGAGCACGTGATTTTTGTTTCGCACGACAATCGCTCCAAAAGGAAATAAAAAATAATAATTGGCCCTGCTGTACAAATTTTGGTTTCCTGTGCGGCACCTTGTTGATTTATTAGTGACTTCGGCCCATTTTTATTTATTTACTTTATTAAAACAAAATTCAAAAAATATATGTGTCCTGCATAATTCGAACCGTAATTCGGTCGTTGAATAGAAAATCACGAATGGGCATCTTCGTCCGTGATTTTATTTTGTTTAACTTTACCTGTTTTGAAATATGTTAGTGTGTGTGCAAATAATTGTATTGAGTGTGTGTTTAATTTTAATTTGATTTTTTGGCTTAGTTTTGTTTTAAAATAAATAAGAAAAAAAAAGAAAAAAAAAGAAAAAAAATATATTGAAAGGACCCCTTCCCTCCCGGACTTGGGCCAATTTAACAAAATTGGCCCAAACAAACAGCCCAAAACCCAGGCCTGCCCGGTCCAACACCACCTGATGCCCAGGGAATCCAAACGACGTCGTTTTGGTACAGGTTGATCTGGGCCGTTGATCTCAAATTGATCAACGGCCAAGATCAATTCCCCATAACCCACCAATAAACCTGACCCGTCTCACCCGGACCGACCCCAACCCTTTACCCTTGAAACGACACCGTTCCACTTAAGCTATCAGATCCAGACCGTAGATCTAGATTGATCTAACGGTCGAGATCAGCCGCCTATTCCATATATAAGCCTATAACCTTACCCTGCCCCCCCATCAGATACCCCAGCTCCCGTCTTCAACCTCATCCCCATCAAACCCTAGAGCCGCCCCTGTATCCTCCACCATGAAAACCGGCGGCATGGACGCCGGTGACCTTCCCCTTAACACCCTAGAACCCCCTTGCCATCCTGAGCATGAATCCATTAACCCTGTAGTTCGAATCCCTCCCCACCTTCTCGAATCTTCATTTGAAGGTTCGAGTCGAAACTCGATCTACACGGTTCAACCCTAGCTTCACACCAGATACTCCCCAGACCCCCCTCGTGACCAAACCATACTTGGTTTGGTCCGAATCTGATCAGGGAAGCCTGAATCCCAGATCTAAGTTTGAAAGGTTTTGTGTCCTTCGTCACTGGTTCATACCGGTTCAACCGAAGAGATTAAGGTCTAATGGACTTCAATCAAAGTGTTTCTCATCTGAGAAACACTTTGATTAAAGTCCATTCAGCCTTAAGAAAGTTTGTCCAAATCCAAGTTCAAACTGTTAAACTTTTCAAGTTTTAAGGTAAGTCTGCTTTCTTTTTCTTTATTTGTTTTTAGTCCGTATGATTTGTTTTAAAAGACTGTTCATATTTGTTTTAATTTTTATCAACTTTTGTTTGTCCACTTTGTTTGAACATCTGTGTTTGTCTGAATCCCTCTCCTCCTATTCTGATACGGCATGCGTATTGGTTGTATTCCAATTTGTACTGACTAACTGATTCCTCGAAGTACCATTCTATTTTAATCAGTATAAGTCGAGTCATGTGTCCCATACTTCTGAATGTCTGATTTTCGGCTACGATTGTGTACGTTAATGCTAATATAGTCGAGTCGACATGAGTCGTCAATTAGTTTCAACTGTCTGAGCATAGCAAATCGATTTGCTTCTGTCGAACATTTTTTGAATCAATTGAGAAACAATTTTGTTTACTTATAGCTGTTGATTTAGATCAGTAATGTAAAAGGGATGTTTGGTTTAAATGCTGAATTGGAGGGCATGTGCACTCTTGCACAACATTTGCATTGGTGCACCTCATGTGCATTGGTGCACCTCATGTGCTTTGTGCACAACCTGTGGCCTGCATAAAGGTCCTTGTTTAATTTTAAAATGGTTTGACAGCATATGCTGTCAACATATCCTACTGCCCATACTTGCTTTTAGTTAAATAAAATGGAAAAGCTAAATCTGCCAGGGAATGATGGGGTTTTTTTTATACCTAATTAACTAAAGTGGAACTGAAAAAGTTTAAAGGCACATGGGAGGGGTATGGTAATAGTCTGAACAGGCTGTTTAAAAGGGATAGTGTTGAGGCCTATAAGAGGGGGAGGTGAGGAGTTTAAGGGGGACTGGATTTTTTCTGAAGGTAAAAAAGAGACAAAAAAAAGGGGACTGACTTTTGAAGGTTTAAAAAGAAAAACACACTGTGAAGAGTTTAGGGAGGAGAGCTGGAAATACATACAAATAGATACACATAGACAGAGAGAGTTGAAGGGATAGAGGGGATACAACCAACAATCAGAAGCTTTTTCCTCCTATTATTACTGGGTTTCAGTTGTTCAACCTGTTTCTAATCAATTCTGATTCTTTGAAATTCCAGTTGTGTCTATTAGTCGAGTGTTTTCATTGGTTTACTACTGGTCTGGTCTGTTTGGATTTCTGTTTCTATTCCACTGGGTGTTGCTGCTATTTGGCTATTACTTTCTATTGGCCATATTTGCATCTCTGCACTCGAGCCTGTTTCTTGCTGCATTGTTTTGCCTGCTGCCATTCTGCCCTGTTGCTGTTGGTGCTGTTACTGCTGCTGCATTTGTTCATTGTTACTCTACTGATTTCCCTTTTTTCTTCAATTGCAAATATTCCCAGGTACACAACCTTTGAACCTTGTATTGTTGAAAGTTTGAAGTTGAAGCAGAAATAAAGAAATGAACACCAGTTTATGTTATAGCATTGGTGTAAAAAGATAGTTCGAATGTTGGTTGGGCTTGTATTCTTACTGTGAACTGCAAATATTCTGTATAAACTAGCATACATTCTGTTTAAGATGAACTGTTAGATAGCATGGCTCAATAGTAATGACAGTATGACATAGACAGCATGTTTTGATTTAGTATACATTCAGTTCAGTATAACACTTGTTTGATTTAGTATGACTGTATAACATAGAGTCATGGTAAGCATTGTATGTATTTTGCCTAGACCACTGAATTGACAAAACTGTGATACTGGGTCCGGGATAAATGTATCCCCAAACAAACTCCCATACAGTCGCACTAAGAGTATGGCTATGAATGCCAGTTCTCTTGTCAGTTTATTCGTTCCAATACAGGTTCGATACTGGGTTTCGGTACAGATTTTTATTTCGAAACGATGTAACGATTGTTAAGAAAAACTAATAATCATTTTTGAGTTCAATTAGTAGTAATTTTTCCTAATAAAACAGCCGATTCCTTTTATCAATTTCAAATAGGTTAGAGTGTTAAGAATAGAACTTGGAGGTCGTTAAACATAACTCAATATATGTTGTTAGTTTGTTTGCAATCTCACTTAGCGAATTAATAAGCATATTCACTTGTTGAAGACAAAGCATGCCGTAGCTCTCACCTCATGAACAATCAATCAGGTAATCAAACAAGTTTAGGTTCGGCAAACATAATAAGGATTCAGTCCGTATTTGTCTAAACCAGCAAAATTCGGCATCATCCTTCTCTTTAAAGATAAATGTAGTAAAAATGTAGTCCTTGTAGGGTACCCTTCCAAAATAATGAGACGAGCCTCGCCGAATCAAAAGGCAAATTGCGGGGCCCTCAATAATCGGTCATAATAAATACTTAGAATTTGGGACGGGCTGTTTAGTGAATTCCACTGCCCTCCCCGAAGACAATAACGCGTTAGATTCTTTAGGCGCGACTTAATCAAATTACATTCTTAAATTCGGGTGCGCATTTATGTGACCCAAATTCAAATCTCAACGGAGTCGAAATGTGTTAACAACTACGGGTGCATTGATTGTGACGTGGTTCGAGATACATTTTCACGACGTTGCAATTCTATAAAAATAAAATGATAATAATAAAAGCGGTTAAAACTTAATAAAAGCACATAAGTCACAACATGTATTTAAATCAGATATTTAGCCATTATAACAATTTAAGCGACCGTGCTAGAACCACGGGATTCGAGGGTGCCTAACACCTTCCCTCGGGTCAACAGAATTCCTTACTTAGAATTTCTGGTTCGCAGACTTCATTTGGAAAAGTCGAAATTTCCTCGATTTGGGATTCAAGATAAACCGGTGACTTGGGACACCAAAAGCCAAACCTTTCCCAAGTGGCGACTCTGAATTAAATAAATAATCCCATTTCGAATATTGTCACTTAAATTGGAAAACTCCCTCGCGCATTCTACCCTTCGGGGTGGGGCGCGCAAAAAGGAGGTGTGACAATAACTGTTGATTGTTTGTATTTGGCATTGTTTCGAAGATTGAAATGACGAAGGCAATTTATTCTGCTATCTAAACACTATACCCTCTATTCCCCCTTTTGAGCCGCATTTGTTTCTTTCATACCCCTCTTTTGGAATCAATAACAAAAAGGAAAGGAAAAGAAAGAAAAAGAGAAAAGAGAAAAGAAAAGAAGTGAAAAGAGAAAGTATAACAACAAGGAAATTCAGGTGTGAACTATGTTTGACCTGATTCCTGTTAAGGATACGTAGGTAGCCTCACGGCTCGGTCATAGTAAAATAAAATATCAAAAGATCCCCAAGCAATAAATTGGGGCATAAGTTGTACTTGAAATAAGAAATGTGATTCCAAGAGTTGTAATTTTAAACCCATGTCAAATTATTTTGAGCCTTTGATACCCTTTCTTTCTAACCCCATCCAAAAGCCCATATTACAGTCCAAAGAAAGACCTTCCGAACTGTCTTCGAGAGATGCCAAGTTGAGCAAATAGAGGTGATTCATATGAGGATAACGCTCTGGTCCAAGCAGGAAAAGTAATGAAAATGAGAGAGTCTTATGGGTGAAAACCCTCACGGGCACCATGAGGCGACGAAAGTTGAGAGAAAGTAAAAATGAGAGAGTCTTATCGGTGAAAACCTTCGCGGGCACCATAAGGCGACAAGGAATTGAGGAACAAACAAATGAGAGAGGTTTGTTGGTGAAAATACTTCAGGGCACTGCAAGTCAAACAAGGTCCGTAAGTTGGCGGAAAGTAAAATTGGGTTGTGGAAATCTTGGAGAACAAAGTAAAACAATTGGAAAGGAGATTGGTTAAATAGACTGGGTTAATTAATCCAAAATGCATACCATGATCATTGGTGCCAGTGACTCCACTCAGATAAGTTCCTTTTTCCTATCTCCAACAGTCATCCAAATTTGGATTTTCTTCTTTATTTTTAATTCTCAAAAATCGTCGCATTTCATTGCTGTTAATTTTTACTCCCCTAAAGCTCTTCCAAGGTTAGCCTTGTTCCAACAAATAAGAAGGAATGTTAAAGTATACTACCAAGATTCAGAATTGCACAAAGCAAAATACAGCTAGACATGCTGGAGATAATATGATGAAAAATGAGACATAGGGTGTAAGCAAAAGTGGAATCGGTGGAATGGTTCAGTAATGTCATGGGATATATACGAGTTTAGACAGAAGGTTCAGAAGCGAAAACAACAGTTAGGGATCCTGCATTTAAGGATCAATCACGAGGTCAAAACAGTCCTTTCGACCGGTTCAAGGCAGTTTGTTGAAGCAAAGCATGGCAAAGAGAAAACCCTCCCCAGCAAGAATGCCACAACTAACCACCACGTTTTAAACTGACAAGATTTTCTTTGATTTTAAATAGGGGCAAAGATGACATTTATTTCAGGAAGCACCCTGTGAGGGAGGCAAGTACCATGCAGGTTTGAACGTATAAATTTTCAGGACCCTCCTGGAAAATGGAATTTAGTTTAAAATTTAAAACAATCATGAGTAGCAAGATCTAGTATAAATGTACCCCCAAAAGAATATAAGTTGGCTTTAAAGCTTTTATTGCTAGGATAGGTTTTAATTTGAAGTTTTCAGGACCCTCCTGGAAAATGGGACCTAGGTTAAACTTTAAAACAATCATAAGTAGTAAATATAGGACAAATGTGCACCAAAAGAAATATAAGTTGGCTTCAAAATTCGCGTAAGTTATCAGGACCCTCCTGGATAATGGGACATAGCTTTCAAATTCTTAATAATATTTGGTAATATGATTCAGTTTAACACTCACAGATGCGCCCAGCTACCAAACTGGGGTAGAAATTTTTCTTTTATTTTTTCTATTTTTGTTGAAATCAGGCGTCCACCTGGAGACAAGGAACAACAGTTGAAGTATCAGCAATCAAACGTCCACCTGAAGAACAAGGAAGAATAGTCGAAGTATCAGCAATCAGGCGTCCACCTGGAGAACAAGGAACAACCGTTAAAGATTCAGTAATCAGGCGTCCACCTGAAGAACAAGGAACAACAATTCAAGTTTTAGCAATCAGGCGCCCACCTGGAGAACAAGGGAGTACAATTCAAGTTTCCACTTTCAAGTTCTTACTGATATTTGGTAACATGATTATATATGCCCATCTACCAAACTGGGGCAGAAATTTTTCTTTGCTTTTGTCTATTTTGTTGAAATCAGGAGCCAACCTGGAGAACACGGGAATACAGCTCAAGTTTCAACAATCAGGAGCCCACCTGGAGAACAAGGGAATACATTTCGAGTTTCAGCAATCAGGAGCCCACCTGGAGAACAAGGGAATACAATTCAAATTTCAAAGTAGTCAGGAGCCCGCCTGAGAACGAAGGGAAGAAGCAATTCAAATTTCAAATAATCAGGAGCCCGCCTGGGAAATAGAGGAAAGGAAACGATAGTCAAGGGAAGACATTTAAAAGGTTCAGCAATCAGGTGCCCGCCTGAAGAAGAAGGGAAAGCATTTCAAAGAATACCATTCAAGTCAGCCACAAAGGAACTTCTGAGGAAAATACAAGTCAACGAGGCAACATCAATCACAAGATCAAGTTTGAAAATAAATCTTTGTAAGGCATAGATTATAGCTTAGTCTAGCTTCTTCATTTTGTCATGGTGTAATAAGGAGGCCATAGGCAGTATCAGCAGCAGCAACAATAGTAACAGTAAAACCGCAGCTTCATGGTAGTCCCAGCTACCAAACCTTCTCGAACTACATTGACCTGATTCCTTTATAGCCAAGGATATGTAGGAAACCTTTGAAGCAGAGGTTCGGTCAAATCTTTCAAAAAATGCTTCACACGGAGTGTTCAAACAGGCAAAAATCGCTCGTATCCGCTCACTTTATCTTTGCACGAAAACTCTTCGTGTTTCTGGACAAAGAGGGGCAGCTGTGAGCACATGATTTTTGCCTCATACGAATTACTCCAAAAGAATTCCCAAAATTAGGTCTTTTCTTTAATTATGTGTTATTTTTTAAGAATTATTGTGTGATTTCCCTGATCGTTTGCATATATTTGTGTGCATGTTTAATTTTATTAATGCATTAAAAATACAAAAATATAGCATTTGCATTTAAGATTTGATTTTTACATTTTTTTGGAATTAATTAATAATTAGGTGTTTTACAAAAATGAAAATTCAAAAAAAATAATAATAACATATTTTTGTAATTTTAGTCAAATTGTGTGATTTTTCTTTTAATTTGGCATTTAATTATTTGTGATAATTATTAGTTGGAGTTAATTAGTATTTTTAATTTAATTTGGTGTTTTTATAATTTAATTTAAGATTTTGGTTTTAATTTTTGAGAAAAAAAAAGGGAAGAAAAGAAAAGGAAGAGAATTAAATTAAAATTGGGCCAAATTCAAGTTAATTTAAGAAGCCCAAAACCAAAAGCCAGCCAAACTCAGCCAAAAACCAGCCCAGACCCGTCCCAACCCGGTCCGCCTTTACCAAAACCAAACGATGTCGTTTGGACGCGCTTTGATTAGGGCCGTCAATTTTATTTGATCGAACGGCCCAAAGTCTTGCCCATCACCCGTATCCGACCCATTTCATCTGAGACCGATCCGGTCTTCAGCTCACTCAAACGACGTCGCTTCATTTAGTCAGATGATCCAAGCCGTTGATCTCGTTTGATCGAACGGCGTGGATCCGATTCCACCTCAATATATAAAAATCCAAACAAACACCGCCCCCTCAGAACCCCCCTCTCCCCCATCTTGTCTATCGTCTCCCTCACCCAAAACCCTAGAGACCAGCCGCCACCATTCCCCACCGCCTTCCGGTGGCGGCACCGGCTCCGTTCCTCTCCAAAATCACACTTCATAACCACCCCAACCCCCTCTTTCCAAATCCTCGATCTTTTTCCCTCGAATCACCCTAGTACTTCTCGAATCTTCAATCGAAGTTGTCCGGTCCAAAAATCTCCGAACCCTAGCCTACCCAATCGACCCTAGTTTAACACCACACAACCCCCATGACTCCCTCATACCAAATCCATCAATGGTTTCCTTCGAATCTGAGCAGAACTCATCGAATTTTAAATCTAGGTTCAAACCTAAAAGTTAAAAATCAGTTGAGCCTGAGGACATGCATCAATCCAAGCCTCTAGTTTTGTGATTATAAGGTCGACTCACTACAAAAACCGATGTTGTTCATTTGTTCTTGATAAAGAACAAATGATTTGCATCAGTTTGGGGTGAGTCACAGTATCAAAGCCAAACCCAAGTTCGAGCCTGTCCGGTGAGTTCTGTCTTAATCTTTGTTTGTTTACATTAGTGTTATTCTGATGTTCGTCTTCCTCATCTCTTTTTCTTTTCCTGATCAATTTCAAATGAAATTCGATCAGTACTTTGGTATAGATTATTCTGTTCATTGTTTGTTTCCTTAAGATTGTTTTCGTAGATTTTGTTTCATATAATTGGGATATCAGTAGACTTTGAAATTGTATTTCGTTTAATCACTTAGTCAGAGTAATTAGGATCAGTTCAATAATTTGGTTTAAATTCTTGTTTAATTGTGTCGATAAGAACTGATTAATATAAGTAATTCAAGTGTTTACCTATTTAAGAAGTTTCTAGTGGATAGTAGGGTTAGGATTGCACTAATGGATTAAATAATTAAGTGGATAATTGAGTGGACAATGGAGTGGAGGATTAAAGAAATGAAAAGTTAAATTTGTAGTGGAAAATGCACTAATTGAATGCCCATTTAAGGGAGCTGAAATTCAGACAGAAAGAGGACAGAAGAGAGGGTCTAGTACTTTGAAAATAGAGAAATATACACTGAGAGAGATTGGAAGAAGGACATTCTAAGAGAGATATAGGAAGAGAGATACACAGAAATAGATACAGAAATCAAAAAAAAATCAGAAACGATTGCAGAATTTCAGAAAAATACACTGTTTCATTGAGTCATTTGGTATTTTCTGAAGTTTTCCTCTAGTATGGAAGAAATTTCTGGTTAGCTGATAATAAAAAGGGTTTAAGTCGAGTCTGGTTTGGGGTATGCTGATTCATTAAGACTGAAATTAGGGTCTGGACTATTGTATCGCATCTCTTGATTTCAAAATTAGTCTGCTGGTTTACTTTCTGGTGTTGAACACTACTGCAGATGTTGGTTACTGCTGATGCCTCATTTTTCTACATCCTTCTTTCATTTCCAGGTACACGTCTATGAACTCTATTCGAATGTAAAGCTTGAGGTGGGAATCAAAAAATGAAATCTGGAGCTATGAGTCGTATTCAATTTAAGTTTTAAAATAAGAATAAACATGCTTGTCTACTTTGTCTTGCTATAAATTTCCCTTGCTGCCTCTCAATTGTGAACGATGGAATCAACCTTTAATCTACGAATGTCATACGACATGGTAGCCTAGTCTAAATGTTTACCTTATTATAAGTTCTTTATATGCAGTTATTTTGCTATTCAATTGTTTCGAGTTGGACTGGTTTAGATATTGTTGACACAAGATCGTTTATTTCACGAACTATTAGATCTGATTGAAATTTGGTGTTTACATTTAACTTGCCTAAGTTTTGTATAGCAGTTTCTGGTACAGTTTTAGAACTCAAGCAAGTTGTTTGCTCTCAAAGAACTGTGATTCAGACTATGAGTTTACCGTTCGACGAATACCAAATCTGGTAAACTGTGGTAGAATTTATAACTTGGGACTTAAATTTTCACTATGCCATTTGGTCCAATATGGTTGCTGCATTTTGTGGCAGAAATGGATTTAGCAATGCACAAGCATTACTAGAAGTTGAATTCTGCATTAAAAATTGTGGATGCAGATTTAGCATGTAACAAAGGGTAAACTTAGGTTTGTATAGGCTTGTAAGTAGACACAAATTTGAGCCAGCTGTTTGGATGTGTGTTCGTTTATGTGTGACTATCCTTATAGAATTATTTAAAAGAATTGGGCCGGTTGGACCGCATGGGACAACTTACTAGGAAAGGGCCTTCATATTTGTATTGCTCCCCCCTCTCAATGGTCAAAAGGTTATGAGTAAGGTCATTGTTAGATGTTGGCTTCAGGGATTCGATCCTGAAGCCCTTGCCTGCAGCCAATGTCGCCAAACTATTTGGGCCCTTGGGCCTGAATATCATTGGGATATCTTCAGTTAGAAGAGTTTCCTCACGTTGAGATGGGTTTGTTTTTCCAGAAGTCTGGGCCTGTTTAATTCTGGCCCTTCCATCAATAAAATGGCTCAATGAAGCCTTGTTGATTGGAAGGGATTTCTCAAGTATTTTAGTGTTAAATAATTAGGGACTTGAAAAAATAGAAATTTGAGGCAAGTCATAGTTAGACACTTAGTAACAAATGGCTCTTGTGTTAATTTCATAATGTAGAGGTAAAAATAATAAATATTCGTAGAGAAACCTTTAGGCACGTTTAATATACTGTCGTGGTTGTGGACACATTCGCGTGACATGATTACAATTCTAAAGACAATTCGGAGTATGCTTTCGCGCAACTTCGAACAAATCTTCTCAATAAAAAATGGGTTTTCGGAGGTTATTAAATTAAATTAGCTCATATAGTCCGAGGCGCGCCGCCTACCATTTAATCGTACAAAAATGACAAATGTTCATAGTTTGTTTTAAGCATGTGCAACTTCGACCAAATTCATTTTTATAATAAAAAATGTTATTAATTTAATTATGTACACGTACGCGTGACATGATTCCTTACATACAAAAAATAAAATGAATATACGTACGCGTGATTCGTTTCAAGACAATTCTATAATTAAGCTAAAAGCGGTTATAAAAGCTAAAAATACACGATAAGTTTAAAACGTGATATAAATCAGATAATTAGGCCAAGTATAAATTGTTAAGCGACCGTGCTAGAACCACGGAACTCGGGAATGCCTAACACCTTCTCCCAGGTTAATAGAATTCCTTACCTGGATTTCTGGTTCGCTGACTGTAATACAGAGTCAAACTTTTCCTCGATTCAGGATTATACCGGTGACTTGGGACACCATAAATCTCCCAAGTGGAGACTCTGAATCTTTAAATAATTAATCCCGTTTCGATTGTCCTTTAATTGGAAAAAACTCCTTTACACTCCTTCCCGGGGGTGTAGGTAAAAAGGGAGGTGTGACAGTAGGTCATGATTTTGTCACCTTTGAGCCAGGTGTTTTCCCGTAAAATCTTTGTGTTTTTTATTTTATGTATTTTTTATTCCGCAAACAGTAGTAGTAAGAACACCTAGAAGAACCAGGTTCTTCTAGAACGAAAATTGGTTACCACAAATTGTGTGGTATTGACGTTTAGAACATCAGGTACGTATCGTGATTAACCTTGACTTGAGGTATTAGGACTTGTTGGTCTATTTGCTACGTGTTTTATGTGTGAGGACAACGTATATGTGAGGTGATGAGTATCTATGCGTTGTCATTTGGTTAAAGCATGTGGGTGGAAATTATTTCTTTGTATTATATTGTTTCGTTGATTATGTTTCCATACTTAGGTTTGATTATTACTTCTTTTAATAATTGTTTCGTACATAATTATTTCTTATTTAAAAAATATTGGATATTTTGAAAGTTGAGTTTGATATTGTGGCACTATAACTGAAGTAAAAAAAAAGTCGCCTTAATTTTATTATTCGGATTTGTATTATTGCTTGGTGAAGAAGAGAGTAAAGCGCGAAGGGTATTGTCGTGCCTTATTTGCATTTATTATTATATATTAAGAGATGTTGAGAGTAAAAGATGAAGGAATGCCATGAGTAAAAGAACAAAGAGTGATATCGTGCTATTTTATTTATGATATTAAATGGTAAGGACGAGAGTAAAAGCACAAAGAGTGATGACATGTCATCTTCATTTCATTGCCTTGATTGATTTTTGAGTTTGGTGATTTACTTGGTTATATCGTGGTTTACTTTGGAAGATGTTATTCGTGATTTGTAATTGCGGCCTTTATGTTATCTCCTCTTTCGCATGTCCCTTTCCAATTAATATTTTATCGTTCTTCTTATTATTTTGCTGATATATATATATATATATATATATGAGGTTAGGCTCGATACTTACGAAGTCGGTTGTAGTCACACTATACTTATGCATTTCTTGTGCAGATACTGGTATTGGTTCTAGTGGTGCTTAGAGGTCCATCTATTTGGATCACATTGCTTCAATGACTTGAGGTAGATTTGCTGGCGTTCGTAGACTTTGATATCCCCTTCCATTTTCTATCCTTAATGTTATCTCATTCGAACAGTTGTATTTATTTCAAACTATACTTGTAGACTTCTAGTTGCTCATGTACTTGTCACACCAGACTCTGGGGTTGAGTTAGAGCGCGTTATGTTATGGGTTTATTTCATGAATTTCAGCTTTAATCTTCGTTAATAATTATTATTATTCTGTTTTGAACTGTTTAATTATTAAATTGTCTAACTAATATTGGCTTGCGTAGCAAGTGGATATTAGGCGCCATTACAACCACGAGGTTGGATTAACGACTAGTTTAGAATTTTAATAGCCATAATAATCCTTTAATATATGTATACCGGCTATAATATTTCACTATAGGCAAGACAAATAATAATAATAATAATAATAATAATAATAATAATAATAATAATAATAATAATCTTTTTAAATAGATATTGCACAAGTTTCGCGTGTATTTCGTGCACAGGGGAGAGACCTATTTTGCCTTTTACCCCAGGTTTTGTCGAGTGAACTCAATCCATTATTCTTGCTCTATACTAGACCACTAGAATAACAATTCTTAATAGAAATTTTTATTATCCATATTACATTATAAACTTATTTATCTTTCTTATAGAAATAATTACTTAATTACATTGGCGTATATAATTTATCACTTATACGCAAAATAATGTCACGTCCTTCATTTGGTGATGCACGCTGATGAACTGCTTTTCCATGAGATATTTGCAAAATGACCTTCCCACGCTAGTCATATTGCAGAAGATGACATAGATGAGCTGCCAACTACTTACCTCCCGTTAGAAGAACCGAAAATCGGGGCTGGCTTTCTCCATGACTGCAACTAGGCCACCACTATATCCAGGGTTCGAGTTACAGGCTAAAGTGAATTTTGACTTAAGCCAAAAGACTTAGTATGCAATGAATCCAGTAATTACTATATTTAAATAACAAGTGAGCAAATAATAATGAAATTCGTGTTAAACCGTTAAAAACTTCATTGGCAGCCAATAAAAAATTTTGAAGCTCTGACTTCAAAAATCGAATATTTTGAAATTGTTATTTATTTGGATTGGGTGTTGTTGTAAATGATTGGGGATATCCTTTGAAATTTATATCTCATTTTTGAACGATTTTGATGAAAATTTGAGTTGATTTTAGTTGGAAGTTCAGATTAAAACTCGAGGTTCTTTTTATTCACAATGAAACATCTAAAATTGTCCATTTCTCTGATGACCCAAAAGGTCATCACTTGTTTTAGAAATAAATTCAGTGTTCCAAGGCCTAAAAACCTCCTTTTTTACCTCACCTTGACTTGCGTGCGTGGTCCGGTCCTATATCCGGAAAGCCTTCTATGTGAAAATATGAGAAATAGAAATTTCTAGAGTTAAAATTTGATTATGGTTGACTTTGGTCAATATTTTGAGCAAACAGACCTGGATCCTTGTTCCGACGGTCCCAGGAGGTCCGCAGTAAAATATGGGACTTGGGCGTGTGCCCGGAATGAATTCCGAGGTCCCAAGCCTTAGAAATCAATTTTTGAAAGAAATCGATTTAATGAATTATCTAAGAAATGAAGAAAAGAATTAATGTTTGAAACTATTGGTATCGGGCCCATATTTTGGTTCTAGAGCATGGTACAAACTTGTTATAGTATTTAAAAGATAATTGTGAAATTTGGTGAAAAACAGAGTTTATTTGACGTGAGTTGGACTTTCGGTTGAAGAGTTATGATCTTTGAGTGTTCTTGATGAAAATGTTGAGTTTTGAGGTTTAATTCATGGTTTTACATGTTATTTTGATGATGTGACCGCACGAGTAGGTCCATATGATGTTCTTGAGTTAGTATGCACGTTTGGTTTGAAGTCCTGAGGGCTCGGGTGAGTTTCGGGTAGGTTCCGGGATATTTTAGGCTTAAAACATAGCTGTTGCAGGTTCAGAGAAGCTGCAGATCTATGAACCCGCCAGTGCGGTCCGCAATGTTTTTGTGCGATCCGCGGTGGAGGGATTTTGCAGTCGCACTCAATTTTGTGCGGTCCGCGGTGAGGAAGAATCCACAGATTCACTGGTCTGACTTCGGGAGCCTATATCTTTTGATCTACAAGGAATTGTAAAATGATTTAAAACTAAAGTTGTAGCCCTTCGTTCTAGTTTCCAGAAAGGTAAAGAAATCGCAATTTTGACATCTGTAGAGAAAGTTATGACTAAAATACTAAAGCATGTCACAGCAGTCAACATTCTCCGCGGTGAGCTCCGCGGCCGTAATCCTTTTTGTGTAGTCCGCGGAGAGGGTCTGAGAGGGATATATTTAAACGGGACTTTAAGTTATTTTTCACTTTTCAAAACCCCAAAAACGTAAGAGGCGATTTTCCAAATACTCTTTCTTCTCCATAACATTTGTAAGTGATTTCTAACTCATTTTCTTTACTCCTTAACTTCTTTTTCAAGATTTCATCCTAGAATCTAGGGTTTTCATGGTGCAATTGAAAATTTTGGATAAAAACTAAGAATATTGAAATTTGGGGATATAGACCTCAAACTGAGGTCGGATTCCAAAACCAATTATATATCCAGGCTCGGGGGTGAATGGGTAATCGGGTTTTGGTCCGAATTTCAGGTTTGGACCAAGCGGGTCCGAGGTCGATTTTTGACTTTTCGGGAAATACTTTAGAAAACTTAATTTCATGCATTAGAATTGATTCATTTAGCAATTATTAATATAATTAAGTAACTTGTGGCTAGATACGAGCGCGTTGGTGGTGGAATCAAGAGGTAAAGCGATAGTTGAGGCTTGAATTGTGTTTGTGGCATTGAGGCAAGTGTTTGGTCTAACTTAGCTTGAGGAATTAAGAGTTGTGTCCTATTTGCTATGTGTTATTTATTGAGTACGACGTAAAGGCATGGTGACGAGTATTTATACGTTAATGTCAAGCATGCCCATGAGTCTTATGTTATGACTAATGTGACTCTGTTTGTATTGTTCATGCCTAATGTGATGATTGTTATTATTGAGTAAGGTTTGTGGAAAGAATATTGATATTTGAAATTGAAGAGCGTTGGCTCAAGTTGAAAAGTGATTTGTGGAAGTATAATTGGCAATTAAACCTTATAGAGCATTGGCTCAAATTGTGAACCGAGTTGTAGAGTAAATGTGAAAAGAGTAGAGAATTATGATATTGTTCCTTTGCGGGGATGTTGTTGCTTTTAATATTGTTTCGTTGTCAGGATTTTATTATGATTCATTTATTTCCTTGCCCTTATTGGTTGTGTTTGTTGTTTGGGTGAGGAAGAGTGTAAAGTATGAAGGGTGATGTCGTGTATTATTTTGGTGATAGAGCGTTAAAGCACGAAGGGTGATGCCGTGTAATGTGAGGAAGAGTGTAAAACACGAAGGGGGATGCCGTACCGCACAATGTACCATACTGTGCCGATTATATTTATTTTATAGTGAGGATGAGAGTAAAGCACGAAGGGTGATGTCGTGCAGTTTATATTTATTTTATGGTGAGGATGAGAGTAAAAGCACGAAGGGTGATGTCGTGCACTTGTTTGATTTCTGATTCTTGTTGATAATTAAGTTATGGTGTTCCTTATATGTACCTACTATTTTTCTGTTATCATTTGATGTTTCCCCGCAGCATGCTTCCCCCTCCCATCCTTAACTATACATACCTGCTACTATCTTTCCGTTGTATATGAAACAACTGCATAGCTTTATTTGGTAGTTTGGTCCTAGCCCTATCACTACTTCACCGAGGTTAGGCTAGGCACTTACCAGCACATGGGGTCGGTTGTGCTGATACTACACTCTGCACTGTGTGCAGATCTCGGAGTAGCAGCATTAAGACCTTAGCTTAGGTGGCTATCTTCAGTCCAGTCGGAGATTCCGAGGTAGTTCTACAGGCGTCCACAGGCCTTGGCATCTTCTCCTATCCTTTTAGTCAATTTCTTCTCATATTTCAGAGACAGAATTGTAATAAATCTGTCAGACTTTTATATGTAGTATTCCTAGACAGTCTATGGAATTGTGACACCAGTCTTGGGTAGTTCTTTTATTGATTGGTATTGCCATCATTCTTAAATTATTACATGTCAGTCTTCCGCTTGTTTAAATTCCACTGTTTATAAGATGTTTGTTTCATAATTGTTAAAGGATTAAAATGGGAAAAGGGTAATTTGTTCAAACAGTTGGCTTGCCTAGATTTCATTAGTAGGTGCCATCACAACTCCCGAGGGTGGAAAATCCGGGTCGTGACAAGTTGGTATCAGAGCTCTAGGTTACATAGGTCTCACAATTCATAGACAAGCTTAGTAGAGTCTGAGGGATCGGTACGGAGACGTCTGTATTTATCCCCCAGAGGCTACAGAGTTAGGAAAAACTTCACATCTATTCTTTCCTATCGTGCGGTTTGGTTTCTCAATATTGATTAAATATCTACTCTGTTCTTTCGTAGATGGCAAGAACACAAACTTCCTCATCCACTGATCAGCAGCCCGAGCCTCCAGTAGCAGCTCCCACGAGGGGGCAGAGGGTAAGGACGAGGTCATGCTAGAGGCCAAGGTAGGGGCAGAGCTCAGCCCAGAGCAGTAGTCCCAGTGGCAGAGCCTCAGGTCGAGTTTGACGAGGAGGTTCCAGCCCAGGTAGTTCCAGTAGGACCAGCTCAGGTCCAATAGGGGTTCATTGCTATCCCAGTACTCCAGTATGCTCTGGTCCATCTAGTGGGCATTATGGCGAGTGTCACCTAGGCAGGCTTGCTTCCTGTAGTACCAGTCATCTCTCAGGCTGGAGGAGGAGCCCAGACTCCTGCTATTCGCACTCCGGAGCAGGTGGCTCCCCAGTTTCAGACTCCAGTAGCTTAGCCAGTTGGAGTAGTTTAGTCGGGTCTGGTAGCCCAGGCCGGTGATGGAGCAGCCATGACTGCCGATGCCTTGTGGAGATTGGACAAGTTCACCAAGATCTTCACTACTATTTTCAGCGGTGCATCTACTGAGGATCCCCAGGATTATCTAGAAAGCTATCACGAGGTTCTCAGGAACATGGGGATAGTAGAGACCAATGGGGTCAATTTTGCTACTTTTCGCATATCTGGATCCGCCAAGACTTGGTGGAGAGATTATCGTTTTGCTAGACCGGCCGGGTCACCATCTTTGACTTGGGATCAGTTTTCTTAGTTGTTTTTGGAGAAGTTTCTTCCTGTCACTCAGAAGGAGATCTATCGGAGGCAGTTTGAGCGACACTAGCAGGGTTCTATGACTGTCACTCAGTACGCGACCATGTTTATTAATTTGACCCATCATGCTCTACTTATACTTCCCACTGAGAGAGAAAGAAAGTGAGGAGGTTCATTGAGGTACTCATTCAGCCTATTCAACTTCAGATAACTAAGGAGACGGGGGTGAGATTTCTTTTCAGGAAACCGCCAATGTGGCTAGGAGGGTTGAGATAGTTCTATAATAGGGAGGTGGTCAGGGGTCTGACAAGAGGCCACGTCATTCAGGAAGATACAGTGGTACCTCGTCTGGAGTCAGGGATTCGTATGGTAGAGGTCATCCTCCTAGGCCTTTTCAGTCAGCACTTCAGGTTTCTCACGGTGCTTTAGGTGGCCGTGGTTCTCATATGTAGTATTCTGACCAACAGTCCTATAGTGCATCACCAGCTCCTATCAGTACACCGTCGCTCCAGAGTTTTTGGGGTGGTCATTCGGGTCGTTAGGCTCAGCAGTCTCATCAGCCGAGGGCTTGTTATATTTGAGGCGAGATGGGGCATATTGCTAGATTTTGCCCTCAATCATCGAGCAGTTCTCAGCATCAGGGTTTGCGTGCAATGGTTCAGAAACCGAGTGTTCCACAGCCCGTTCAGCCAACTAGAGGTGGAGGTAGAGGTACTAGAGGTGGAGGTAAAAGTGTTAAAGGTGGAGGTCATACCGCTAGAGATGGAGGGCAGCCCCGATGTTATGTTTTTCCAGCCAGGCCTGAGGCTGAGGCTTCCGATGCAGTTATCACAGGGACCGTTCTGGTCCGTAGTAGAGATGCTTCAGTTTTATTTGATCCAGGATCTACGTACTCCTATGTGTCATCTTATTTTGAACCGTATTTAATCATGCCTAGTGATTCTTTGAGTGCTTCTGTATATGTGCCTACGTTGGTGGGTGAGTCTATTATGGTAGATCGTGTCCATCATTCTTGTATAGTTGTGATCGGGGGTCTTGAGACCCGAGTAGACTTGTTACTCCTAGACATGGTTGATTTTAATGTCATATTGGGGATGGACTGGTTATCACCTTACCACGCTATCTTGGACTGTCCTGCCAAGACTGTGGCCTTAGCCTTGTCGGAGTTGCCTCATTTAGAGTGGAGAGGGACTCCTGGTCATTCTACCTGTAATGTTATCTCATATGTGAAGGCTCGACTTATGGTCGAGAAGGGGTGTGTGGCCTATTTGGCTTATGTTCGTGATTCTAGTGCCCAGGTTCCTTCTATTGATTCTGTGCCTTTTGTTCGTGAGTTTCCTGAGGTATTTCCTTCAGACCTGCCGAGTATGTCACCCGACTAGGATATTGACTTCTGCATTGATTTGGCTCCAGGCACCCAGCCCATTTCTATCCCGCTGTATTGTATGGCCCCGCCTAAATTGAAAGAGTTGAAGGAGCAGTTGCAGGACTTGCTTGAAAAAGGTTTCATTAAACCTAGTGTCTTGCCTTGGGGTTCGCCCGTGTTGTTTGTTAAGAAGAAGGACGGATCGATGAGAATGTGTATAGATTATCGGCAGTTGAACAAGGTTACAATCAAGAATAAGTATCCATTGCCTAGGATTGATGATTTGTTTGATCAGCTTCAGGGTGCCAAGGTATTTTCGAAGATTGACTTGAGATCTGGCTACCATCAGTTGAGGATTAGGGCATCCAATGTCCCTAAGACAGCTTTCCGCACTCGGTACATGCATTATGAGTTCTTGGTGATGTCATTCGGGTTGACAAATACCCCAGCAGCTTTTATGAATTTGATGAACCGAGTGTTCAGGCCTTACTTGGATTCGTTCGTGATAGTCTTCATTGACGATATTTTGATCTATTCCCGTAGCCGGAAGGAGCACGAGCAACATCTGAGAGTGGTTCTTCAGACTTTAAGAGATAGTCAGTTGTATGATAAGTTTTCGAAGTGTGAGTTATGGTTGAGTTCAATTGCATTCTTGGGTCATGTTGTTTCAGCGGAGGGTATTCAGGTAGATCCAAAGAAGATAGAGGCAGTCAAGGACTGGCCTAGACCCTCATCAGCTATATAGATCCGGAGTTTCTTGGGATTGGCAGGAAATTATCGTCGGTTTGTGGAGGGGTTTTCATCTATTGCAGCCCAGATGACCAGGTTGACCCAGAAGGGTGCCTAGTTCATATGGTCAGACGAGTGTGAAGCGAGCTTTCAGAAGCTCAAGATAGCTTTGACTACGGCGCCAATGTTGATTTTGCCCATAGGTTCAGGGCCTTAGATAGTTTAGTGTGATGCATCTCGTATTGGACTTGGTATGGTATTAATGCAGGATGGCAAAGTCATTGCATATGCTTCGTGCCAGTTAAAGATTCATGAGAAGTACTATTCGGTTCGTGATTTGGAGTTAGCAGCCATTGTTCACGCGTTGAAGATTTTGAGGCATTATCTGTATGGCATGGCATGTGAGGTGTTCACGGATCACAAGAGTCTACAGTATTTGTTCAAATAGAAGGAACTAAATTTGAGGCAGAGAAGGTGGTTAGAGCTATTAAAGGAATATGATATCACCATCTTATATCACTCGGGAAAGGCCAACGTGGTAGCCGATGCTTTGAGTAGGAAGTCATCCAGTATGGGTAGTCTCGCGTATATTCCGGTCGGTGAGAGACCGCTTGCTTTGGATGTTTAGGCTTTAGCCAATCAGTTCATGAGGTTAGATGTTTCTGAGCTCAGTCGTGTGTTAGCTTGCACAGTCGCCCGTTCTTTATTATTAGAGCGCATCCGAGATCGGCAGTATGATGATCCTCATTTATGTGTCCTTAGGGACACGGTGCATCACGGAGGTGCCAAGCAGGTTAGAGATGATGGAGTTTTGAGGCTACAAGGTTGAGTTTATGTGCCGAATGTGGATGGTCTCCGGGAGTTGATTTTAGAGGAGGCCCATAGTTCTCGGTACTCTATTCATCCGAGGGCCGTGAAGATGTATTAGGATTTGTGGCAGCATTATTGATGGAGGAGGATGAAGAAGGACATTGTTGCATATTCGGCTCGGTGTTTGAATTGTCAGCAGGTTAAGTACGAGCATCAGAGACCTGGTGGTCTATTCCAGAAGATTGAGATTCCTGAGTAGAAGTGGGAGCGTATCACTATAGACTTCATTGTTGGACTCCCACGGACTTAGAGGAAGTTCGATGCGGTGTGGGTTATTGTTGATAAGCTGACCAAGTCTGCACACTTCATTCTTGTGGTAGTCTCCTATTCTTCCGAGAGGCTAGCTGAGATCTATACCCAGGAGATTGTTCGTCTTCATGGTGTGCCGTGTCTATTATTTCTGATCGAGGTACGCAGTTTACCTCGCATTTCTGAAGAGCAGTTCAGCGTGAATTGGGCACACGAGTTGAGTTGAGCACTACATTTCATCCTCAGATGGACGGGCAATCCGAGCGCACTAATCAGATTTTGGAGGATATGCTCCGAGCTTGTGTCATTGACTTTGGAGGCTCATGGGATCAGTTTTTGCCTTTAGCGAATTTTTCCTACAACAACAGCTACCAGACGAGTATCCAGATGGCTCCTTATGAGGCATTGTATGGTAGGCGGTGTCAGTCGCCGGTTGAATGGTTTGAGCCGGGAGAGGCTCGGTTATTGGGTACAGATCTGGTGCAGGATGCCTTGGACAAGGTTAGGATCATTCAGTATAGGCTTCGTACAGCTCAATCCAGGGAAAAGATTAATGCCGACCGTAAGGCTGGTGATTTGGCATTCATGGTCGGTGAGCGGGTATTGCTTTGGGTGTCGCCTATGAAGGGTGTGATGAGATTTGTAAAGAGGTGCAAGCTTAGCTCTAGGTTTATTATCCCGTTTGAGATTCTTGATCGAGTGGGAGAGGTGGCTTACAGACTTGCGTTATCGCCGAGATTATCAGCCGTGCATCCAGTGTTTCACGTGTCCATGCTTCGAAAGTATCACGGCGATCCATCCCATGTGTTAGACTCCAGCACTGTCCAGTTGGACAAGGACTCGTCATATGAGGAGGAGCCGATAGCTATTCTAGACTGACATGTTTGTCAGTTGAGATCGAAGAATTTCCCTTCTGTTCGTGTTCAGTGGCGAGGTTAGCCTACTGAGGCATCAACCTGGGAGTCCAATATGAGGAGCCGTTATCCCCATCTTTTTCCCGACTCAGGTACTTCCTTCTTATGTCCGTTCGAGGACGAACGATTGTTTTAGAGGTTGAGGATGTGATGACCCAAAAGGTCATCACTTGTTTTAGATATAAATATAGTGTTTCGAGGCCTAAAAACCTCCTTTTTTTTACCTCACATTGACTTGCGTGCGTGGTCCGGACCTATATCCGGAAAGCCTTCTATGTGAAAATATGAGAAATAGAAATTACTAGAGTTAAAATTTGATTATGGTTGACTTTGGTCAACATTTTAAGTAAATGGATCCGGATCTGTGTTTCGACAATCCCGAGAGGTCCGCAGTAAAATAAGGGACTTGGGTGTATGCTCGGAAATGAATTCCGAGGTCCCAAGCCTTAGAAATCAATTTTTGAAAGAAATTGATTGACTGAATTATCTAAGAAATGAAGAAAAGAATTAATGTTTGAAACCATTTGTATCGGGCCCGTATTTTTGGTTTCGGAGCCCGGTACAAACTTGTTATAGTATTTAAAAGATAAGTGTGAAATTTGGTGAAAACGGAGTTTATTTGACGTGAGTTGGACTTCTGGTTGAAAATTTATGAACTTTGAGTGTTCTTGATGAGAATGTTGAGTTTTGAGGTTTAATTCATGGTTTTACATGTTATTTTGATGATGTGAGTAGGTCCATATGATGTTCTTGAGTTAGTATGCACGTTTTGTTTGAAATCCCGAGGGCCCGAGTGAGTTTCGGGTAGGTTCCAGGATATTTTAGGCTTAAAACATAGCTGTTGTAGGTTCAGAGAAGTTGCAGATCTCTGAACCCGCCAGTGCGGTCCGCAATGATTTTATACGGTCCGTGGTGGAGGGACTTTGCGGCCGCACTCGATTTTGTCCGGTCCGCGGTGAGGAAGAATCCATAGGTTCTCTGGTCTGACTTTGGGAGCTTATATCTTTTGATCTACAAGGAATTTTAAAATGATCTAAAAACGAAGTTGTAGCCTTCGTGTCTAGTTTCCAGAAAGGTAAAGAAATCACAATTCGGACATCTGTAGAAAAAATTATGGCCAAAATACTAAAGCATGTCACAACAGTCAACATTCTCTGTGGTGAGCTCCGCGGCCGCAACACTTTTTGTGCGGTCCGCGGAAAGGGTCTGACAGGGGTATATTTAAACGGGACATTAAGTTATTTTTCACTTTTAAAAACCCCAAAAACGTAAGAGGCAATTTTCCAAACACTCTTTCTTCTCCAAAACATTTGTAAGTGATTTCTAACTCATTTTCTTTACTCCTTAACTTCTTTTTACAAGATTTCATCCTAAAATCTAGGGTTTTCATGGTGGAATTGGGAATTTTGGGTAAAACCTAAGAATATTGAAATTTGGGGATTTAGACCTCAAATTGAGGTCAGATTCCAAAACCAATTATATATCCGGGCTCGGAGGTGAATGGGTAATCTGGTTTTGGTTCGAATTTCAAGTTTGGGCCAAGCAGGCCCAAGGTTGATTTTTGACTTTTTGGAAAGAACTTTAGAAAACTTATTTCCATGCATTAAAATTGATTCATTTAGTAATTATTAATATAATTAAGTAACTTGTGGCTAGATACGAGCGAGTTGGTGGTAGAATCAAGAGGTAAAGCGATAGTTGAGGCTTGAATTGTATTCGTGGCATCGAGGTAAGTGTTTGATCTAACCTTAGCTTGAGGGATTAGGAGTTGTGTCCTATTTGCTATGTGTTATTTATTGAGTACGACGTATAGGCATGGTGACGAGTATCTATACGTTGGTTTCAAGCATGCATGTAAGTCTTATGTTATGACTAATGTGACTCTATTTGTATTGTTCATGCCTAATGTGATGATTGCTATTGTTGAGTAAGGTTTGTGGAAAGAATATTGATATTTGAACATTGAAGAGCGTTGGCTCAAGTTATAAAGAGATTTGTGAAAGTATAATTGGCAATTGAACCTTATAGAGCATTGGCTCAAATTGTGAATCGAGTTGTGGAATAAATGTGAAAAGGAGTAGAGGATTAAGGTATTGTTTCCTTGTCGGGACGTTGTTGCTTTTAATATTGTTCCATTGCCAGGATTTTATTATGATTCATTTATTTCCTTGCCCTTATTGGTTGTGTTTGTTGTTTGGGTGAGGAAGAGTGTAAAGCACGAAGGGTGATGTCGTGTATTATTTTGGTGAGAGAGCGTTAAAGCACGAAGGGTGATACCGTGTAATGTGAGTAAGAGTGTAAAGCACGAAGGGTGATGATGTGTCGTACGATGTACCATTCCGTGCCAATTATATTTATTTTATGGTGAGGATGTGAGTAAAAGCACGAAGGGTGATACCGTGCAGTTTATGTTTATTTTATGGCGAGGATGAGAGTAAAAGCACGAAGGGTGATGACATTCACTTGTTTGATTCTGATTCTTGTTAATAATTGAGTTATGGTGTTCCTTATATGTACCTGTTGTCTTTCTGTTATCATTTGATGTTTCCCCGCAGCATGTTTCCCCCTCCCATCCTTAACTGTACATACCTGCTACTATCTTTCCGATGTATTTGAAACAACTGCACAGGTTTATTTGGTAGTCTGGTCCTAGCCTCGTCACTACTTCGCCTAGGTTAGGCTAGCACTTACCAGCACATGGGGTCGGTTATGCTGATACTACACTCTGCACTGTGCGCAGATCCTGGAGTAGCAGCATTCGGACCTTAGTTTGGGTGGCTACCTTCAGTCCAGACGGAGATTCCAAGGTAGTTCTACAGGCTTCCGCAGGCCTATGCGTCTTTCCCTATCCTTTTAGTCTTTTTCTTCTCATATTTCAGAGATAGAATTGTAATAAATCTTTCAGACTTTTATTTGTAGTATTCCTAAACAGTCTGTGGAATTGTGACACCAGTCTTGGGTAGTTCTTGTATGGATTGGTATTGGCATCTATCTTAAATTATTACATATCAGTCTTCCGCTTGTTTAAATTCCGCTGTTTATAAGCTATTGTTTTATATTTGTTAAAGGATTAAAATGGGAAAAAGGTAATTTGTTCAAACAGTTGGCTTGCCTAGCTTTTATTAGTAGGCGCCATCACGACTCCCGAGGGTGGGAAATCCGGGTCGTGACATATAGGTAACAGAGCTCTATATTACATAGGTCTCACAATTCACAGGCAAGCTTAGTAGAGTCTGAGGGATCAGTACGGAGACGTCTGTATTTATCCCCCATAAGCTACAGAGTTAGGAAAAACTCCACATCTTTTCTTTCCTATCGTGCGGTTTGGTTTCTCAATGCTGATTGAATTTCTACTCTGCTCTTTCGCAGATGCCGAGAACATGCACTTTCTCATTCACTAATCAGTTGCCCAAGCCCCCACTAGCAGCTCCCATGAGGGGCAGAGGGTGAGGTCGAGGTCGTGCTAGATGTCGAGGTAGGGGCAGAGCTCAGCCCAGAGCAACAGCCCCAATGGCAGAGCCTCAGGTCGAGTTTGACGAGGAGGTTCCGGCCCAGGCAGTTGCAGGAGGACCAGATCAGGTCCCAGAGGGGTTCATTGCTACCCCAGTACTCTAGGATGCTCTGGTCCGTCTAGTGGGCCTTATGGAGAGTGTTACCCGGGCAGGCTTGCTTCCTGTAGCACCAGCCGTCTCTCAGGCTGGAGGAGGAGCCCAAACTCCTGCTACTCGCACTCTGGAGAAGGTGGCTCCCCAGTTTCAGACTCCAGTAGTTCATCTAGTTGGAGCAGTTCAGCCGAGTGTGGTAGCCCAGGCCGGTGATGGAGCAGCCATGACTACCGATGCCTTGTAGAGATTGGACAGGTTCATCAAGCTCTTCACTACCACTTTCAGCGGTGCATCTTCTATGGATCCCCAATATTATTTAGACAGCTATCACGAGATTCTTAGCAACATGGGGATAGTGGAGACCAATGGGGTCGACTTTGCTACTTTTCGCCTATCTAGATCCGCCAAGACTTGGTGGATAGATTATTATTTGGCTAGACCAGCCGGGTCACCAGCTTTGACTTGGGATCAGTTTTCTCAACTGTTTTTGGAGAAATTTCTTCCTGTCACTCAGAGGGAGATCTATCGGAGGCAGTTTGAGCATCTCTGGCAAGGCTTTATGACTGTTACTCAGTACGAGACCAGGTTCATTGATTTGGCCTATCATGCTCTACTTATACTTCCCACAGAGAGAGAGAGAGAGAGGAGGTTCATTGAGGGACTCATTCAGCCTACTTGACTTCAGATGGCTAAGGAGACGAGAGGTGAGATTTCTTTTCAGGAGGCGGCCAATGTGGCCAGGAGGGTTGAGATGGTTCAATCACAGGGTGGTCGTCAGGGGTCTGATAAGAGGCCTCGTCATTCAGGAAGATTCAGTGGTACCTCGTCTGGAGGCAGGGATTCGTCTAGTAGAGGCCATCCTACTAGGCCTTTTCAGTCAGCACTTCAGGTTTCTCACGATGCTTCCGTTGGTCGTGGTTCTCATATGCAGTATTCTAACCAGCTGTTAGTGCACCACCAGCTCCTATCAGTGCATCGTCGCTCCAGAGTTTTCGGGTTGGTCATTCAAGTCGTCAGGGTCAGCAGTCTCAGCAGCCGAAGGCTTGTTATATTTGCGGCGAGATGGGGCATATTGCTAGATTTTGCCCTCAAATATCAAGCAATTCTCAGCATCAGGGTTTCTGTCCCATGATTCAAGCACTGAGTGTTCCACAGCCCGTTCAGCCAGCTAGAGGTGGAGGTAGATGTGCTAGAGGTGGAGGTAGAGGTTAGGCCGCTAGAGGTGGAGACTAGCCAGCAGAAGGTCGTCCCAAAGATGTAGTCTAGGGTGGTGGGGTCCAACCCCGATGTTATGCTCTTCCGGCCAGGCCTGAGGCTGAGGCTTCCGTTGCAGTTATCACAGGTACCGTTATGGTCTGTAGTAGAATTACTTCAGCTCTATTTGATCCAGGATCTACGTACTCCTATGTATCATCTTATTTTGCACCGTATTTGATCATGCCTAGTAATTCTTTGAGTGCTCCTGTATATGTGTCTACACCGGTGGGTGAGTCTATTATGGTAGATCATGTCCATCGTTCTTATATAGTTGTGATCGGGTGCCTTGAGACCCGAGTAGACTTGTTACTCCTGGACATGGTTGATTTTGATGTTATATTAGGGATGGACTAGTTATCACCTTACCACGCTATCTTGGACTGTCATGCTAAGACTGTGACCTTAGCCTTGTCGGGGTTCCCTAGTTTAGAGTGGAGAGATACTTCTAGTCATTCTACCCGTAATGTTATCTCATATGTGAAGGCTCGGCGTATGATCGAGAAGGGGTGTTTTGCCTATTTGGCATATGTTCGTGATTCTAGTGCCCAGGTTCCTTCTATTGATTATGTTCCTGTTGTTCGTGAGTTTTCTGAGGTATTTCCTTCAGACTTGCCGGGTATGCCACCCGATAGGGAAATTGACTTCTACATTGATTTTGCTCCGGGCAACCAGCCTATTTTTATCCCGCCATATCATATGGCCCCGCCTGAATTGAAAGAGTTAAAAGAGGAGTTGTAGGACTTGCTTGAAAAAGGCTTCATTAGACCTAGTGTCTCGCCTTGGGGTGCACCGGTGTTGTTTGTTAAGAAGAAGGACGGATTGATGAGAATGTGAATAGATTACCAGCAGTTGAACAAGGTTACAATCAAGAATAAGTATCCATTGGTGAGCATTGATGATTTTTTTGATCAGCTTCAGGGTGCCAAGGTATTTTCGAAGATTGACTTGAGATCTGGCTACCATCAGTTGAGGATTAGGGCATCCGATGTCCCTAAGATAGCTTTCTGCAGTCGGTACGGGCATTATGAGTTCTTAGTGATGTCATTCGGGTTGACAAATGCCCCAGCAGCTTTTATGGATTTGATGAACCGAGTGTTCAGGCCTTACTTGGATTCGTTCGTGATAGTCTTCATTGACGATATTTTGATCTATTCCCGCAGCCGGGAGGAGCACGAGCATCATCTGAGAGTGGTTCTTCAGACTTTGAGAGATAGTCAGTTGTATGCTAAGTATTCGAAGTGTGAGTTCTAGTTTAGTTCAGTTGCTTTCTTGGGTCATGTTGTTTCAACAGAGGGTATTCAGGTAGATCCAAAGAAGATAGAGGCAGTCAAGGACTGGCCTAGACCCGCATCAGCTATATAGATCCAGAGTTTCTTAGGATTGGCATGCTATTATCGTAGATTTATGGTGGGGTTTTCATATTGCAGCCCCGATGACCAGGTTGACCTAGAAGGGTGCCCAGTTCAGATGGTCGGATGAGTGTGAAGCGAGCTTTCAGAAGCTCAAGATAGCTTTGACTACGGCGCCAGTGTTGGTTTTGCCTACAGGTTCAGTGCCTTATACAGTTTATTGTGATGCATCTCATATTGGACTTGGTGCGGTGTTGATGCAGGATGGTAAGGTCATTGCCTATGTTTTGCGGCAGTTGAAGATTCATGAGAAGAACTATCCAATTCATGATATGGAATTAGCAACCATTGTTCACGCATTGAAGATTTGGAGGCATTATCTGTATGGCATGGCATGTGAGGTGTTCACGGATCACAAGAGTCTGCAGTATTTGTTCAAGAAGAAGGAACTAAATTTGAGGTAGAGAAGGTGGTTGGAGCTATTAAAGGACTATGATATCACCATCTTATATCACCCGGGAAATGCCAACGTGGTGGTTGATGCTTTGTGTAGGAAGTCACCCAGTATGGGCAGTCTCGCGTATATTCTGGTCGGTGAGAGACCTCTTGCTTTGGATGTTCAGGCTTTAGCCAATCAGCTCGTGAGGCTAGGTGTTTCTGAACCCAGCGGTATGTTATCTTGCACAGTCGCTCGTTTTTCATTATTGGAGCGTATCCGAGATCGGCAGTATGATGATCCTCATTTCTGTGTCTTTAGGGACACAGTGCAGCATGGAGGTGCCAAGTAGGTTAGCTTAGGAGATGATGGAGATTTGAGGTTGCAGGGTCAAGTTTGTGTGCCTAATATGGATGGTCTCCGGGAGTTGATTTTATAGGAGACCCATAGTTCCCGATACTCTATTCATCCGGGCACCACAAAGATATATCAGGATTTACGGCAGCATTATTGGTGGAGGAGGATGAAGAAGGACATTGTTGCATATGTGGCTCGGTGTTTGAATAGTCAGCAGGTAAAGTACGAGCATCAGAGACATGGTAGTTTATTCCAGAAGATTGAGATTCCTGAGTGGAAGTGGGAGCGTATCACTATGGACTTCATTGTTGGACTCCTACGAACTCAGAGGAAGTTCGATGTGGTATGGGTTATTGTTGATAGGCTGACCAAGTCCGCACACTTCATTCATGTGGCAGTCGCCTATTCTTCCGAGAGGCTAGCTGAGATCTATATCCGGGAGATTGTTCGTCTTCATGGTGTGCCATATCTATCATTTCTGATCAAGGTACGTAGTTTACCTCGCATTTCAGGAAAGCAGTTCAGCGTGAGTTGGGCACGCGGGTTGAGTTGAGCACAGCATTTCATCCTCAGACGGACGGGCAGTCCGAGTGCACTATTCAGATTTTGGAGGATATGCTCTGAGCTTGTGTCATTGACTTTGGAGGCTCGTGGGATCAGTTTTTGCCTTTAGCAGAGTTTGCCTACAACAACAGCTACCAGACGAGTATCCAGATGGCTCCTTATGAGGCATTGTATGGTAGGCGGTGTCGGTCGCCGGTTGGATGGTTTGAGCCGGGAGAGGCTAGGTTGATGGGTACGGATATGGTGTAGGATGCCTTGGACAAGGTTAGGTTCATTCAGGATAGGCTTCATACAGCTCAGTCCAGGCAAAAGGGTTATGCCGACCATAAGGCTCGTGATTTGGCATTTATGGTCGGTGAGCGGATATTGCTTCAGGTGTCGCCTATGAAGGGCGTGATGAGATTTGGAAAGAGGGGAAAGCTTAGCCCTAGGTTCATTAGCCCATTTGAGATTCTTGATCGAGTGGGGAAGGTGGTTTGCAGACTTGCGTTACTACCGGGATTATCAGTCGTGCATCCAGTGTTTCATGTGTCCATGCTTCGAAAGAATCACGACGATCCATCCCATGTGTTAGACTTCAGCACTATCCAGTTGGACAAGGACTTGTCATATGAGGAGGAGCTGGTAGCTATTCTAGACCGGCATATTCGTCAGTTGAGATCGAAGAATTTCCCTTCTGTTCGTGTTTAGTGGAGAGGTAAGCCTGCTGAGGCATCGACCGGGGAGTCCGAGTCCGATATGCGAAGCCGTTATCCCCATCTTTTTCCCCACTCAGGTACTTCCTTCTTATGCCCGTTCGAGGACAAACGGTTATTTTAGAGGCGGAGGATTTTGGATCATCACTTGTTTTAGAAACAAATTCAATGTTCCACGGCCAAAAAACCTTCTTTTTTACCTCACCTCGACTTGCGTGCATGGTCCGGACTATATCTGGAAAGCCTTCTATGTGAAAATATGAGAAATAGAAATTTCTAGAGTTAAAATTTGATTATGGTTAACTTTGGTCAATATTTTGAGCAAACGGACCCGGATCCGTGTTCCGACGATCCCGTGAGGTCCGTAGTAAAATATGGGACTTGGGCGTATGCCCGGAAATGAATTCTGAAGTCCCAAGCCTTAGGAATAAATTTTTGAAAGAAATTAATTTACTGAATTATCTAAGAAATGAAGAAAAGAATTAATATTTGAAACCACTGGTATCGGGCCCGTATTTTGGTTTCGGAGCCCGATACAAACTTTTTATAGTATTTAAATGATAACTGTGAAATTTCGTGAAAAACAGAGTTTATTTGCTGTGAGTTGGACTTCCGGTTGAAGACTTATGAACTTTGAGTGTTCTTGAAAAAAATATTGAGTTTTGAGGTTTAATTCATGGTTTTACATGTTATTCTGATGATGTGATCGCACGAGTAGGTCCATATGATGTTCTTGAGTTAGTATGCACGTTTGGTTTGAAGTCCCGAGTGACCGGGTGAGTTTCGGGTAGGTTCCGGGATGTTTTAGGCTTAAAACATAGTTGTTGCAGGTTTAGAGAAGTTGCAGATCTTTGAACCCGCCAGTGCGGTCCGCAATGATTTTATGCTATCCGCGGTGGAGGGACTTTGCGGCCGCACTCGATTTTGTGCGGTCTGTGGTGAAGAAGAATCCGCAGGTTCACTGGTCTGACTTCGGGAGCCTATATCTTTTGATCTACAAAGAATTGTAAAATTATTTAAAAACAAAAGTTGTAGCCCTTCGTGTCTAGTTTCCGGAAAGGTAAAGAAATCACAATTTGGACATCTGTGGAGAAGTTATGGCCAAAATACTAAAGTATGTCACAGCAGTCAACATTCTCCGTGGTGAGCTCTGCGGCCGCAATCCTTTTTGTGCGGTCCGCGGAGAGGGTCTAAGTGGCGTATATTTAAACGGGACTTTCAGTTATTTTTCACTTTTCAAAACCCCAAAAACGTAAGAGGCGATTTTCCAAACACTCTTTCTTCTCCAAAACATTTGTAAGTGATTTCTAACTCATTTTCTTTACTCCTTAACTTCTTTTTACAAGATTTCATCCTAGATTCTAGGTTTTCATGGTGGAATTGAAAATTTTCGGTAAAACCTAAGAATATTAATATTTGGGGATTTAGACCTCAAATTGAGGTCAGATTCCAAAACCAATTATATATCCGGGCTCGGGGGTGAATGGGAATCGGGTTTTGGTTCGAATTTTGGGTTTGGGCCAAGCGGGACCGGGGTTGATTTTTGACTTTTTGGAAAAAACTTTAGAAAACTTATTGCCATGCATTAGAATTGGTTCATTTAGCAATTATTATATAATTAAGTAACTTGTGGCTAGATACGAGCGAGTTGGTGGTGGAATCAAGTGGTAAAGTGATAGTTGAGGCTTGAATTGTGTTCGTGGCATCGAGGTAAGTGTTTGGTCTAACCTTAGCTTAAGGGATTAGGAGTTGTGTCCTATTTGATATGTGTTATATGTTGAGTACGACGTATAGGCATGGTGACGAGTATCTATATGTTGGTGTCGAGCATGCCTGTGAGTTTTATGTTATGACTAATGTGACTCCGTTTGTATTGTTCAAACCTAATGTGATGATTGCTATTGTTGAGTAAGGTTTGTGGAAAGAATATTGATATTTGAACATTGAAGAGCGTTGGCTCAAGTTTTAAAGTGATTTGTGAAAGTATAATTGGCAATTGAAGCTTATAGAGCATTGGCTCAAATTGTGAATCGAGTTGTGGAGTAAATGTGAAAAGGAGTAGAGGATTATGGTATTATTTCCTTGCCGGGACGTTGTTGCTTTTAATATTATGCCCTTGCCGGGATTTTATTATGATTCATTTATTTCCTTGCCCTTATTGGTTGTGTTTGTTATTTGGGTGAGGAAGAGTGTTAAGCACGAAGGGTGATGCCGTGTATTGTTTTGGTGAGAGAGCGTTAAAGCACGAAGGATGATGCCGTGTAATGTGAGGAAGAGTGTAAAGCACGAAGGGTGATGTTGTGCTGCACGATGTACTATTCTGTGCCGATTATATTTATTTTATGGTGAGGATGACAGTAAAAGCACGAAGGATGATGTCGTGTAGTTTATATTAATTTTATGGTGAGGATGAGAGTAAAAGCACGAAGGGTGATGTCGTGCACTTGTTTGATTTCTGATTCTTGTTGATAATTGAGTTATGGTGTTCCTTATATGTACCTGTTGTCTTTTTGTTATCATTTGATGTTTCCCCGCAGCATGTTTTCCCCTTCCATCCTTAACTGTACATACCTGCTACTATCTTTCCGCTGTATATGAAACAACTGCACAAGTTTATTTGGTAGTCTGGTCCTAGCCTCAACACTACTTCGCCGAGCTTAGGCTAGCACTTACCAGTACATGGGGTCGGTTATGCTGATACTACACACTGCACTGTGTGCAGATCCTGGAGTAGCAGCATTCGGACCTTAGCTTGGGTGGCTACCTTCAGTCCAGTCGGAGATTCCGAGGTAGTTCTGCGGGCGTAGCCCTTGGCGTCTTCTCCTATTCTTTTAGTCTCTTTTTTCTCATATTTCAGAGAAAGAATTGTAATAAATCTTTCAGACTTTTATTTGTAGTATTCTTAGACAGTCTGTGGAATTGTGACACCAGTCTTGGGTAGTTCTTGTATGGATTGGTATTGGCATCTTTCTTAAATTATTACATATCAGTCTTCCGCTTGTTTAAATTCCGTTGTTTATAAGCTATTGTTTCATATTTGTTAAAAGATTAAAATGGGAAAAAGGTACTTTGTTCAAACAGTTGGCTTGCCTAGTTTTCATTAGTAGGCGTCATCACGACTCCCGATGGTGGAAAATCCGGGTCGTGACATATATATATATATATATATATATATATATATATATATATATATATATATATATATATATATATATATATATATATATACTAGTTTTTAGATACGCGCATTGCGCGTGTACTCAATATCAATGAATATAAAATTTTAAAAATCACACAAGAATTTTTAAACTATGTGCAATGGATTATAAAATATATTTTAAAATAATACAAGCTGTTGAAAATGATAAATATTATATCCCAAATTTTGAAAATAACATACACTATAATTTATAAATATACCAGAGTTATAAAATAAATATTATTAGTTTCTGAAAATGTTTATTCTTGATCGTGGCTAGCTAATATCTCCGAATACTAAAAAATGGCAGGACTAAAGCATATTTCGAAGAAGAAAAAGAAGATCGTCATATTTATTTTGTCGTTCTGGTAAGTTAATTCATAAAAATACTGGTAACTGTGATCTCCTAAGAGTGCTACAAAGGGGTTACAAATAAAATCAAAAGAAACAAAAATAGTTTATTGTGCTTACAATATTAGTTGAATCTTGTAAAGCAGTATATATATGCCCACGACATCGGCAACCACATACAAAGTAATAGCCTGCAGAGTAAGCAATTAAACATACATAGGTGATATTCATCTTAAAAATAGATAAATCGGTAAAGAATAACTATGAAAGTATTCGAAAAACACCAAGATGTAAATGTGAGATCTAGCTAAGTGAGTTCTGAAAGAGCTCTTATCTTGTTTTACTCATGCCCAACTCTTCAATGTGAAACTCTTCAAATTTCTCAAGGTTCAATTATGGAGTCACTCTTGTCCAAGAGGGTGTCAATTGAGACCATTTGCCGAAAAATTACACCACGTAAATAAGTAAAAAAAAAATTATAAATATATTATATATTGAGTTCCCTTAACATCTTAGTATATTCACTTTTTTATTATTTATATTTTAATTTCTCTTAGTGAAAATTCTAGGCTCTTAGGCACAGTGTAAAGTCCATTGAAACTAACATTGAGCTCCTTCAAACTTGCACCAAACTCTTCGTATTCACAAGTAAGCCTTTTGTTGTGCCCATACCTGATCGCTTGTCAATCACATAATGTATGCACACAATTTTTCAGTAACAATAAGGTCAACCAATGTTCCTTATAAATAGACACTAAGGCATCACTCTGTAGATGGATTTCATGAAAATTAGAACAACGCGGGGTCTAATAATGACATCAGTTTTTGTATTAAACATGCGTTAATTCCACAAGAATTTTATTTATTAAATTAAAGGAAAAAACGACCGAACCATGAATACGATTCATAATGCTAATCGTACTGTTATGAGAAAAGATGCTTATATTAACAAAAAAAAAAACGGAATATAAAAGACTTCGTCTATTGTACAAATAAATAACTCCGGACGTAAGCAGGCAAACAACAATAGAAACAACATAACTCACAAGTAATTCAACTAATCACTTATAAATAATAGATACTTGATCTTCAATTGCGTTGTTCGAACATCCAGAAATTTAAATTGAATGAATTCGTGGAGAAAGCAGAAACCATATTTGAGGAGAAAGCGGCCAATTGATTTGTTCAACTACAGGTTATTTTGAAAAAAAGAAAACTACTATTAAGAGAATCCTAAACCTAAAGTGATATTAATATTGTTGAATTCCAAACCTAAAAGACATAATGTAAAAGAATCCTAAAGCTAAATTGAATCCTAAAACTAAACAAAAGAAGCCGTATCCAACAAAAAAGGCAATAAATATAATTATAATTTTGTCTAAAGTAGAATGAAATGATATAAAGGATAAAAAAGTCAATCAACATTTCGATAGGGGATTCGTGCTTTTAATATATATATATATATATATATATATATATAAAAGATGTATATAAATTGTGTACAAGATGTATATAAATTATAGGTTTTAATTTGACCAAATTTCTATGCCAAAAAATTGTATTTAAATGTAGATAAATTGTAGATTTTGACCGGATGTGTAAAGATTTTATCAAAAACTTTAGTTACTTTTTATACATAGGAAAAATTGGGTATCAACGGGTATTTTATAAAAACTATATATATATATATATATATATATATATATATATATATATATATATATATATATATATATAATAGACTAAGTCCCGGTGAGGTGGCACTCCCAATAACCAGCAATCCAATTTTCTCGCCTCCAGGTTTTTTGCGGTAGTTTCACACTTACATTACAAAAAAAAAAAAAAATGCTTCACATATTGTTTAGTCGCCGCTTCTTTAAATTCCCAATTGCATTGCACCTGCTCCAATTTACCCAACCTTCTTTGCATTTACAATTCCCTTTCCCCTATTCAAATACCCTCCGGCCTCTTCATTAGTGACATTCAAAAACCTATGATTTACCCTTTCCGCCAAAAAATTTGTTTCCCTCTCCGCCAATTTAACAAGATTTTACCATAGAAGAGTCAAATTGTAAAGAAGATTTGCTTCAACCTATTTCAGAAGTTGCCTTCTTCTCTTCTTTGATGGTATGTAAAATCGGTTAGCTTTCATTGCAACTTTCTTTGGCATATCTCACGAATGCCTTCTAATATTGGTTATTCTGAAAAGTCCTAAATAATTGTGTAATAAATAATGTATATATTCAATATAAATTCATATACGGAAAGTTGAAGTGTTAAACGACATAACGTCGCCCTCTTCATCCTCATGTGCAAAAACTCCCTCCGTTATAGTGGCTGTTCTAAAGGGTTGTAACTTTCCAATTAACTGTTGGCATCGTTTAAAATTTTTAACCGAATCCTTTATATAAAATCCACGCACACCATTGTCCTTAAACAACTTCTGCTATCCTTCTTAAACAAACAATTTCTGCTATCCTTCTTAATCTCATACGCTATTTTCCTATTCCTAAAACTCTTATATACGATATGGCGTATTCTCTTCTTACACACTTGAATAGTACTAGGGATGATTGGACCGTGAGGGTTAGAGTTTGCCGGAAATGGGACTCTATTAATTTCAAGAGAAACAGAGAACTAATGAGTACAGACATGATCCTTATAGATGAAGAGGTAATACATGTGTCTTATCCTTTTTTAATTATTATGCATTTGTAATTATTAACTTTGAAAACACTAACTGTTTTTCTTCTACCAGGAAACTTTGATACATGCTACAATCAACAAGAATTTAGTAAATAAGTACAAGAATTTGCTCAGTGAAGGATCAGTCTATTTTATTAAGAACTTCAAAGTTAGTGAGGCTTCTGGTGTATATAGACCAGTGACAAGTAATTTCAAAATTTCTTTCTTCCTGACAACTGCACTCCAGGAACTACAAGAAGGTATTGTTAATATTCCAATAAACGGATTCCAGTTTATAAAACCCGACATGATCGACTCAAGGCTGAACAATAACACCGTTCTATCAGGTATACTGATTACGATCAATGTTTCCTGCTATATTTATCGCAATAGCAATGTAGTTATGAAATGATTACTTCTTTCAATTTGATATTGTAGATGTGGTTGGTTGTTTAACTGCCATCGGTGACATGGAGAGTGTTGGAAGCAATTAGAAAAAAAGGGTCATCCAAGTTATAACTGATTAGTAAGCCACTTATCTTTAAATTACATATTAGATGAATCATATGGATTGTTACTCAATTAAATTTTGTTTCATCTTTTTACCTATAGTTCTGCAAAAACAAAATTAACTTTGTGGGAAGAACTTGGAGAGAAGTTCGAACTATTTCTATACAACGACTCTGGCCCGTACGTTGTCATAGTTACTTCTACAACAGTTAAACAATTCCGTGGTAATTTTTTATGTTAAATGTTCATTGCTATGTAATTTATTACTGATATTCTGAATATACATTAATGTTTGTTTTAAAACTGGATTCACTATTTACAGGTGGGGTTACTTTCGCCACGACATATGCAAGTAAAATATATGTAAATCTAGAAATAGATTACATAACAACTTTGATTCAAAAGTTTGGCCCCACATTTCTTGGTGTACAAACTATTGGAAGCTCTCATGTCAATAACATTCCCATTGAGGAAGAGATGTTTATGAACAGGATGAACATTACTGAGTTGTTGGAGTCCGACTGGAGTGCGGAAATACATGTTATTTCCCTATTTCTACTTCTTTGTAATTAAAAGTACAATTCTTCAAGATGCTTCTACTAATTAGAGTTTTTTATACGATAGGAATACATTGTTACAGTGAGGGGAAACATTGCAGAAGTAGATAATTATTTTGATTGGTACTACATTTCATGCAACTTGTGTTCAAAGAAGATTGTACCTTCAAATGGTGTCTACACATGTCACTTTTGTGCAAAAGAATGCAAGTTTCCTTTGGTGAAGTAAGGAAGCAACTAATAATGTAAATTTGATTATATTGTCGTTCATTTAAACTGACTGTATAATCATAGGTACAAAATACATGTCAAAGTAAGAGACAAAACTGGAAATACTACTGTGGTATTATTTAATGCTGTTGCGGAGAAGCTCCTCGATACATTTGCCCACAAGTTGTTCAATAGGCTATCATTGGAAAGCAATAATGTACCTCCACTAATCCAGAGCCTTTGCGGCAAGGAATTTATTTTCAAGCTACGATTAAACAATTACAATCTTAAAGAGGGGCTTGAAAATTATACTGTATCCAAGTTGTTCATTCCAGATGAGAATCTTGAATTGCAATACACAACAAGGAAAGAACAAAAGGTATTGTGATATAGATTGTCTCCAGAAGATCCACATGTCAATGACGATGTTAACTGTAAGGGGAGAAGAACCTCATCAAGAAAGATTAGAAAGAGAAACCTAATCATACATGACGATGAAGTTATCGAGCAAGCAACCAAAAAAAGCAAGAAGTAGAGTGTTTATTTGTTGGTTTTAGAACTTTTAAAGTTGTTTAAGAGCAGGCTAAATTATTGTTCCCTATTGTGCTTTTCATGATGATCTCTGCAGTAGAAAGTTGTAGTGATGTAGAAATTTCTCTATTGTTACTATCATGAAATAACCACTGAGAAAAAAATACTTGCAATAAAAAAGCGTACTAAAATAAGAATAGACAGTATCACAATTTGCCATACTTTGAAGAAAAATGTTCCCGCTTTGGTTGGAACATTTTAAGTGAAAGTTACATAAATACAAAACAACGTCAAAACATTTTGAGTTTCATTTACTCATATAGGTAGCAGTTTCATCAACACCACTAATTTATTTTACTGCATCTATCATGTCACTACTTCTGCTGTTATTTTATGTTTCCATGAATTTTTGTATTCCAAGCGCAAATTGCTTTCTGAATAAATTTGGTCATATTTGACCAATGCTAGCATTTCCGTATACTCTTATTACTTTAGCTCATTTGATTGAAATGTTTATCAAAAGGCCGACTTCATACTTTTACAATCAACTGATTGCAAATTTTATTTTTTTAGCGTTTTATTAATTGCAGCAAGATAAATAGTGACATAAGAAACAAGGGCGTATTTCTTTTCAGGCAAGTTTCTGTTGTTATATTCAATCCATACTTTCAAGATTTAAATTTTCTAAATATCTTTTGTCGTTCCTATGATTACCGTCTTTCCATTGTTTCACCAATTGAGAAAGGACAAAAGAGAAAGAAATGGAAATAAGAGAATAACACACGTTGAAATCTCTTTCTTTAGCAGGATGCACACATCTTTTGATCAATATGAAACTTAAGTTACATTTCCATTTGCCATTGTTCTCTGCCATTCATTCACATATGGAATAAATTTTAACACTCTTATCAAACAGAAGTTTTAACAGCATCTCCTTTTCTTTAACCCACGAAGGTTGTTTCTTACTTGTATTCACAACATAATACTTGACCTTTATGTTCCAATTAATTACAGTATTAAATTTAATATTAATTGAATATTTATGAAGCACCCAAATATTGTATACAAGAGTAGATGGCGATTCAGAGAAACATCACACAACTTCTCCCTGGCAGTTACTTTCTTGCACCAAATCAATAACGGCTATATCCTATTTTATATACTTCAGACTTACTTTTATCTTTCCACCTATTATATTCATTTTTTCCTGCTAAAAATTGAAGAGGGACCACAGCAAAGAAGGAAAAGTTGAATTAGTATTTCAGAAAACATAAAGAAGAATCAAACCGCAGCATTACTAACACTTCACTTTTGTTAACATCATACGCTTAGTGTGTTTCACTTTACGTTGGCTTCTGAAATTTTCATTTTTGTTCTATTCGAAATACATTTAGGTGTTCTTCCTTTCTATTGTTAAGCAGGCAGGCATTTCTTCATATCTTCTTACATTTTGTTACTTTGATTATTTACTAAGAAAGAATTTCTTGGATTTGCTCAAGTATAAACTGGGTATAATCCTTACTTATCATTTTGCCTTGACATAGTCTTGAGAATCTGTTTGCATTGAATATATCAACGCCGCACATCCGGAAATATCATATTTTACCTGTTAATAATAGCAGTTACAAATTGTTCAAGATTACATGCTACACAGTCCGTATTGTCAATATTCCATTGTGTTTTTTTGCAATGGATAGTTTGATTTGCAGTTCACATAACCATCTTTGCAACCTATTTGTTTTTAATATCTGACTTCACCAAACATTTCAAATTTTAATATATTCAATTTTTTCAATACTTTATAACAGGTTTGATGGAACTGCTATCTGCTATTGTTAAACAATTTAATGTGTCAACGAATGTTCAGCCGGAAATTACACTGCTGCTGCAGCTTCTACCAGTTTTAGCTAGGCAAGAGAGGATGCTTAAAATTAAACTGAAGAGATATGCAACAACAGTGCAATGTAACCAGAACAATGATGTATTGGTCGATATCAAAAAATTCAGATATCATTATGCCAGATTGAAGCGAAAGGTCGTATTAATTCAAAAGAAATACGCCAATCAGCCACAAAAGAAAATACTCCTGCTACTACAACTTGTGAAACGATTCACAAAATTGATGAAGTTACGACACTGCATAAGGAGACATGTGTTCACTCAACAAAATGGTATTTTGTTACTCATCAAGCTATCTCTCTTAACGATAATGCAAAAGTGGTTATTTATACTCTTAAATTGATGTGTGAATATAGAAAACTAGAATAGTGGCGTTCATACGATTAGCAGGACCTTATGATGCTTCAATCCAGTAGAACCTGTGAACTAATTCTCTGTCTCTTCTTTGGTTTGTTCATAGTGTAATCCCATCCGGATCCTTTCACCATGAATCTAAAATTGTGGTATTGTTGTACATGTAAATATTATACGCATATTTGCTTTTGCAAAGCGACATCTCTTGCAGTTCGCATCTTACTTTATATACTAAAGAATATTTGTAAATACATTGCAGGAGACCTATGTATCATGCCACATCATACACCCAAAGACGAAGCAAATGAAGGATCACTTTATATGTGTTCTCAAAGCAGTAGAACTATACAAAACAATCTTCAACATACAGGTACATATTATTAGGTACAATATAGGTACATATTTTTGGTTGGTTACGAATTTTTCAAACATAACAAAAGCAGGAGTTAAAGGGTAAAAGGCACATTATTATCTGTAAATAACATGTTCAAAGATAGCATACTAAAATACTATAGAAAACACCAAGTCTCCTGATATGGAAACACAAAGGGGAAAACAATTCTATAGAATTTCTGCTTGAATAAACCAAATCCTACTTCAAAAGGACCAAATTGGAACAAATGTAGCATGTTGCTCAACTTAGCAGAAAATGCAAACAACGGACTTCACTTTGAATGTCCAGTGTTCTTCGCAATTTAAAAAATTGTCCTTGGAACATGAAAACACTTGCTGGTGTGGCTATATAAATCCTCATTATCCATTTCACTCATTTCGGACCTGTTTCAATCCAATACTCAACACCGTGAAGGTCTTTAACATTAGAGGTTCTCTGCACTTTCTACTGATATACAAATCTTAAATGACTTTAAAGACAGCTCGCAAACTCCTAATATATCTGCAACTCATGTCAATAACATTAGACTTGAAAGCCACTTCATATTGATATTGAAATTTCTATTTGGCAGGTCATAATACAACAACTTGGAATTTTGGCCCTCCAACACACACTTGCCAATATTGTGGGGCCATTTTATGGTATGAAGAACGGACAAAAAAAACTAAACAGACAACACGGCCAAAATTCTCATTTTGTTGTATGGAAGGCCGTGTAAGACTACCGTTAATGAGCCAACCCCCGCCCTATCTCAAATATCTTTTGAGCACAGATTCTGGACAACTTGGTATCAGTTTTCGAAAAAATATCATAGTTTATAACTCTATGTTCGCATTTACATCTATGGGAGGCCGAGTTGACAGAAGCATCAATCGTTCAAAGGGCCCATATGTTTTCAGGATGAGTGGTCAAAATTATCATCACATTGGCTCTCTGTTGCCGGAAACTGGGAAAAAACCACAGTTTGCCCAGCACTATATATATGATACTGAAAATGAGATACATAACAGAATGAATAGTCTGCTCCATGAAGAAGTTGATCCTAAAATTGTTCGGGGCTTATCTGAAATGCTGGACGAGCATAATATTTTGGCAAAAACATTTCGAATGGCAAGGGATAGATATAAACAACATCCTGAATCTGTTTTTCGTCTACGACTACTATCCGATAGGACAAGAGATGGCCGACAATACAATATACCCACAGCTTCTGAAGTTGCAGGACTAATAATTGGTGATCTTACTGATGAAAATTTCCAGCGAGATGTTATAGTAGAACATCGGAAAAACGGACTTCAAAGAATCACAGATTTACACCCAAGTTTCATGTCTATGACTTACCCATTAATACACCCATATGGTGAAGATGGATATAGGCTTGGAATTCTTTTGACAGATGTAATCAACAAAACTTTCGCGAGAGAACAATTGACAATGAGACAGTTCTACTGCTTCAGGATACAACAAAGACTTAACGAAGCGCACACTCTTCTACAAGCTGGTAGACTATTGCAGCAATACGCCGTGGATGGTTACATGGCAATTGAAGAAGAAAGATTTCGTTATATCCGGAACAATCAAAAAAAACTCAGGGCTGATCTATTTTCTGGATTGATGGATGCTATTGTCCGAGGTGATTCTGATTGTTCAATGATAGGGAAAATCATTATCTTGCCTTCTTCACACACTGGGGGACCTCGATATAGGGTACAAAATTATCAAGATGCAATGGCAATTTGTAGGTGGGCGGGATATCCAGATTTGTTCATTACTTTCACTTGCAACCCAAAGTGGCCAGAAATAAATGAAATGCTCCGTTTAATTGGACAAGAGAGCGATGACAACCGGGTTGATATCATATGCAGAGTTTTCCACATAAAATTGTTCCAGCTAATGCAAGATCTAAAAAAAAAGCAGCCTTTTGGAAAAATAATTGCATGTAAGTTAACTCATTCACTACATAATGCACACATTACTAATAACATAAATATACATGAAACAAGTGTTAGTAACAGGTCTTTTGAATGTTAGCAATTCTCATTGGTATGAAAACTATAATTTCTTAGTTTATCCTTAAGGCTTTATGTTTTAAGAAGTTCGTCATAATCCAACAACTTAGTTGCGCATGTGGTTATCTGACTTTTGGTAACAATATAATGCATCATACATATGTGTGGAATAGTAAAGGATCTTGAAAAAATAAGTAACAAAAATATTTTGAACTGTTAACGATGCTAATTGATGCTATTTTAACTAAATTGAATTAGACGATCTTACATAATTCTATTATGAAATGTATTTATATGCATATATACAAGTTCTATTAGACTTATATTTGATAACTTCAAAAGAAAGACATAGATGGCAAGTCCAAGCAAAAAAAACAAAAGAATAACTACTAAGTTAGAAGGAAGTTACATAGCTCTTAAGGAGTTGGAGAGCACACAACTATACCAACTATCCCAGTCTGATAGCAACCCTAGCTACAGATCCAAGCTTCAAAAATAATTACGCCCATAATACATAACTATAGGACTTAATACCAAAACAGAGTAGATATTAAATTGTACGTTCGTATACAATCTTTACCCATAAGCACCCCATTCACCAGGATTGGCAATGGAGTAATTGTCATGAGCAATGTTGCTCGGACTCTCCGAAAATATTGCCGGGTAAGAGTCGGATTCTCCAAAAGTAATGTATTTTTGGAGAATCCGACACGGGTGCGGCAGTATTTTGGAGAGTCCGTGCAACATAGGTCATGAGCCTCTAAAAGTCCTGCCAATGTCCATATAAGAATCATTGACATATCATACGTTTGTATAGATAACTTTTTTTAGCACAAATGCACATAGACAACAGTTGTTATTGATATCACCAAATCCTTTTTGTCATGTCAGATTAAATCTCAATCTTAATCCACGAGAATTTTTACCGCCGGAAAACAAAGAATAATTACATAGTATTGTTGCGGAAGCCAAATGTATATAGTGTGAATAAGTCACAACTACTATACCAAAATTATGACAGCCACCAAATAATAAATAAGACAATAAAGCAACAATAAAGGGAACACCAGAATTTACGAGGTTCGGCTAATTTTGCCTACTCCTCGGACACAACCAATATTTTATTTCACTCCAAAATACAAGTGAAATAATACTAAAGAGAGAAGATACAAATGCCTTAAACAGATGAGAAGGCAAATGAGAGGTGTGTTTCAATCCTAAACATTAGGCCTTCTTTTATAGGGAAAAATCCCCCCCAAACTTAACTCCCAACCAATGTGGGACTTTGGCATTTTGCCAAACTTCAACAAATCTCCACCTTGGCAAAATTCCACATTTTCAATTCTCTCTCAATAACAAATTTTGGTTGTGTTTTCATCTTCAATCTTCAGTGTTCAACAATGTTGATCAAATCCAAACAATGTTGAAACTTGACCGCAGTCACCACCTTTGTCAGCATATCAGCAGGATTCTCTGTAGTATGAATTTTCTTCACCGTGACTCCACCTTCTTCTATGATTTCTCGTACGAAATGATACCGAACATCAATGTGCTTCGTCCTTGCATGATAAACTTGGTTCTTCGCTAATTGAATAGCACTTTGACTATCACAAAAAATTGTGATACCTTTTTGTTCAACACCAAGCTCCTTTAGCAATCCTTGAAGCCAAATTGCCTCTTTCACAGCATCTGTAATAGCCATGTACTCTGCCTCTGTTGTAGACAAAGCAACTGTTGACTGCAAAGTAGACTTCCAACTAACTGGTGCCTTTGCAAAAGTAAACACATAACCAGTAGTTGATCTTCGTTTGTCCATATCACCCGCAAAATCTGAGTCACAATATCCAACTACAAACTGATTGTCTTCCTGCTCAAAAACTAACCCGACATCTACAGTATTATGAATATACCGTAGAATCCACTTCACAGCTTGCCAATGCTCCTTCCCTGGATTGTGCATATATCTGCTAATAACTCCAACAGCTTGTGAAATGTCAGGCCTTGTGCAAACCATTGCATACATCAAGCTACCAACAACATTTGCGTATGGTACCTTTGACATATACTCTCGTTCAGCTTCATCCATTGGCGACATAGTAGTACTTAGCTTAAAATGGGAAGCAAGTGGAGTACTAACTGGCTTAGTCTTGTCATCTATGCCAAAACGTTGAAGTACTCTCTTCAAATATTCCTTTTGAGATAAACAGAGTTTCTTTGAACGTCTATCTCTAATTATCTCCATGCCAAGAATTTTCTTTGCCTCACCCAAATCCTTCATCTCGAACTCCTTCTTCAGTTGAATCTTCAACTTATCAATTTCTTCCGAATTCTTGGAAGCTATCAACATATCATCAACATATAGGAGAAGATATACAAAGGAACCATCTTTAAGCTTGTGCAAATACACACAATGATCGTATTTGCTTCTCTTGTACCCTTGCCGCAACATAAACTCGTCAAATCGCTTGTACCATTGTCTAGAAGATTGTTTCAATCCGTACAACGATTTTTCAAGTTTGCACACCATATTTTCTTTTCCAGCAACTTTGAATCCTTCTGGCTGAGTCATGTAGATTTCCTCCTCCAAGTTTCCATGTAAAAACGCAGTTTTTACATCCATCTGAACTAGTTCCAAATCCAATTGTGCTACCAAAGCCAACATAATTCTAATGGAGGAATGTTTTACAACTGGAGAAAACACTTCATTGTAATCAATTCCCTCCTTTTGAGCATATCCTTTGGCCACCAATCTTGCTTTGTAGCGAACATCTACTTGGTTAGGAAATCCTTCCTTCTTTGCAAATACCCATTTGCACCCAATTGCTTTCTTTCCCTTCGGGAGATTGGCCAATCTCCATGTATGATTCTGATGAAGGGACTGTATCTCATCATTCATGGCAATCCTCCACTTATCTTCTTCTGAACTTTGAACAGCGTCTTTATAAGTAGTAGGAACATCATCAGCTACAATTGAGGTTGCACAAGCAACCGTCTCTATGAGACGAACAGGTTTCGTTATTGTTCTTTTTGGCCTGCTGGTTGCTATTGATTCAAGTTGTTGTTGAGATTCCTGAGTTGGAATCTCCTCTACTGGCTCTCCTTCCAGAGGGTAATCTTCATTTGTTTCCTCTTCTGCTTCTTGTGTAGGAAAAATAAATTTTCCCTCAAACTCCACCTGCTTAGAAGCACCTTCATTTTGTTTGGTATCTTCTGTTACCTTATTTACCATAGCAAATTCATCAAAGGTAACATCTCTGCTGAATATTACTTTCTTTGTCATAGGACACCATAAGCGATATCCTTTGACTCTAGAAGTAATTCCCATAAAAATAGCCTTCTTTGCCCTTGGATCCAATTTTGACTCCGTCACATGATAATATGCAGTTGAGCCAAACACGTGCAAAGAGTTATAATCTACAGCAGGTTTTCCGTACCATTTTTCAAATGGTGTTTTTCCATCAATAGCAGCAGATGGTAGACGATTAATGAGGTGGCATGCATATGTAATTGCCTCAGCCCAAAATTCTTTGCCCAAGCCAGCATTGGACAACATACACCGTACCTTCTCCAGCAAGGTCCGGTTCATACGTTCTGCCACTCCATTCTGTTGTGGTGTATGTCTAACAGTGAAGTGTCGGACGATGCCATCATTTTCACAGACCTTATTGAAATGATCATTTTTGTATTCACCTCCATTGTCTGTGCGAATACACTTGATTCTCCTGCCTGTCTGATTCTCCACCATCGTCTTCCATTTGAGAAAAATTCCCAACACTTCATCTTTGCTCTTCATTGTATACACCCATACTCTTCGGGAAAAATCATCAACAAAGGTTACAAAATAGTGCTTCCCACCCAATGAAGGTGTTTTGGAAGGACCCCAAACATCAGAGTGTACATAATCCAAAATGCCTTTAGTATTATGGATCGCTGTACCAAATTTAACCCTTGCCTGTTTCCCTTTAACACAATGCTCACAAAACTCCAAGTTGCAAGCCTTTACTCCTTTTAACAATCCTTGATCTGATAGAGTTTTCAAGGATTTTCCTCCAGCATGTCCCAAGCGCATGTGCCATAGCTTGGTTGCTTCTGCCTCTTTGTCATCACTGGATGTTACTGTCGCTGTCCCAATAACTGTACTGCCACGATAGCGGTACATATTATTATTCTTCCGATTAGCCTTCATTACCACTAGTGCACCGGAGCATACTCTCATCACTCCATTTTCTGCAATGATTTTGAACCCTTTTGATTCTAGGGCTCCCACAGAGATGAGATTCTTCTTCAAATCCGGTACATATCGAACATCTATCAATGTTCTGATCATTCCATCATGGTTCCTTAATCGTATTGAACCAATGCCATATGAGGTAAGAGGGCTGTTATCCGCTGTGTGGACGACTCCATATTCTCCTTCTTGAAATTCCACGAACCAGTCCCTGTTGGGACACATATGATAGCTACAAGCCGAGTCCATCAACCATATGTCTGATGATGTTGATGACTCTGTTGTAACTAATGAGAAGTCTGAATCATCACAATCAGCTACATTTGAATCCATAATAGCCTTTCCATTGTTATGTTTGGCCTTATTCTTCAACTTCGGACAGTCTTTCTTCCAGTGCCCTTTTTCTCGACAAAAGGCACATTCATCTTTGCTGGGTCTGGATCTTGACTTGGATCTTCCCTTCTTTGTCCTCGTTTGATTTTGAGGACGACCCCTCACAAACAGTGCTTCTCCTTCTCCGCCCTTCTGTTTTTCTCGCTTTCTTTGTTCATAGCTGTACAAAGCTGAACAAACTTCTCTGAGAGAAATTTCGTCATTTCCATGGAGTAGAGTAGTTTCAAGGTGCTCGTACTCATCAGGAAGTGACGCCAACAACATTAAGGCCAAGTCACCATCATCATAAGTTGTATCCATATTTTGCAAATCTGTGACCAACTTATTGAAACTGGTGATATGTTCATTCATCGTGGTACCAGGAACATAGGTGAAGTGAAACAGTCTCTTCTTCATGTACAATTTATTTTGACTGTTTTTCTTCAAAAATTTATCCTCCAGTGCTTTCCATAATTTACTTGCAGAAGTTTCCTTTGTGTATGGATATTTCTGCTCTCTAGCAAGGTAGGATCGAATGGTACCGCAAGCAACACGGTTGATAATTCTCCAATCTTCTTCTCCAATAACATCTGGTTTCTTTTCTTCAATGTCCAGATCTAGCCCTTGTTGAAAAAGGACATCTAGAACCTCGCCTTGCCACATCCCAAAATGTCCGGACCCGTCAAATATTTCGACCGCAAATTTCGCATTTGACACAATTCTTGTCATAAGCGAAGATGCCAATGATGACGTATTGTTGACACTTGATGTAGATTCTTCTTGTTTATTGTCTCCCATCTTTGACACAAATATTATTTAATAGCTGACGACACAAATCAAGATTATTTCCTTTCTGGTGTGGAAGATCAGACTAAGCTGCAACCACAGAGCATACTCAGACAGAACCTTGACTCAGTTACCAAGATAAATCTTTTCTGATGTGGAAGATCAGACTATGCTGCAACCACAGAGCATACTTAGACAGTATCTTGGCTCTGATACCAATTGTTGCGGAAGCCAAATGTATATAGTGTGAATAAGTCACAACTACTATACCAAAATTATGACAGCCACCAAATAATAAATAAGACAATAAAGCAACAATAAAGGGAACACCAGAATTTACGAGGTTCGGCTAATTTTGCCTACTCCTCGGACACAACCAATATTTTATTTCACTCCAAAATACAAGTGAAATAATACTAAAGAGAGAAGATACAAATGCCTTAAACAGATGAGAAGGCAAATGAGAGGTGTGTTTCAATCCTAAACATTAGGCCTTCTTTTATAGGGGAAAAATCCCCCCCAAACTTAACTCCCAACCAATGTGGGACTTTGGCATTTTGCCAAACTTCAACAAGTATAGCTTCTGTATATGCTGGTAAAAGAATGTGTACTACATGTCTTTTGTGCCTGCATCCTAACCATAACCTTATACTATTCATTTACAGGTTTATATACAATTGAGTTTCAGAAAAGAGGTTTACCTCATGCGCATATATTGCTCTTCCTGCATCCCACATTAAAAAGCCTCTCCACGGATCATATTGACAGAATAATAGCAGCAGAAATACCTGATTTGGACGTTGATCCTGATGGTTATAATGCTGTTAAGAACTTTATGATGCATGGACCTTGCGGAGAATTAAATCCACATTGCCCATGTATGAAGCAAGGAAAGTGCACGAAGCATTTTCCGAAGAAAGTCAATGATCGAACAACTTTTGATTCAGATAGATTTCCTATTTATAGGAGAAGGAACACAGGTACTCAACTCAAGAAAAATGGCGCCAACTTAGACAATAGATATGTTGTCCCTTACAATAGGGATTTGCTTGTCAAATATGATGCACATATAAATGTCGAATTATGCAATTACTCAAGGTCTGTGAAGTACCTGTTCAAGTATGTCCATAAAGGGTCTGATAGAGCAACTGCAACTATAGAATCTACCAATACAACTGCAGAAAATGATGAGATAAATAAATATCTAGACTGCAGATACATATCAGCTATAGAAGCTTGCTGGAGGATTTTTAAATTTGATATACATTATAGAAAGCCGGCAGTTGAGCGTCTGCCTTTTCATTTAGAGGGACAAAATACAATAATATTCGAAGAAGGAAAGCAAGCAGAAAGCGTGATTAGCAGACCGGACATAGAAAAGACAAAATTCACAGAATGGTTTGAGGCGAACAAAAGATATGACGATGCACGAGAGCTAACATATTCGGACTTTCCTACGCATTGGGTCTGGAATGCAAAGGACAAAACTTGGAATAGAAGGCAAAGTGGGAAGGCAGTTGGTAGAATTTACTTCGCACATGCTGCAAGTGGAGAACGTTTTTATATGGGAATGCAGCTTAACTTTGTGAAAGGAAGCACTTCCTATGAAAGCATCGGAACAATAAACGGAGTGGAGTATAAAAATTATAGAGATGCATGCTATGCGTTAGGATTATTAGATGATGATAAAGAGTGGAATGACTGCTTAGCCGAGGCTGCACTTTGGGCGACAGGAAATGAGTTGAGACATCTATTTGTAACGATACTTATTCACTGTCAGGTATCTGATTCAAGCAAATTTTGGAAGAACAACTGTGGAATTTTATCAAAAGATATAACATCATTACAGAGAAATAGATTTCAATTGAAATATTTACAGTTAACTGAAAAACAAGTAGAAGCATATACATTATTTGAGATTGAAACCATCCTATTAAAGATGGGAAAAAGTTTGAAAGACATAGATGGAATGCCGCTACCAGATTCTACGTTACTGCGAAATGTGGAAAACCGTCTGCTCAATGAGGAGCTAGACTATGACAAAGAGGAGCTAAAAATACTGCACGACAAATCATTCGCTCTCTTAAATGATTGCCAAAAGTTAGCTTATGATGCAATAATAACATCAGTTGAGAATGAACAAGGACGATTATTTTTTATAAATGGACATGGTGGTACTGGCAAGACATTTCTATGGAATACAATAATTTCCAACCTCAGATCACAATCAAAAATAGTTCTTCCCGTTGCTACTTCTGGAATTGCAGCTTTGTTATGCCAAATGGTAGGACCGCTCATTCGTGCTTCCATATTGCTTTGGACGTTACTGTAGAATCCACTTGTAAAATAAAACAAGCCACCCACTTAGCTGAACTTCTCAATAGAACTTCTTTAATTATTTGGGATGAAGCCCCCATGGCAAATAAGTTATGTTTTGAAGCATTAGATAAGACGTTGAGAGATATCCTGCGAATGAGGTATGAAAATAGCTCTGACAAACCTTTTGGAGGCCTTACAGTTGTATGTGGTGGCGATTTTCGCCAAATATTACCTGTTATTCCAAAGGGTACCCGAGCTGATATTGTTGATGCATCACTAAACTCCTCTTATTTGTGGCCATTTTTCACAATATATGAACTGAAGCAAAATATGAGACTATGCAATGGAAAAGTAAGTGATTGCGAGGCTGACCAAATTGCTACTTTTGACAAATGGTTGCTACAGGTTGGAAATGGATCATTTTACGATGACATTAACAAGGAGCTAATCAAATTGCCTCCTGATGTATGCATGAAATCATCTAACGACCCAATCGGATCGATTGTTGAGGCAGTTTATCCATGTCTCCTACAAAATTACAGTGACCCAACATATCCGAAAGAAAGAGCAATACTAACGCCAAAAAATGATATGGTACATGAGTTGAACGATAGAATTCTGAAAATGATACCAGGTGAAGGAAGAACATATTTCAGCTCTGACAATGTATGCAAAGCGAGCATGAACACTAACGATGAAGAACTGTTGTACCCAACCGAATTTCTAAATAGCTTAACATTCCCTGGCATCCCTAATCATGACATACACTTAAAAGTAGGTACACCAGTTATGCTTCTCAGAAATCTAAACCAAACAGAAGGCCTATGCAACAGAACAAGATTAATTGTCAGGCATCTTGGAAATTGGTCTGTCAGCGCAAACATCATGTCCGGAAAGAACATTGGTTCGAGCGTCACAATTCCAAGAATCATAATGTCTCCCAACGATTCAAAGTGGCCATTCAAGCTTAACAAAAGGCAGCTCCCTTTGGCGCCATGTTTTGCCATGACAATCAATAAAAGTCAAGGACAGTCTCTTAACCATGTCGGCTTGTATCTTCCGAAGCAAGTATTCACCCATGGTCAATTATATGTGGTTGTCTCCCGAGTAACAACAAGAGAGGGATTAACCATACTAAATGTTGACGACGACGCAGAAGATCCTACATTCATTAAAAATATTGTTTACAAAGAGGTATTCCAAAATATACGCCCTATGGTTGCTGAGACACGCGAGGTATTTCTTAGTCTTTTCCAAATTGTGACATGACCTTTATACAATCTTACAAATAGTTACTTCATTACAATTATTTCAAAATGTTTGTGCTTCAGGATAACTAACTATACCATTGATAATTCATGCTGGAATAAGCACTCAATATCGATGACGATATTAAACGTCCTGCTTCAGTTGTGCTTAAGCCATCCAAAAATGCAGATTATTACTTTTCCGAGAAGGCTATGCAATAATTAATACATAACTGATGTTAGTATTCATATATTTTGTATTTACTGTAATGAATTGGAAGATTTTACAAAAGATACTATTGGTGTATAACTGATGTTAGTATACATTTTTGTTCTATTTGAAATACATTTAGGTATTTTTCACTTTCTTTTGTTAAGAAGCCAGTCATTTCTTCATCTCTTCTTAGATTTTTTTAAATACATTTAGGTGTTTCTTCCTTTCTTTTGTTAAGCAGCCAGTCATTTCTTCATCTCTTATTACATTTTGTTAACTTCGTAAAACCAGATTTATTGTTTGTACTTTTATTTTGTCATCCAAGTTGTTTATGCATATATCTTTAGATTACATATTAGATGAATCATATGGATTGTTACTCAATTAAATTTTTGCAAAATCAAAAATAACTTTGTGGGAAGAATTTGGAGAGAAGTTCGAACCATTTCTATACAACGACTTTGGCCCGTATGTTGTCATAGTTACTCCTACAACAGTTAAATAATTCCATGGTAATTTTTAATGTTAACCAATCATTCCTATGTAATTTATTACTGATATTCTGAATATACATTAAAGTTTGTTTTAAAACTGCATTCACCATTTACAGGTGAGGTTACTTTTGCCACATACGCAAGCAAAATATATGTAAATCTAGAAATAGATTACATAACAACTTTGATTCAAAAGTTTGGTCCCACATTTCTTGGTGTACAAACTATCGAAAGCTCTCATGTCAATAACATTCCCATACAGGAAGAGATGTTTATGAACAGGATGAACATTAACGAGTTGTTGGAGTCCGATTGCAGTGCCGAAATATATGTTATTTTCCTATTTCTACTTCTTTGTAATTAAAATTACAGTTCTTCGAGATGCTTCTACTAATTAGATTTTTTTTATATGCTAGGATAATGTACCTCCACAAATCCAATGCCTTTGCGGCAAGGAATTTATTTTCAAGCTACGATTTAACAATTACAATATTAAAGAGGGGCTTGAAAATTATACCGTATCTAAGTTGTTCATTCCAGATGAGAATCTGGAATTGCAATACACAACAAGGAAAGAACAAAGGGTATTGTGATATAGATTGTTTTAAATGGCAATCCAGATGTATATGTACACTGAAAATATGATTTATTTTCGTTGGTTATGCAGGGAAAAGAAGGTTGAGGATAACATTGAAACAAAACGCTTTGTTGAAGGAAAGGTAAATTTCTTTACTGTTTTATTTAGCAAACTTTCAACTACAAAAGAAATTAGTTATACTATTGGTGAATAATTATCTAATATGTTCACTATGTAACACGATTCAAATTTATTATTTTGTTTCTCATTCAAATTTATTATTTTGTTTCTCATTCAAATTTATTATTTTGTTTCTCATGTGCGATCATGCTTCTAAAGTATTCTTTTTGAAATTATTTTGTAAATGTCCATTGCCTGCCAGGAGACATTGTACGACAATATAATAAAAGGAGTGCGATTGAATTACGCCATGAACGCGCGAAGTGCGGGCAATTTACCTAGTTTTGTATATATACGAAAAAGTAGTAGAGTCAAAAAAGAAAAAAAATTCTTATTAGTGAACAACAGTCCCTTCGAGATACCCACTAATTCTCCAACACTAATTAAATTAAAGCACGTCTTATTTATCTTGTCACTTTGAGCCGTCGTATGTATTTTGACCCAACATGTTTGTTTCACACCCCGATCATATAGAAGTAGTTAACCTGTACACCATGCTCAGTCATGAAGTTGAGCTATTGTATTATTTTTTTAACATTTTAGAAAGCGAAGCATTGGTGACAAACGTGGAGTATAGGCATATTTAAATAATTCGTGAAACAATCTAATTGACATATTGTATACGGGCAAAATCAGGGTAAGCGAGCCACTTTGATTTTTCGGTAGGGCAAACGAAGCAATGACATAACTACCCGGAATCGGGATCGAAGCCAAGATCCTCTCGCACTGAGTCCTGAACGAAGCACTTACCACCGAGGCCATCGAGGCAACAGCCCCCGAATCCAGTTCGGGCTCCAAGACCTCGGAAGGTATAACCAAACGGTTGCACACGACTAACGAAGGGCCGTGATATCCGCGCCCAACCGGATATAACGCCGTGGATCTCGGCCTGTATCAACAGCGGATTTGTGATTAACGAAAACGAAGACTTTTACCTTTCTTAGAGTTATACTTGAGGTAAAATTCCCCTACTATATAAAGGGAAAGTTTAGGGAGACTGTAACATGCATTCCAATGCAATATACACTTGTTTTTTCTGCTTCTAAGTTGTTCAAAGTTCTTGTTCTTGTTCATAGTTCTTCACAGATATATGGCTCCGAACCGAGGGCAGAACAATCACTAAGTTCATACCCGAGCTCGGACTTAACATTACTACTGGTTTGATTATTTGTTTTACCTTTAATTCCTTTGTCTAATGTTATTGATCATTTTGTATTGGATTAATCCATATATCCTTTTAACCACGTATAAATTCAATTGTTATTATTTTTAAGGGTAAACACATATATACCTGGGGGCTAGGAGTGTGCCAAGTCTGAAAAGTATCTGGTGATCAGCTATAAACAGATCAACTCCTTGACACATTCATTCGGTATTATATTCTTTCATATCAATTATTAATCTACTCATCTGTTTTACTGGCAGCTGTCCGACGAAAATAATTTTTTTAACCAAGTCTAAATAAACTTTTCCCTAGTTTTATACTGAAGATCATCTTGGATTTCAGCTCCATCTGTATTTGGACATGTCGCTGCTTCACAGACACACAATTTCTGCAATATATGTAATATACATACCACCTTAAGTCAAAGTTAAATGATGTAATTCTGCTCCACGAAAAAATAAATATATGTTTTCTAGATTAGCAGTATCATTAAGTATGTTTAGTTAATTATAATTGCGGCAGAAAGAGATAAGTAGTGCACTTTTTCACTTACTTATACTCAACGTGGCGCTTTAATATGTGCTTACGGACCTAATTCAACGTATATGCATTAACTTTAAAAGCTTGCTTACACTATCAACCTGGTCTAATTTTTTTAAAGTTAGCAGATTTGATTGTTATAAATAATTAGTATTTGTTGTAGGCCAATTTAATCAAATAATATATAAATTGTACATTGTCAAAACATATAACTTAAACTCACTTGAAAAAGATTAAAAACTCAAAAATTATTTAATTTAACTTTAGAGATATCTCAAGGATTTCGTTCTGTCTCCTAAAGTTCCATCTCCTCAATCCTTATCCGGTTCAATAGAAAAAATAGACATTTTTCAAATTGTAAAAAGAAAGGAAGATATATATATATATGAGGTAAATCCGAAATTTGGAAGTGCGACTTTTAGCCTAACTCCGAATCCACTAGTAATTAATTAAGTAAATCAAATCTCATAAGCTTGGTAAGAAAGATTAAATATTGTAGATATTAAATCATAACCCCAAACATTAATGTAAAGTTAACAAGTGTACGTAAAATACATTTTGTATTTGTATCACCTTATAGGTTTATAGGAGATAGGCTAGAGGATGACAATCTTTGTGTCCGGGTGTAATTCTCATCACCTTCCTTATTCATTTATTTGTCCTCAATACATCACCATGGTCCCGGCGAAAATCGATTCTTCCTTTTTTTTTTTCATTTCTTTTCTATTCTCTTGGTGGGCGTTTGGATATAAGAATTCTAAAATTTCGAAAAAGGTAAAAAAAAAAAATCAAGTGAAAATCGTATTTGAAAATTAGAGTTGTGTTTGGACATGAATATAATTTTGGGTTGTTATTGAATTTTTGTGAGGGATCTGAGTGAAAATTTTGAAAAACCGTTTTTTGGAGTTTTTTCAAATTTTCGAAAAATTCCAAAATTGATCTTCAAGTGAAAATTGAAATTTTATGTCCAAACACAGATTTTGAAAAAAAGGTAAAAAAAATTCGAAAAAAAATAAAATAAAAATTCATGGCCAAGTGAGCTCTTATAGCCCGTTTGGCCAAGCTGCAAAAATCAGCTTATTTTGAGAAGTGTTTTTTTTTTTTCAAAAGTGTTTTTCTCAAAAGTACTTTTGGTGAGAAGCAGTTTGTGTTTGGCTAATTAATTTGAAAAGCACTTCTGAGTAGCAATTAGTGTTTGGTCAAGCTTTAAAAAACTGCTTCTAAGTGTATTTTTCTCAAAAGTGCTTTTCAAAAAAGTGTTTTTGGAGATAAACTACTTTTTTCTGCTTCTCCAAGACTGCTTCTGCTTCTCCCCAAAAACACTTTTTTCCCTTTCAAAAGCTTGGCCAAACACCTTAATTTTAGAAAAAAAACACTTTTGACAAAAAAAGAAGTGTTTTTGCCTCAAGAAAAGCTTGGCCAAACAGGCTATAGTCATGGATGCAAAGCTCAGCTGGCTTGAGGCTTAGTCAGCTCGCTTGTGTTTTAGTTCGGCTCGCTTCGACTTGGTCAAATTCAAGCTCCCCCTTGCTAACTTTGTCCGTTAACTAAATTTAATTATTATTTTAATTAAAAGAAAATTTCATCCCTTATGTGAACTCTATGCCATCTTACAATGAGGGGTATTTGTGCACTTTCAAGGATGCTGATAATTACGCCGAGGGCCTCAGGGAGTCACCTATTTCACCCTTGTTTCTATTATTGTGCATTGAGGACAATGCAATTTCTTAAATATGGGATATGGTATTCTTATTTGTGTGTACTTGTTTTTTTGATTTTGCCACTTGGTTTTGTTTTGATATATTTTTTGCTTTCATTAGACAATAGTTGGCCAGTAATAATTTAACTCCAGTTCTAATTGGCATGTAATAGTTAGTAATTGTAATTGTTTAGTTTTGACTTTTTGCGATGATGGATTTCCTCAACTGTCTTCTCGAGGGATTTGAAGTCGAATGAAAAAAATACAAAAAAATCAAAAACTTTTGAAAATCCAAAAATATATCTTTTTTTATTAATTTTCTTAGATAGTGTAATATTTTTCTTTTGAATTTTCTTTGTGCCACGGTCTTTTCTAAGGATTTTATTTGAACCGGGTGTAGTTAGTTTTTCTATTAATAGGAATAAAGAAGTATTGTGTAATAGTGCTAAATGAAGATTGCTTGTCTTAACTTTGATGTGCTTTGAGAGTGGTGAGTGCCTTAGTATGACACTTAGGCTAATTTCTTGACTCATGTATAAATGCCTTAAATTGTTGGATTTCGACCTTGCTTAACTGCTTTGACTAGAGAGTCGGGATAGATCTAGTCCTAAGTGAATTATGTGCCATGGTATTAGTAAGGTTTATTGATATTCTGTGCATGTCAGTTGATGTCTAGAACAGCCCCGTGTATTTGAAAAGCGAATTAGTAGTCTTAATCAGTCTAGGAAGTGATAGAGACATTTTCTTAGCAATATATATGCTCATTACCCACTAAATTATATGTATCCTAGTTATCCCCTTTGAGCATGTAATCCTATTTTCTTTAGTAACCACATTACAAGCCTGACCCGTTTGTTAAATTGACCATCTATTCGAACTGTTTACCTCTCCTGAGCACTTATAATTGTTGTTACCTTGTCAAAATCTAAGTGGAGATATGATTGAGTTTTTGAGTGGAACTATAGAAAAATGAGAAAGGTTCAGTATTTTGAAGGGAAAAAAAAGTGAGAGTCACTTGTAGGGAATCGAAAGAGGAAAAAAAAAACAGAAGAAAAAAGCCTGAAGAAGAAAAAAAAGATTGGTGTTTGTAAATAGAAAATTATTCCTTGCTAAGTGGTAAATCTTGCTTTGTTTGTGCTTAAAAAAAATGGGAGCTTAGAGCTATTATTTTTGTGATCGTTGGGGTGCGATTCAACATAAGTGTGGGTTTGAATTGGTGAAGTTGTATGTATTAAAGTGTTTAGGGAAGTGTAGTCACTATGATCTATATGTATCATACCCGTCCCGCAGCTGACATTACAACAAATAAAGTCCTACTTGATCCTTGATTGAATGACCTCAAATTAGTAGAGTATTACATGACAGGCAAGCCTATGGTGTGCCTTCTACAGCACATAAATTTTATTTCTGAGAGTGAGTGAGTTCTTTCTATCTTGAGCTCCTATTTGTTCATGAATTTTATTGTGTGTGGAAGTAATCTCTATCTTTGGTACGAGGGAACATGATTGCGAAGGAGAGAGAATACCTTTGTCCTTTATGTTAGAGTAAGCGAGCATGTTTTAAATAATACGTGGTACTTCGAGTCGAGTCTTGAGGCTGAGTGGTTACGGTATGGTGCTTAATTTTATTCTTGGCATGGTGAGTTAAGAAGGGTCTTTAATGAAAATTTTGTCTCTATGTGAAGTGTAGTTTGATTGTTTGAGGAAGAGAAATGGTTTAAGTGTGGGGTATCGATGGTAGGCTAGGATTCCATGTTTTAGCCGCATTTTACACTCTAATTACTGCACTTTGAGAGTGCTTAAGCTTAAATGATGATGATTTGCACTTATTACGCGTTTTAGGCCTTGTAGAAAATAATTCCGAGTTAAGACGATAATGTGGAGCTAAATTGTTTAAATTGGAGTTTTGAAATCTGAGTAAAAGCCCAAGAAATTAAACTGAGATCACGTTTAGGAGTCAAGGACCACTTCTGAATATCAAAAAGTGGAAAACATATTACTTTGATATTTTTGCACTACCGCGCCGCATGGAGTGTCATGAGGCGCGGCGTGTCAGTGCAATGGGGCGTGCCTCAAAATAATTCATCTCTTTGAACTTCTCCATTAGCGCGGCGCGGCGCGCCTGTGCAATTTCGCAAGAGTATTTTCTCACTTCGACTTAGAAAGGTTAGTTCCCTCTGGACCCACTTTGACATAGTATAAATACACCAAAAATATAATTTTGAGGAGAGTTTCGGCCTATGAAGGATCTGAGGAGCAACTAAGGCAAGAAGACACAAGATTTCAACCAACAATCAGTGTAATACGGGATTTTGTATCGAATCATTGGCATTGATGGTTTCTATGATTTTAAACCTTATTGAGATTAATTTTCCATCGTTATATAGTAGTTTACCATAGGGTTTAACGGATATGGTGTTTGATTGAAATTTGTGATTTTAACTCTGATTCAATTGTATAAATACGTTGATGGAGCTTTGAATTATTGCAACTTTAGTCACCTGTTTATTTAATCGAAAGATAAATATTTTGGTGGTTATCATTGCATTATTTGGGTTTGTTTAATTTGGTGATTCGTCTTAGTAATCGAGAGAGCTTTCTGAATTGTTGATTAAACAAATTTAGAAGAATATTCGAGAGACACTTTCTTAAGACTATGTCATTAACGTGTTCTTGCATATATTCACAGTGCTTTATATTGGTTTATTCTGTAGAGTTCAGATTAAATCGAAAGAGGAATTTTGACCTTATTCTAAGCTAATTATTGAGTGAATTAGTGAGAATCATTAGAGCCTTAGAAGTGAACTCAACCAGAGTTAGATCTCGAATAGCTATCATACACCTATCATGTCACAACTCTTATTTCTCATATAGTTTACAAACCATTTTAGTTCAACTCTTATTCTCTATGATCAAGTATAATTATTCGTAATCTTAATTAGTAGTTAATTATAGTTGATAACATTTCAATCAAAGTGTTGATCATCCTGGATAGTAGTTAACTAGAAATTACTAGAGCATTATTCAAATTCAATCTCTGTGGAGACGATTATTTTACTATACTATCTTTGGCTAGCGAGCATCAATTTTGTGTTGTGTTTTGTGCTCGTCAATATGAAACCTATACATGGTCTCTAACATGGTTCAAGGAGTTCACATAACTATACAAATGATCAAAATAGGTATCATAGGAAGTACACAGTCCAAACAAGGCATACTAGAAGCCTAAAGTCCACTTCTGTCAAAATCATACATAGCATCCGCATAGACGCTCATTACCTTGCATATACGTCACTTTTCACACATTTAAATTAGCCAAATAAGGTCACATCCTAAGGAGTATTCTCTTAAAATAAGATTTGGCAAGATACTTACCTCAAAGGAGTAAAATTAATACTCCAAGAATGTCTTTCCCTTAGAAATCACCTCCAACTCGCTTGAATCTAGCAAAAAATATCTCAATAACGTTGAACAAAGTCATAGTAATCAATTCCAAACAATAAAGCTTTAATTTTTATTCAATTTAAAAAACTCAACAAAAGTTAATTAGAGCCCGCATGGTCAAAACCCAAGTCAAGGGGTATATCCCGACTACCCATAATCCCTCGAGTCTATATGTGTTTGATTTTCAAATCATAGCTCAAAATTCTAAATTTTCACTCTCTTAAGTTGTAGGAAGAACCCTCCAAATTTACCTCAAAATTTTATGTTGTAGGTGTTAATAATCCATGTAGATTCTTGAAATAATGTCAAAATTGAGTAGAAATCACTTACCCCTTAGTCTTAAATGAAAATCTCCGAGCAAAATTGCCCATATCCAAGTCTAGGGTTCAAAATAGGAGAGAATGGCAAAAATTATGAAATACAACACTTAAATATTCTATTATGGGGTACCCTTCACGAACGCGGTCCAAGCTTCTCGTTTGAGAAATGGCAAATTTCCTCCTTCACGAACACAACTAACCCTCTGTGAATGCGATGCATCTTAGCCCAGCCTCCGCATGAATGCGACCTTGCCTTCGCGAACGCGAAGGCTAAAGCTCCAGCTCCCAACTCCCCTTTGCGAACGTGACTTACACATTGCAAATGCGAAGAACAAATCCTCCCCAACTCCAATCCTTCATCGTGAACGCGAGACTACCCTCGCGAACGCAATTAACACCCGACACTAGCACTCAACCAACTCCAAACATGCTCTAGATAGTCTGGAACTCACCCGAGCTACCTGAGTCCATGTCCAATCGTACCACCTAGTCCATAAACACAATTGAACCTATCCAAAGCTTGCAAACACATATGATAACATCACATCTATGAATCGAAGCTCAAATCATATGTTGAACTTCTCTTAAGTTCAAAAACTTTCAAACTACCAACCAAGCGTTTGATTCAAGTCTAAATAATTCAGATCACATACAAACTTTGTACACAAGTTTCATACAGCAAAAAGAACGTACTCGATGTTCCAGAACAACAACCGAAATCTAATAAAATCAAAGTCAACTCCCGGTCAAACCTATAAACTCTCTAAACCTTCAAATTGCCAACTTTCTGAAAAAGGATCCAAAATCCTCTATGAACATCCAAATCAAAATTCGAATATACGCCTAAGTTAAAAATTACCATACAAATTTATTGGAACCATCAAATTACTAATCCGAGACCATCTACTCAAAAGTCAAACGTTGATTAACTCTTAATAACTTAAGCTTTCAAAATGAGACTTAAGTGTCTCCAATCACTCTCAAACCTTCCCGAAGCCAAACTAACTAATCCCGCAAGTTACAAAACACCAACAAACACAGGAAGCATCAAAGAGGGAAAGGAGACTTAAAAAACGACTGCCCGATCATTACAGTTGCGATTGCAAGTATTTGGGAAAGGTTTTAAATGTGAAAAGTCTTCTAATGTGGAAAAGGTTCTTTTGTCCCATCGCATTTCATTTCTTTGTTAAAGACTTGGGAAAAACTAAGTTTCCAAATTACATGCTCAAAAGAATATAATTCCATAGGACTAACATTCATACCTCTTAGCACAAAGAATAGACAAACTATTCTTGAATTTCCTTACTCCCACACATTGTCTGTAAATATAGCTTACCATAAGAAATAGGGATAGGAGAGTGATAATATTTCGGGAGAATGAGAACATATAAAGTAAACTCTTGAGATAAAAATGGATGGTTCTAAAGCTCGTCTCCATTTCCATTGTCCAACCCCCAAACAGAAAAGGTAAGAAAACCAACAATCAAAAAAAAATAAAGTCATATGTTCTCTTTTATAGTTACAATATCGTACTATGATAAAGGTAAAAAAGGTACGAATAGATAAATTCTAGAGGTAATTAGGAACCCAAAGTTTCCAAACCTTAACATAACAATCCAAGCTACCACTATAAACCAGGTAAGAATTTCCGGAACCAGAATCATCTTTTACACTAGTATCTAAAGCTGCAGTCAAGCACTTAACTGGACCACTGTGCCCTTCAAACACTGCCAAACAAGAATAACTTTTTCCAAATCCTCTCTTCCATATTCTCACAGTTTTATCAGCTGATCCACTGCATACCAAATCAGAGACTACAGCCAAACACAAAATAGATTTTTTGTGTCCTCTTAATGCCCCTGACACCACCATCTGGCTAGCACTACTGCTCTCTTTCTCCCATACAACTATTGACCGATCACAAGCACCAGAGTATAAAATAGAACCGTCTTCACTAAGAGCTAATGCATTCACTGCTGATTTGTGCTTCTCTAGAGTAGCCAATAGGGTATGATTCTTGTCTTCTTGTTTCTTCCATACTTTGATTTTCTTGTCTGCTGACCCAGTGTAAACATGTCCATTGTTGGATAAAACTATAGAGTTGATAGCATCATCGTGTGCATTCCATACTGATTCTATGCATTTGAAATCTGAAGTTCTCCATACTTTAAAACTTCTGTCCCATGAAGCAGAGTAAAGCAAAGAGCCATCTTTGGATAAGGCTAAAGCTGACACTGTGTCAACATGATGTACCTGTTGAGACATAATACACTTTGAATAATGGTCGATATACTATTAGAACAAAATGTATATTTTCATGTGCTTGGCCAAGAAAATGAATCAAGATCAGGCATGGAAGGAGTATTGAGACATGAAATAAATAAGTATTATCTCAGATAATTCAAGCTTTTAAATAAGATGGTCACATAATTCAACAATACCCATGTGCATTTCTTGTGTCTACGCACTTGTACGTAGTTCCTTGTCCAAAATAGCTTCGTACAACGATCGTTGATTGTTGGTAAGGTGGCAATGCACTTGTATTTTTTATTAGGCGTACCATTGTCGATTTTCCATACTCGGATTCTATGATCTTGGTGGGCGCTGAAGAGCTTATCTCCCAAGATAACTATGGATTTGACTGCGCTGCAACTTTGGGAAACAATGTTTTGTGTTGAATAATTGTCCTGTATTGAAGAATTTCTATCCCAAACGAAGATTTCGCCATTAGAAGAGCCGCTATAGAGGTAATTTCCAGCGAGAGATAGGCAGAATATGTAGGAGGAGTGGCCTGTAAGTGTAGCTGCACAGTGGTGGTAGGTGTTGGAGAGATGTTCAAATTGAGAAGATGATATAGAAAGAGAAGGAACAGATAGCAGACTTGGCTGTGAGTAGAGAGAAGAAAATGACCTTGAAGATAATGATGATGAAGAATCTGAGGAAAGATGTTTAGAGTTAGATTGATCAGAATCTGATAATTCTTTCTTTGATAGGAAAGGTAGAAGTACCATTTTTGTGTTCCTGACAGGGAATTGAAGAGGAAGAAATATTAAACAGTTCAAATAAAGGGCGGAATTTTTCATGAGTGAACTTCACTTTGCAATTGTTGGCTGTTTATAAATAAGTAGGAAAAACGTATTTTAGCAAAATGGCACTCGTAATAAAGAATAAAGAAAAGTTAAAAAACAAATGAGACAGTGGCAAAAGGGTGTACATATGGGCCCAAGAAGGGACTGTTCAATATGAAAGGTGGAGTCATTTGGGAATGGGAGTGCATAATCTAAACCATAGTCATGACTCCAAAAGCCATCATTTGGTGTAGTATTGTGAATGTCTGAGAATGAATCTTGAACCACTTTGTCTTTTGTGGATAATTTAATTTATTCTTAAGATAAACCTAGATGCTTCTCTAAGGTTTGGCAATTAGTCCCTACATTCTGTTCTCTGTAACTTCTAAAGTTGAGATTTATCATTTATCCATGTTTATGGTATAAATGGATCCACATTCGGGCCATTCCTTTTACGGATGTTTTGAGAATTATGGAGAACAGTTCAGATATTGGTAGGTAATCATAAGGTTCAGCACTATTGATTAATTTCAAGACTGCAAAAGCACAAGCAAAGACTCATTTTTGCAAGGAACAAAATATGGTTAAACCTTAATTAATCACCAAAAGGATGGGGAAAAACTCCGCAACATCCCATTATTAAGGTAAATCCCAAGAGCCAAATCCATCTTACTGCAAATACAATAGTTAAAGTCAACCTTGAATATAATAAGAGAATTCCTTTTGGATTAGATGCTAATCGTGCTAGGTATTGTCTTAATTATCTTACCATACTTGTTTCTCCTATCTATTGAAGGAAAGGGCAACATGTTTATCATAATTGAATTTTCCTTCTTGTAGAAGAAAATTTTAAATTTTTCATATTTGGCTAGTCCTGAAAAGGTTTGGACTTCTATAAAGTGAGGATCATTCCTTCCCATTCAATAGCATCCACAATGTAGCCGTATCAGGTTTAAGAGTCATGTCTAGAGGGAGAACTTTACGGGACAAGTGTTAGTGTGTCACTTGTGTTTGCCTCTTCGTGAGGTTATTCTCCCGATATTTTGTACTCTCTTTTATTATAGTGGATTGCTCATCTCTGCCGTGAACGTAGGTCAATTGACCGAACCACATTAAATATTTATGTCTCTTTTGATATATTTTCTTTTTTATTGTCTGATTTATCATTATTCAAGGTTAACTTTGCTAGCCTCCGCATGATCGATCCTTTTTATATCATACTCTCGGCCATCAAAGACCACTGGCCATGAGTTGGGGTCGTCTAGCTTATGACCCGCCTGCCAAGCGGGCAGCGGGGACAGCGCGGTGATTCCTTTCTTAAATCAGGTGTTAGTCTAGTCTGATTTTTTCATTATGTTAAAGTGTTATATTTCCTCCCGAGATGGCACTGTTAGTGTTATAATATGTCAGTGAGGAATTTCTACATTAATTTCGGGAGATCCGGTTAAATTTCAGTGTATTATCCAATCTTAATCCAAGCAGCTAGCACCATGGTCCCCTTAGCCAGGCCATAATAAAGGTAAACCGGAATTCAAAAGGCAAATTGGACGATGCAGAGGAATTAAGAAGGAATATTTTTTTGTCTTTGAATAAGAAAATTCTCATTAGAGGACAGATGATTTCGAAGGTAATAGGAAAAGGGGTGCCTCCTTTCATTCCTTCTTGTGATATGCAAAGTTTTAGTCTAAGTCTTCATTATTATTAAATAAATGGCTCTTTGATGCTTTAGAAGTCAGCTAATTAGGGGGGAAAGTTTTTTTGTTTTTTTCTTCTGAGAACAGTCTGTGGATAGAACTTAAGAGAGACCTTACTTTTCAATTTTCAAGTTCAGCAATAATTTTGCCTAAATTATGTTTATTACTTTTGCAGCAGTGAAATATTAAGACATTGTGTTGCCATATATTTATAACTTGTTGGAGATAATCGACTAGTTCTACATGAAAATGAATGATATCAGCATGAATGCTTCGAAATTTTTTTCTTTTAGCTAATTACGTAAATTTTCGAAACTAAACTTCATCAATTCAAACCGTTAGAGAAAGTGTACGAAATGTAAGGATGTGTTTGGTACGTAGGAAAATATTTTCTGGAAATATTTTTCAATTTTTCTATGTTTGGATGATTTAAATATTTTTCTTGTATGAACTCATTTTCCTCTAAATGGAAAATATTTTTCGAAACTCTTTTTCAACCTTTTCCATCCTATTCTTCACCCCTACCGATCCCTACCGCCACCCACCTTCCCCCTCCCTCCAACCCCGCTCCTCTCTTACCCCATAGTGTTTGCCTAAATTATATATTTTCTACTCACTAACCAAATACAAAAAATTAGTTTTCGGAAAAAAACTTTTCACTCACCAACGAAACATGAAAAAATAAGTGATAAAATTACATATTTTTTAGAAAAATATTTTCAAGGAAAATATATTTTGATAATTTTGAAAAATATTTTCTTTGATGCCAAACACACCCTAAAACTCCAACAATTTTCTTGCATTTTTGTCACTACCCAAAACCAACCCGCCGTGATGGTGCCTATCGTAGAATTAGGGAAGCCAACTACTCAACCATTTCAACACTCTAAAGCTTTAAAAAAAATACGGAATCAGTTAAATTTAAGGAAAACCCTTTAAAAATAGAATAAGAATTCACAATTCAAGACAAGATCTCTCCCAAAATCGGGGTGTCACCGAGTACATGAGCATCTACTGAAACATAGGGATATAGTCTAATACAACATCTAGAGAATAAAACTGAAACATAAAATGAAAATAAGGGAGGAGAGTCAAGGTCTGCGCACGCAAAGAAGCTACCTCGATGATCTCCAAAAATTCGAACTCCGCAACTCAGCAACCGCTATGACCGGAAGCACCTGAATCTGCACACGAGGTGCAGGATGTAGCGTGAGTAGAACCAACTCAATAAGTAACAGATCTAGAGCCCGTTTGGATTGGCTTAAAAAAGTAGCTTTTAAGCACAAGTGCTTAAAATCAATTTTTAAGTGCTGGAGCTGGTTTTATAAATAAGTAGTTATGTGTTTGGATAAAAGTGCTAGAGCTGAAAAAAAGCTGTTGAAATATTTGGTAAACAAGTGCTAGTAAGCACTTTTTCTATTAAAATGACTGAAGTATCCTTAAAGTTGTTAACACTATAAAGAAGCTTATTACTATAATATTTTATTTCAAACTTATTAATATAAATACGAAATAATTAATATTTGAACTGATCATCTAAGATAATTTTTATAAATATAATCGTTTAATTCTTATTTTTCACTTCTTTCAACCATGTAAATTTTTTATTTGTTTCTTGAAATTCCAAGCTTACTGGAAAAACATATGAAATGACTATCACATTTTATTATTTTATTTCTTATTTGAACTATGTAAAAGTTCCTAATATTTAGGAAATCAAAATAAAATAAACTTGTACTTTTTAAAATTATTTAAAAATTGTACGTATAGTTAATTAGAAATTACAATGCAACTAGAACTGTTGGTCGCACACGAGTTTAAATTCTTAGAAAAAAAATCAAACTTAAGTACAATCTATGTAAGAGCTATTAAAGTCAAAATAAGTTCACCGTTCTGACAAATTTTAAAGTTTGAGTTGGATATTATAATTATTTCAAAAGTTTATGAAGGACATTTTTGGAATAATAAATATTATTAGGGATAAGAGGGTAAAATACTTGGTCAAAGATAGTTGAATTTTAAGCTAAAAAAAAGTTGGGATCAGCCAACTTGTGGCTTTTGGATTTTTTAAGCTAGTTTTAACTTTTTTTTAAAGTTATTTTCTTTTTTGCCAAACACTCCCAACATCTAAAAATGGACTAAGCCAATCCATACAAGCTCCTAACCTTTACACTAAAAATAGTGACGAATTCAGTAGGCACAGTTCGATATAGAAATAACAGTACAGGAATGTGGCATGCTTTAAAGTTCAACAGATAAACTCAATACAAGTGAGATGGATAAATTCCAAATGATATGGGAAATATAACCTCTCTACATATACATGCCAAAGCACATGCTGAATGTGATGCACCATGCTGAAAGCCTCGTGTACTCACACTCTCAGAATACTCAATCACTCAGTACTGTATATGGCCAATCTAAACCAAGATGTCATCAATAAACACATACATCAACTAACAGTCAGTCACTCAGTACTGGTTAGGGCCAATCCAGCCCATGGGGAAGATCCATCCCCAAGTATAGATGATTCGGACAAGATCCATGTCTAGAAAAACTCCATCCCTTAATATAAATTAACTGCGCTCATTGGGAGTGTGTAAAGACTGCGGAGGGGTTCCTTCAACCCAAGCGATATCATAAGCCAGATCTAGGCACAAATTAATAAAACATGTTGCGACGTGCAACCCGATCCCATAAAATTCACTCATAATCAAGCCCTCATCCTCACTCAGTCATAAATCTCTCCAGCCTTTCTCTCTATCGGGCTCCCAATGTTGTGAAACTATCCCAAAATGATGATATGATGTATCAATAAACAACAACAGAGACTGAGATATAATATGCAATGAATAAATATGATTGAGTATGAAATTGTAATGTAATCAATAAGTCAACAGCAAGAAACGGCCACTATGGGTCCCAACAATATCAGCATATAGCCTAAAGATGATTTCTAACATGATTGGCAGCTCAATTACTTTATCACATGATGAAAACATGGATATCGATAAGATAAATCCACCATACAGTTTCATAGAATCGACCGGATATTTTCTCACGGTGCACGCCCACACGCCTGCCGCTTAGCATGTGCGTCACCTTAATACCAATCATATAATACATAATTCGGGGTTTTGAACCTTCAGGGCCAAGTTTAGAAGTGTTACTT